>NW_012102051.1:0-209636 GCF_000951045.1 Mandrillus leucophaeus | reverse complement strand
TACCCTAGAACTTAAAGTATTATAATAATAATAATAATAATAATAATAATAATAATAATAAAAGAAAAAGGATAAAATATATTTAAAATTTCTAAAATTCCAGAAAAAAAAAAAAAGGCAATCATGATTTGGGGTGTGGAAGAGGTCATTTTTAATGACAAATTGGGAGGTTCTCTGTGGGTCTAAATGCCTGTGCTGAACAGGCGTCTGCTATCCCAGCCCTAGAGACCTAGGAGAAGTGATTGAAATATTGTCACACAGGAGCTAATAAGGTAGGCTCCTCAGGCTAGAGAAGAGGGGACTGAAATCACCTGATTTGGATGGATCGCTAAATTCAGCCCAGAGAAAACAGGGCCCACAAGCTGCGAGGGTTTCTGGTCTCTCCTCCTCCCATCCCACCTCCCAGGGGCGGGAAGTTGTTCTTTTTCTTCCATTTGTCATTATTATTTGTACACTGAAAATTCACTTTGGCCCATTTCATCTTTGTTCCTTTCTCCTGATCATTTTGCTCACATTAAAGGGCTGACTTACTCCTGTTAAGTCTATGTAGAGGGCATTGAATTGGATCTCTATGTTTAATTTGCTCACCTCTTTGTCTGGAGTCCTGTCTTGTTCTTGTTGAATGGCATGGGCAATTTAGTTAAAGGTTACTTGTGATGTTGAGTAAGAACTATGTCTTTGAGTACACACAAATATTACAAAAAACAACAACAGCAACAAAAAAACCCAAAGGAAACAATTGTTGAATCTGCTTTCTCTCTCTCTCTTTATAGACATTATGAATCCTTATCTCAACAAGGAGGACCAGCAAAGGGTGGGAAAGATAAATAACTAAATATAAGAGCATGTCAGGACTATGGGAAATCAAGAATCACAAAATAGTTTGCTTCTGAGAGACAAAAGATGTGGTGTGTCAACAAAGAGGGGCATGGAGTCTGAAGTTCCAGACATGGCTGTGGGGGTGGCACATAGGGGGTGGCTGCAAATTTCTTTGCCTTAAGCTGAGACTTCAGGGAAAATGTAATTTTTATTCTCCTTGCGTTAGTGATCATTTTTAGACCCCTTGCTCACTAAATAGCAGGAGGGATAAGATATGTGTGTGTAAGGGGGGAGAATTGATTTAATCCAATCCAGCAGTCTTAGTATGCTAAACATAGCATATTTCTCTGATTATATAAATAATTCAGGCTCATGGTAGAAAATCCAAATGATACATAAGAGTAAAGAAGAAAGTAAAAATCTCTTGAAATTCTGCCATTTTTCAGCAGCCACCAAGCGCGTATTGCTGACCATCCTTTTGCTGATTCAGTAATTTGAACAGTCTCTCTGGGTTGAATGCTTGCATTCAGATCTTGTTGCCTTTGCTTCTCTTCACAGCAGTGCTGTCTGGCTGCACAAAGAGGCTTCCTGGGACTTCCTCCCAGCAGACGGAAGGGAGCCTCAGAGCTGCCTCCTCTGGTCTCTGCAGCATGGTTTCTCACCCCTAGTCCCTGCTACTATTCATAGCTGAAGTTGGAGGCTTGTGTAATTCATGGTTACATCTTCCCTGCCTTGGCCAGAGTCCTCGTTTAATTGGGCTCCCCTCAGCTCCTGACCATTCTGAGTCTCTGGCACATTCTTTCTTTGGCTCTCTTACCTCAAGATAGGCAGAATGCAGGCCCTGCAATACTACTTGAGCTATTTTCCCATGACACCAGAGAGCAGGAAGAAGTTCTGCTACCTGTCCATGAACAGAGGACAGCTTCTAGATGATCTGTTTCAGAATCCAAATAGGATTTGAATTCCTGTTCAAAAGTCCACTGCTCAAGTCATTCCCCTCAACGTTGTCTGTACCACCTTCTATGCTTTTGCCCAAAACCTGGAACAGTGACACTGACTCTGTGGCATCACTGTCTCTCATACATCGCCGCTGCTGCTTCTTTCTTGTCTTTACTGTTCTGTTCCGCAGGGCTGGGATGGGTGAGCCTCTCACTGTCTCACCTTCAACACCACCCCCTCTCCTTTCCCACAAGCTATTATGCAGGATGGGGTGAAAAGAGAGATGCACTGGCTTATCCATCAGGGAAATATCATGCTTGTTGTGAGGTGCTAATAAGAGGATGGTTTTGAGTCTTAGGATGGCCCCAGTGAAGAAAGAATGAAAGGAAATGGATTACTTCCCCAGAGGATTAGGTTTTCTATAGTATTCATGAAGATTATACGATTTCTCCCTCTCCAGAAGTTTTAAAATGAGATGTCTCAGATTTCATAAATCTGCCTCATTCCCTTTCCTATCAGGGAAGATGCTCCTGCTTTGTCCCTAAGATGCTATGGTCATCAGATAAGTCGGCGGTTTCTCAGGCACCACTTGGGGAGTAGCTGGAATTATTCACACTCTAACCCCTTGCACGTGACTCAGTGCCTGGCACACAGTTCGCTCTCTGCAAACACTGTTTCAGAAGATTGAAAAAGAAAATGATGGATAAGTTCTGTTTTACATAGCTAAAGTTTATTTTGTTTGAAGACTGAAGAACAAAGGAGACACCCCTCCAAGGTCATGGATGAGTCTGTGAGTCTGTGTACACATTCCCATGGCTGGACAGCATTATATTAAAATCTGTCAATGTTTCCACACTGTCCACCAAGCCGGCTACTGTGCTAGGTACTGACATCTGTAAACATGTAATTTGTATTCTTCTGTCACCTGCAATACACTAAAGGAACATCCCTCAGGTTCACAGAAATTAGTTATCCCATAGGCTGGATGGATGATGGATAGGTGGCTTTTTCACCAGCCTAGCTAGGTTTGGAAAATGCCAGATGCCTTCACTATTCTAACGACGTGTTGGTACACATGATTAAAAAGCCAGAGGCAAGCTCAGAGCAGGAGTACAAAAACCAGACGTTTCTCCCCCAAGGGAGCTGTCTCCAGCCATCCAAGACTGCCATCACAGTGGGATCTGTGATGTCCTTTCTGCTCCCCACCCTCCTGGAGAGAAACCTGGCAGAGCTGCAACCTTGGAGCAAAGAGGCTTCCAGTCTGTTATTTTCACTTTTCTCAGCGGGGTTTTTCTCTGCCTAATAGCCCTGTTTACTCTTCCTGTTCTCTTTTAAAAGTCTGGCATTCAAAGCAGAAGTAATTCTGTTTTAAGAGGTTGCCGGGAAGCAACACGAAATCTACCTGCTTTTGAGTTTCATAGTCCATTTTATTTCTTTCTCTAAGTAAAAGCAGGGCGTTTGTCAGTTTGCGTTCCTCTGATCTCTCCCTCTATTTTCTTGATTCTTCAGGCAGAACTCCCTATGTTCACTGTTCCGTCAATGAGGGTGGAAAGAACACTTAAGCTTCTTCTGCTCTATTGCTGGTCTAAAGCCATCCAGCAGCTGTCTTTGGGCCACTAGAAAAATCTGGTCACAGCTCTGGGCCTATAAGTGCACTGGAACATAGGTAATTAGTTCAGGGTTACCCTGACCACTTCTAGAGAGTTCTAGGACATCATGAGCATATTGTGAAAAAATATCTGGATCTCATTCTCCATTCTTGTCTTTTGCAACTCAGTCTACTTCCAGAAAGGTTAACTTTAGGGTATTACTTGTAAACACTCTAAGGAATATGATATTTTACATGTCTTTTAGCACATTATTGATAGGAACATCAGTTAATGTTCCTTCATTTGTTTGTTGTTACAGAATCCACAAAGCCAATTAGAAAGTTGCTTTTCTGGTGCCTCCCATTTCTTACAAATACATACTCCTCACTGCCTGAATATGTAGCTTAACTGTAATTAATCAATTTCAACTAATTAAGTTGAAATTGAATACTGTATTAGTTTTGGTAGGGCTCTGATAACAAGCTACCACAGACTGGGTGGCTTACACAAGAGAAATTTATTTTTCATAGTTCCAGGAGCTGAAAGTCCCAGGTCAAGTTGTTGCAGGTTTGGTTTCTTCTGAGGCTTCTCTCTTTGACTTGCAGACAGCCTCCTTCTCATTATATCCTCATGCGGTCTTTTCTCTATGTGTGTGCATCCCTAGCGTCTCTATGTGTCCAAATTTCTTCTTCTTATAAGGACCCTGGTCATTTTGGGTTAGGGTTTACCCTAATGGCTTTACTTTAACTTAGTCATCTCTTTAAAAGCTGTATCTCCAAATACAGTCACAATCTAAGTTATTAGAGGGATTAGCACTTTTAACATACGAATTTTGGGAGGACATAATTCAGCCCATTACCTATACCAAAGTTTATTTTTGAATACTCTTTGTATTGAGCATTTTGAATACTCTTTGTATTGAATACTCTATGTATTCAATACAAAGCCACTGCAATAGGCACCTATGCTCTTCTTTAATCCTCACCATGATCCTGAATGGTACTATTGATTTTCTACCCAGTCTGATACTTTAAGCCAGACCAAACCATCAATAGATTCACCCACAGGAATGTCAATAAAAATTTTCTGGGAATTAACTTCATTTCTGAGCTATAGTACCTCTCACTTCACCCCCTGTATTAGTCAGGGTTCTCTAGAGGGACAGAACTAATAGGACAGATCTATATCTATATCTATATCTTTATCTATATGAGAGTTTATTAAGTAGTATTAACGCATATGATCACAAAGTCCCACAGTAAGCCGTCTGCAAACTGAGGAGCAAGGAGAGCCAGTCAGAGTCCCAAAGTGGAAGAACGTGGAGTCTGATGTTTGAGTGTGGGAAACATCCAGCACAGGAGAAAGATGAGGGCTGGGAGGCTAAGCCAGTCTAGACTTTTCACGTTTTTCTGCCTGCTTTATATTCTAGCCGTGCTGGTAGCTGATTAGATGGTGCCCACCCAGATTAAGGGTGGGTCGGCCTTTCCCAATGTTAATCTCCATTAACCACACCCTCACAGGCACACCCATGATCACTACTTTGCATCCTTCAATCCAATCAAGTTGACACTCAGTATTAACTATCACACCCCTCCAGTGCTACAGCTTAATGTTTTGTTACCAAAACACCAAGGATTTTGTCTAGGTTCTTTGCCATGCAGAAAGGTAATCACTGAGACAATGAGTATTGCTAGGGAAGAAGGCTTTGTTTTGGTGCTGCAGCCAAGGAGAACAGAAAGTCAGTCCGAAATCCATCTCCCCACCAACTGAATTGGGAGATTTATACAGTGGGGAAGGAAAGTAAAACAGGAACTAAGGAAGGGTAAGGAAGCACTTACGAGGAAAGAAGGGTCTGGCATCTCATTGAATGCAGGGATCTGATGAGTTTCAGTCCCTTGCCTGAGGGGGATCTCAGATGAGACAAATGTAAACTACAAGTTTTAAGACCAGAAGGGCCAATGTCTATGTTTATTCGAAAATTCGTAAACATAATTTCTATGGGGCGATTGGGCTGGTTTTGCCTTCACCCATGAACTTGACTTTCAAAGCTGAACCTCCTGCATGATGGGCCTCCTGTGGCCTGCAGAGCTCCAATTCCTTCTTCATAGAGCCCAGCCCAGGAAGATTTGCTTTGCAGATGAGAAAAATGAAACAACTGAGATCAAGTGATTTTCCCAAGCTCACACTCCAGCAAGTGACAGAGCCATAAATCGCACCTCTTACTCAACCCTGCCTTCTTTTCTTTACTTCACGTAGCCCATAGTCAGCTATAGAATCAATTGGAATCAATAACACTTCTGCTTAGCATCCCGAAGGCTCACATCAGACTTTTAAAAATACCCTTATCGGTCCTAAGTGTATTAAATCAACTGATTTGTCAATTGGAGATAGAATAATTTCTTCTTTTTCTAGTGACATAAATTTCTCACCTACTTTAGGAAGAAGCATAGAGGAGGAATTCTGTATGTTCATCCTGATACCGTTATGATTCCATTGATCAAATGGTGTGTTTCAAAGCTCTTAGGGATCAGTCATGAAATTTCTGAGGCTCTGTGAAGGTCAAAGCCCTTTGTGGTCAGCACCTCTTATTTCCATGGGTGATTCAGAGGTTTTCTTCATGAATTGCCATAGCCTCACCTTTGATTTAAAATATTCAAAAAAGATGCTCTTAGTGTCTCTGATTTTAAAATCTATGATTCAGGGCCCTGTGCACTACTTCTTGTCATAGCCAAAACAGATTTTCTGAGATTTTCTTTCATGATGAATTAGAAATTGCTCTTGGATCTGACTTTGATCTCTGCTTTTGGTAGTTTCCTGAAAGTTTCTTCTAATTGATGAGTTAACTGGGAATCAGCCTATATGTGGCTTTTATGACAAGGAAAGTTTCCCTGCCTTTCTACTCCTATTTGTCTGCCAGGAGGAAATGTGCCTTGAGTTCTCTGAAAAGCAAAAGATTCAGCATGGACAAACAAGTTTTCTTTCTATATATTTGTTAAATACACATTCTTGAGAGCCCTATGTCATAAATAACATTAATTAAGTATCTCCTTATGCATTTATTTTTTAAAGCAATTTTATGGAGGTATAATTAACATAAGATACAATGCGTAATTTTAAGGAGAAAGTTTAATGAGTTTTGTCAAATGTAGAGATGTAAACATCACAGCAGTCAAGGTAGAAAGTCTGACCATTATTCCCTAAATTTATTTCTCATGCTTTGCAATTAAAGACCACACCCAACCTCAGCTTTAGGCAAGAATGAATCTGCTTTCTGCAATTATAGTTCTGCCTATTTAGAACTTTATGTAAATGAAATAAACAGGAGTTCTGGATTTTTTGGGGTCTGGATTCTTTTGCTCAGCATTTAAAAATTTTATTTGGTGATTCATCCATGTGAATCATATGTAACAGACGTTTATTCCTTTTTATCACTGAGTAATATTACATTGTACAAGGGTAACACCATCTGTTTATGTATTTACATGTCTATTAATTTTTTGCAAAATAATTACTTGGTATGTAATACTGGTAATTACTTGGTATGTAATTTATCCTATTTTCTTGAGTTAATATTTAGGAGTGAAATTACTGGGTTGCGTGGCCAGTGTAATTTAACTTATAGAAAACCATTAAACTGTTTCACAAAGTGGTTGTGCCATTTTACATTCCCATCAATAGTATATGAGAGTTCCAGTTGGTCTGTATTCTCACTGACACTTGATATTGTCCATCTTTTCAATTCCAGTCATTGTTGTGGGTTTATATTATTATCTCATTGCAGTTGTAATTTTGATTTTCTTGATGACTAATGATGTTGGGTATATTTTCATGTGCTTTTTAGCCATTTTTAAATGTTTGTTTCAACATTTTCCCCATGTATATTAGGTTACTTTTCTTCTAATTGCATTTACAACATTTAAAAAATAAATTCTAGGTGTAAGTTATTTGTTAGATATATGTATTGTGAAACTTTTCTGCTAGTGTGTAGCTTACCTTATTTTTTTAATGTCATATTTCAAAGAACAGAGGTTTTTAATTTTAATGAAGTCCAATTTATCAATTTTTCTTTTATCTTTTGTGCTTCCTGTGTTCTATCTAAGACGTTTTTGCCTATCATGGTTACAATGATATTTTCCTACATTATTTTCTAACAGTTTAGTTTTTCTTTTACAGTATTATCGTTTAGTTTTTTTTTTTTTTTTTTTTTTTTTAAGATGGAGTTTTGCTCTGTCACCCAGGCTGGAGTGTGATGGCATGATCTCAGCTCACTGAAACCTCTGGCTCCCGTGTTCAAGCAATTCTCCTGCCTCAGCCTCCTGAGTAGCTGAGATTTCAGGTGCCCACCACCACACCCAGCTAATTTTTGTATTTTTATTAGAGACAGGGTTTCACCATATTGGCCAGGCTGGTCTCGAACTCTGACCTCAGGTGATCCACCTGCCTTGACCTCCCAAAGTGCTGGGATTACAGGTGTGAGCCACCGTGCCTAGCTTATAATTAAGTTTTTATGCTTAGTTTAACACTTCAAATTAATTTTGTGTGTAATATGAAGTAGGGGTGAAGTTCTTTGTTTGACATTAAAAAAAAATTGTCAATTTTGCAAACAATGTTTTTTGAAAGCTCTTTTCTTTCCCAGTTGGTACTTTTTCAAAAATCAGTTGACTGTGTATGTGTATATGCCTATTTTTGGACTCTATTCTATTACTCTGACCTATATTTGTATCTTTACTACAATAATATGTTGATGATTTTTTTATTATGTGTCTTCAAAACCAAGTAGGATAAATCCTACAACTTTGTTCTTTTATTTTATTTTATTTTTATTCTAAGCCTTTGTATTTCTATAAACAATTGAGAATACCATTACTAATTTCTATGATAAAAGAGCCTGCTGAGGTTTGGAATGAAGTTGTGATGAATCTACAGATTAATTTGCGGAGAATGAATAGCTTAGCAATATTGAGTCTTCTGGTTTGTAAACATGGTATATTTCTCCATTTATGTTATTAGTCATTTTTTCAGTAATGTTTTGATATTTTTATTATATGAGTTTTGCACATATTTAGTTAAATTTATCCACAGGTAGGTCATGTTATTGATACTTTTCTGGAATAAACTTTCATATTTTTAAAAATTTCACTTTTCAATTGTTTTTCTATAGTATTTATAAATACAATTGATTTTCTGTATATTTTCTTATATCCTGGGATCTTACTAAATTCACTTGTTAGTTCTTTGTAACTTGTGGTTTCTAAAGGATTTTCTATGCCTGTGATTATGTCATCTGAAGATAATTTTATTTTTTCTTTTCAATTCATATGCTTTTTATTTCTTTTCTTGCCTCATTGCATTGACTACGCTGTTTAGTGCTATGTTGAATAGGAAGTAGTGAGAATAGAATACTTGCTTCATTCCTGATTTTAGGTGAAAAGAATTTAGCCTTTTTTAAGTATGAAGCTAACTGTAAGTTTCTTTGATGAACACACACACACACACACACACACACACACACACAGAGGTTTGGTCTTTCTTAGGTTAGTTTTTATAATTCTTTCACATTCGATTTTCTAAAATGTCTATTTTGCCTTCATTTTCTTTGGCAATTGAGTAAAATCAAATTTATTTGTTTATATGTTTATATCGGGGTGAAATTCATGTAACATAAAATTAACCATTTTAAAGTATACAATTTAGTGAGACAGTACATTCACAATGTCATTCAACCATCACCTCTATCTAATTCCAAAATATTTTCATCACTCCCAAACGAGACCCTGTATGTGTTAAGCGGTAACTCACAATTCTCTCACTCCCCTAGTCCCTGGCAACCACTAATGGGACTTAACTATTCTACATAATTCATGTAAGTAGAATATACAATATATGACTTTCCATGTCTGGCTTCTCTAACTTAGTATAATGTTTTTGAGGTTGATTCACTTTGTGGCATATATCAGTACTTCATTCTTTTTTATGGCTAAATAACATTCCATTGTGTGGATATACCGCAATTTATTTATTCATTCATTTATCCATTGATGGGCATTTGGGTTGTTTCCACCTTTTGGCTGTTGTAAATACTGCTGCTATGAATATTTGTGTACATCTGTTTGAATATCTGTTTTCAATTATTTTAGAAGTGTATTGCTGGGCCATATGGTATTTCTATGTTTAACTTTTTGAACAACCACCAAACTGTCTTCCACAGTGGCTGCACAATTTTACATTTTTACCAGGAATGTATGAGGGTTCCAATATTTCCATATTCTTTTAAATCCCAAAAATGTTGGCACTTGAATTCCAAATTGGCAGTGTTTTCTTACACTGTTGGCACTTGTTGGGATTTAAAAATTATTTTTATTATACCCATCCTAGGGGGTGCTAAGTGGTATATCCTGTTGTGTTTGATTTACATTTCCTTAATGATTGAAAAGGGCTATTGGCATTATGATAGGGATTGCATTCAATCTGTAGTTTGCTTTGGGGAATATTGCCATCTTGACAACTAAGTACTTCAACTCATGAACATAGATGTATTTTTCTTTTTTAGGTGTTCTTTAATTTCTTTCAGGAGCAATATTTTATAGTTTTCAGTGTACATGTCTTGTACCTCCTTGATTAAATTTATTCTTAATTATCATATTCTTTTTGATGCTGTTCTCAACGGACTTTTTTCCTTTCCAGTGAATGTCTTTCATTTATTTTACTTGCTTAGTTGCTCAGGCTAGAACTCCCAATCTAATACTGAATACAAATGCAAAAGTAGGCATCCTTATCTTTTTCTTGATCTTAGGAACAAAGTTTTCAGTCTTTTACCATTGAGTATGATATTAGTTATGGGTTTTTCATAGATGTCCTTTATCATGTTGAGGAAGTTCTCTTTCATTTCAAGTTTGTTAAGTGGTTTTATCATGTGTCAAATGCTTTTGTGTATCAATTAAGATAATCTTGCTCATTTATTTTCCTTCATTCCTTTAATACAGTATATTACATGGATAGATTTTTGTATGTTGAACCATCCTTGCTTTCCTGAGATTAATTCTACATGGTTTACCTTTATTTTTGAAGGATATTTTTGCTAGCTGTAGAATTCCAAGTTGACAGTATTTTCTTGCATAAATTGAAAATATTATACCATTGTTTTCAAATGTGCTTTTATTCCCCGATATAAAGTCTATAGTCATTCTTTTTTCCCCTGTCTGCTTTGTAATTTTCTCATTTTCAGCAGGTTTATTATGATGTGTCTTGGTGTGATTTTTGTTTGTTTCTTCTACTTGTGGTTTGTTCATTTTTTTGGATTTGTAGACTTATAGTTTCCATTACATTTGGAAAGTTTTTGTTCATAATTTATTCAAATAGTTTCTTACACCCATTCCCTTCCTGTGGGACTTTAATTGCATGTGTATCAGACTATGATATTGTTCCAGAGTCACTAAGGAACTGTTTTTTAAAAAAATTATTTTTCTTTTTTCTCTGTGTGCTTTAGTTTGCATAGTTTCTCTTGCCATGTTTTCAAGTCACTGATTTTGTGTTTTTCTAAGCTCTTCATCTTCTCAATGTAACAAGGCTGTTGTTTTCTTTGTTTTCTCTCCCTGTGTTTCAATACAGGAAGTGCCTCCAAGCACTTCTTATGCCATAGCTCATGAGCAATGACTTACAGGAGCAGCACGGAGACTCCTCCTAGAGAAACAGTGGGGATTCCAGCTTTAGCATAACAAGTCTATATATATTTTATATCTCACTACACTCAAATTTTAAAATAATCAGGTCAATAATCATACTCACTAACATTATAACTAATGTCAAAATTGTGCCTTTTGTTAATATAATAATTAAATAAAGACTTTATAAACCTATGTCCATATAGCTATTCTAAGGGTTAACATAATCTTGTAATTTCCCTTTGCCTATAACTTGGAATATGATGTGAGAAGAGTAAGGTGTAGTTTGAAAACACTTTCAATTGTCTGGATTGAAAGAAAGCATTCCAGGTACAGAAAACAAATTGAGTCTCTCCGCAAATCACTTGCAGTATGAGATTTGAAGATCCTATTCAAAAAATGTTTTTTTCTCCCTATTTTTCTAGTTGACGGTCATATTAGCTCCTATCTTTTGTCAGTGATTCTGAAAGGAGCTGGGCACATTCCTCAGCCCCGGGCTCAAAACTCCCTGAGCCTAGCACAAACACATCCCATCCTCCCATCCCACCACCATATATCTCTCAAACTCCCTGAGCCCAGTATAAACACCACCTGGAAAGTCTCCGATAAGGGGACAGCTGTTCAAGGTTACTGAAAGCGCAGGAGCCAAAAGAATTTCTTTGTTCCCCTGCAACTTTCGGGCTATAAAAAGCAAACGCTCGCATTGTTCAGGGCCCTCTTGTATACTGTGTAAAGGAGGGACCAAGTTCGAACTTGTAGTAAAGATCCTTGCCGCTTGGCTTTGACTCTGGACTCTGGTGGTCTTCTTTGGGGAACAAACAGTCTGGGCATAACAGTTCATCTCCAGTTATCTTAGAAATATAGCTGAAAAAAAGAGAAGTTATTTTTCTTCCTATAAAAAAGGCACACTGAGTTATTCCTAGCAGTCTCTAAATGGCAACGTTGCTTCATTTTCATAATTTACCTGTGATTTTCTGGGACTAATAAGTTATATTTTGGCCATAGACAATAAATAAAATTTGAAAGTTACAAACATTAATACTTCCAGTAATAATGTAAAGATAGAGAAAGTAATAATGGTTTCTTTGCTATTTCTTTTGCTTATTAATTGTGTCTTTGTCAGGCATTTAATTTAAATTATAATTGTAGAATGAGAGTTATCTGTCTGCTGCTTTCATCTCCCTACCATATTTTAAGCTCCTTGAGGCAGGGCCATGACCATAGTTACCTTTGTCTTGCATGTCTGACGAACGGTAGACACTTGTACTATATATTTAAATAAATGAAAGTTCAAAAATATTTCATTTCCTAAAAGTTTCACAAAGAAACATTGTCAGCTTCACTGTGGGAGAGTCACATGAGAGTTTATTGATGGTTCTCCACCATATATAAATTTTGCTAAATTTAAAAGTTTTTAAAGAGTAAAAAAATACAACAAATATTTACATTACTGCCACCCAGCATTAGCAATGGTTACTATTTTATTGTATTCGTGTCCTTTAGATAGAATTTTAAAAATCACAGATATAGAGAAGGCCTTTTTTAACGGCCCCTGCTGTGGGTTTATGTTCTTTTTTTGTTGGAGTACGTCCTCAAGTGAGGTCTGTTAAAGAAAGTTTTTTAGATTATGTCTATCTGAAAAGTTTTTACTCTCTCTTCATTCTTTGCTAGTTAGTACATGATCTTAGATACACAGTTTTCTTTCAGTGATTTGAAGATATTATTCATTCTTCTCTACTTTAATTTTGACATTGATGTATGTGTGGTTAGTCTTATTCCCTCCATGTTAGCAAACAGTATTTTTTTGTCTATTTTCTTTTAAGATTTTCAGGATTCCAAATACTAATTATGTTAGCTGTGGATCTATTTTATCTACCTTGTCTTGGATTAATAAATTCAAATATTCCTTATTCTGGCAGTTCATATCTTTCATCGATTTTGAAAAATTCTCAGTTGTATCTTAAAATAGTATCTCTTCCCAATGTCTCTATTCTTTCCTACTGAAACAATGTTTAAAAATGAAAAAGATGCATGTTGCATCTTCTCATAGCCTTTCTCTCTCATTATTTCCCTTTCATATTTTCTACTTAGTCAATTCTTTTGATGAATTGGGCTACATTCTTGAGCTTGATTATGCTTTTATTACTTATCTCTTTAGCTGCACCTAATTACTCTTTGGCTTATCAACTTAGATTTTAATTTTATAGATGAATTTACATTTCTTCCATAAGTATTTAATAATTTTAACTTTTGAACCTATATTTGCTAATTTTATTCTCTCAGGTTCTTAGGGCATTAAGTCTACTTTTGATTGTTCTGTTAGGTTTGACTTGTAAATAATTCTTTCCTTGTGTGTCTTTTATTTCAGAATTGGGAGCTCATGTTTTGTTGTGCATGATTTGTAAGACCTTGTTTACTTTATTCTTCCAGAGAATATACCCATCTCTTTATGTATGAATTATCACCATCTTGGAACTATTTGTATGCTGATTTCTCTCCCTCTGAGTTCTCAGATGATATTAGTAGTGTAAGTTCAAACTCTAAACTGTATGAATACAGGCATGAACTCTTAGGGGAAAATTTTTTTCTTCACCAAAATACTAGCTTTAGGCAAAGAAGAGATCTTGTCATATCTCTGGACTGATGGATAAGGTTTTTCTAATCCACTCTTTTATGGGAGCTAGAGCCCATCAAGAGTGGTGGCTTCATGAGAAGGTCTTTGGTTCTAATCCTTTGCCTCGCATGAGCTCAAGGCCTTAATTCCTATTCCTGTGTGGCTGTTGGAGCCCAAGCCCTCTGATAACCAGACAATGCACCTTCACGCCATGCAGCCATGGCATCAGCTTCTGCTTGCTGCTTGCTTTTAAGTATCTTCTTTGTTCTAGCCCATGGGAAATTACTGTTCTTGGGATAAATTTATTATGTTTTCCAAAATTTCTAGTTTTTTTTTTAAGGGAAGAGAGTATTTCCAGTTATTGGTAGCATACTGCATTGCCAGAAATAAATGAGTCTATTAAGTTTTCTATGTAGATAATCTTATTTTCTGCATCGAACGACACTTTTATTTCTTCCTTTCAAGGATATCTGTATTTTTTCTCCTTGATTAATTTGCCAGAACCTCCAGTCTTGAAATTAATGGTAATTTCATCATTCAGAATAAGGTTGGTTATAGATTTTGGGTAAATTTCTTTAATCAAATGAAGAAAGTTCTCTTCTAAACTCAATTTCCTAAAAAATGTTTTTAAATCATGAATGGGTTTGAATTTATTATGTGATTTTCCTGTATGTGTTAAAATCACTACCTTTTTCTCCATTAAACTTTGGATTTTCTAAAGTTAAGAGTTTTTCTAAACCATCAAAATATTGATAGTTTTTCTAAAGCTGAATGATATGTTGATTTTTGGGATGAACCCAAATTGACTATGGCATAATTTTCCCTCCAAGGTTTTACTTTAAAAAATTCAAATCTATAGAAAAGTTAAAATCAGTAGTACAGTGAGCAACCATCTACCTTTGATGAAGATTTGTGAACTTTTTGCCACATTTGATGTCTTTCTTTCTCTGCATAAACACACTCACGTGCAAACATCTATCAAATCTATCTATCTATCTATCTATCTATCTATCTATCTATCTATATTTGGAACAGTGGTTTGCTATGTTGCCCAGGCTGCAGTGCAGTGACACAATCACGGCTCCTCGACCTCCTGGGCTCAAGTGACCTTCCCATCTATCTCAGCCTTCTGAGTAGTTGGGACTACAGGCACATCCCACCATGCCTGGCTGTATCTTTTCTCAACCATTTGAAAGTAATTTATAACCACGTTACAATTCTATGTATTTTAGCCTGTCTCTCCTAAAGACATTTTCCAAAATTACTACAGTACTATTACTCAGGAAATTTTATTATATGCCATCCTTAATAAAGGACATTAAATACATTCCCTAATTTCTATTTCTATATTCAAACATAAAATATTTATGAAACACTGTTGCCATATCAAGCCCACAACCGGCCACAGAATAGAATAAAATGCAAAAGCAAAAATGTATTGTTTGATAATAGAGAGGAATATATTGATAATGAAGGATAAAAAAGGTTAATTGTACAAGTGAAATTCTTGAGAAAGTAAGAGTGCATGAAGTAAACGGAGCGAGAGCCTGAGCTAGAGAAGGGAGGTTCTCTCATTGTAACAGAAAAGCAGTCAAAGGATGGGCCATGCACAGAGACCTTCGTGCAGGGATGAGGTTGTCTTAGGCCAGATATCGGCAAATGTTTTCTCTAAGGGGTTAGACAGTAAATATTTTAGACTTTGTGGGCCAAGCTGCCTTTGTTGCAACTATTCAACTGCCATTGGTGAATGAAAGCAGTCACAGACAGGACATAGACAAATGTAGCTGTGTTCCAAAACTAGACATTGAAATTTGAATTTTCATGTGTTCAAAATAATTTTTCCCCAATTGTTAAAACTATAATTTACAGACCCTGTTCTACATTGATGGCTACTATTTTTTCCATTATGTGTGAACCGGAGCCATCGACACTTGAAAGAATGGAGTGGGGATAAGATGTTAAAATTGGAGGATGTTACAGAAAATCAGAGCCAGATAAAGTGGTAAAAAGATTTTATTAGGCTTGGTGCTTTGGCTCACACCTGTAATCCCAACACTTTGGGAGGCTGAGATGGGCAAATTGCTTGAGTTCAGGAGTTCAAGACCAGCCTGGGAAAAGTGGTGAAACCCTATCTCTAAAAAAAAAAAAAATTAGCTCGGCGTGGTGGCATGCGCCTGTGGTCCCAGCTACTCAGGAGGCTGAGGTGGAAGGATCACTTGAACCCAGGAGGCACAAGTTGCAATGAACCAATATCACACCATTGTAGTCCAACATGGGTGACAGAGTGAGACCCTGTTTCAGAAAAAAAAAAAAAGAAAGAAAGAAGAAGGAAGGAAGGAAGGAAGGAAGGAAAGAAAGAAAGAAAGAAAGAAAGAAAGAAAGAAAGAAAGAAAGAAAGAAAGAAAGAAAGAAAGAAAGAAAGAAAGAAAGACGATTTTGTGTAGGAAATACTGTAATAGGAGAAAACAGACCTCAAGGTTGATCTGGACTCAAATCCAAATACAAGTGGGAATTTATAGCCAAGCAGCATGTTGGGGTGGCAGCTAGGCAAGGTTGGTGGATGGAAAATTACTAAGAGGAGACATCAGCAAGGTGCAGTGGCTCATGCCTGTAATCCTAGCACTTTGGGAAGCCGAGGCAGGTGGATCACGAAGTCAGGAGTTCAAGACCAGCCTGGCCAACATGGTGAAACACTGTCTCTGCTAAAAATACAAAAATTAGCCAGGCGTGGTAGCGTGCATCTGTAATCCCAGCTACTCGGGAGACTGAGGCAGGAGGATCGCTTGATCCTGGGAAGCCGAAGTTGCAGTGAGCTGAGACTGTGCCACTGCACTCCAGCCTGGGTGACAGAGCAAGACTTGGTCTCAGGGAAAACAAACAAACAAACAAACAAACAAAAAACCCTCAAGGGTTGGAAGAGTAGGAGGAATTCTTGCTAAACTGATCTAATGGGATCCTTGCTGAAGACAGGCCAAGGTGATCAGGTATCACTTGGGTGATAGATAGCAGGGAAATGAGGATTTGATGAGACACCAAAGGTAACAGATATTAAGCGTGAATGATTCTTACTCAACTGACTTTGCTTTATTCTTGCTGAAACTGGGCTATGCAGGCCTGAAGCAAAGCCCAAGCACAAGGCCTAGTTGAGAAAAGGGCTTAGTGGCGACTCACTAAACTTTGGTCAGAGAGGCTTTGTCAAGGGAGAGGAGAAGCTATTGAATAGTCATTTTGAAGAGAGGGAGATAAAATTTATTAAGGGTGTATAGCAGCACTATTTTGCTAAATTAATTGTCAGTGAGTTGCATGGCTGAGGCGGGGCAGAGAGAAGAATAATTGGGGCTGAGAAACATCAAGAACCTGAAAAAATGCTGAAAATGGATGTTGCACAAGAAATTATGCCAAGATGAATGGTAGAGAGTTAGGCAGCAAAGTAATTGCTGAAGCAAGGGGGAAAAAGATCAGGAGACCACGTGTGAGGCAAATAGGAGTGATCAGGGGTTTTGAAGTCAGCCAACATGCAGTTCAAAGAGGGAGGTGAAATAATTTTTGTTTTGTTTTGTTTGTTTCCAAAAAGGAAGAAGGACCTCCTGCCTTACAACATCTAGGCACATATTTATTGTTTGTTCTGGTTGGATGTTTCCATGAACTAAATATTCTAAATGAAATGCTTCTCTCTGGGTCTGTTTAGAACTTTTATACTGTCTTCTCATTCATTGTAATTCCTTTAAGGCCATAGTTCTTTTTGACTGTGTCATACAAATGAGAGACCACAAAAGTAGTTAGACCTCCCTATTCTTTATAAAATCCAAAGTAAAATTCAAAGTAAAGTATGTAAAGAAGAGCTTGGCTGCACATCTGCATTTTACTGGTAAGGTGTATGACTTTCTGTTTGTCCTGCCTCACAAGAATCAATAAGCAACTGCAAATACAACACACAGAAGTGGGAAAAAATAATTTTCTTTTTGTGCTAAAACCACACTGATTCTTTTGGTAGTAGAAGACTAGAAATTACCCAAAAGAAGCTCTCTTGCTACAGTTACAAATCACAGCACGATTGTTGAGTTACACAGTATTCATTGACAGGCTTAGAAGGAATCAATGTGTCATACCACCCTTAGAAGGCAGTGAGCCCATGCTAGTTAATGATGGGCCTAGGCAAAAAGAGAATTGAAATGGTTAATTGTTGCAGTTCAACATCTGCTAAGCACTTGGGAGCAAAATGTTAAGACAAGGGCCAGATTCTTAACGGGCCAGATCCTTCATCTAGAAATTGAAAACTTATTTGAAACGAACTTTTTGTAAGGAAAATAATAGAGTAGCATAATTGAGTTGAAAAGAACAAATAGAAAATCTGCAGAGACCAATGACCATCAGAGAAATCAAGTGCTAACAAAAATTTCTTCCTCACCTACTCACCCACTCAAAAAATACAGTAGGCTGTTTATAGGCAAAGTTTTGCAAATTTTCAAAGAATGGTTAAACTACATCTTTTTAAAAAAGTTCCTAAAAATATAAAAAGAGCTAAAGCTATCTGACACATTTTTATTACCCTGTTATAAAAACTGAAAAAAAGTATAAGAAAATAAAATTGTGGGCCAGGAAATTGAATATAACAATGTATTACAAATAATCATCATAACCAAGTTGATCTATTGCTGAATGAAATGATAGTTCAACTTTAGAATAGTTGTCAATATAATGTTGCATATTACATGGAGATTAACAAAGAAGAGTCATACGCAAGAAAAAGCATTTGATAAAATTCAGCACCAATTTATGATGAATATGTTAGTAATAAAAACTTTTAGCAAACTAAGAGCAGGGTGAAACTTCCTTAATTTGCTAAAGGATATATCAAGAATCAAAAACAAATGTGGTGCTTAATGGTAAATGCTTAGAATGTATTTCCATTAAATTTAGGAATAAGACAAGATGTCTGCTATTCCTATTTATATGTCCTAGTCCTTTCAATAAGAAAAGGAAATAAAATGAAATGTATGAAGATTGGAAAGAAAGAGGTAAAACTGTCATTGCTTGAAAATGCTGTTGTCTCTTAAGCAACAAACTAAGAGAATAAACGGGAAAATTCTTTGGGCTAAAAGAGAGCTCAACAATATGCAAACTTTAATAACATTTCTTTATACCATTAATAGGTAAAAAATATAATGAAAAAACAATACTATAGAAAATAGATGAGTCATTCTCAGGAGCTAGTCTAAACTGTGGCAAGGCTGAAGGTTTAAAAAGATTAACTTTACTACAACGGGAAAAGTGAAACCAGAAGAGAGAGTCAAACACTAGAATGTTTCCAATTACTTTGCCTATGATTGGTTTGCATTTAGACTCCTTTTCCTGAAGCAGGAGCTTCGTCATGTGAATTCTAATAACTCACACCAGCAGATCCTTCTGATTGGAATGCCCTCCCTAGTATCTGCTTAGTTATCTCCCACAAAGACAGCTCTTCCAGGTTTTGGAAGCTCTTGCTGTGTCTCATTGATCTGTGTAGCTTTAGTGTCTAACACAGCACAATGTTGGGCACATAGGAGAAAGCTTGTAATATCTTTCTTTGTTGACTGTCTGATGCTCAGAAGAGGAAGTCTTTTTGTGTACATATTTTTATGTTTGTGTATTTGGTCACTTTGCTCAATATGTTGAAAGTGTTTTGTGGCCAGGCACAGTAGCTCATATCTGTAATCCCAGCACTCTGGGAGGCCTAGGCATGTGGGTCACCTGAGGCCAGGAGTTCAAGACCAACTTGGCCAACATGGCAAAACCCTGTCTCCACTAAAAATACAAAAATTAGGCAGGTATGGTGGTGCATACCTATATTCCCAACTACTTGGGAGGCTGAGGTGGGAAAATTGCTTGAATCTGGAAGGTGGAGGTGCAGTGAGCCAAGTTTGCACCACTGCACCCTCCAGCCTGGGTGACAGAGTGAGACTCTGTCTCAGGAAAAAAAAAATAAAAAAAATAAAAGTGTTTTTTTTTGGTGCTATATATATGTGGAGAGTCACATGATGGGATTTTGTCTCTAAAAATAAGATAACTTGTAATACTCAGGAGACTACTTCTCTGCAGAACCTTTAAGCCAAGGATTCTGGGTTTGTGTTTGTGATGAAACGTACTTTTCTCTGGAAAAGGTTGAGTAGATGGGTACTTCAAAATAACATCAGGCCTACAGGCTACTGAAAATGTACCTATTCAAGGATTCTGTGTAGGCCTTCAATGCTTCGAATGTGAACTGCATACTTAGTCATTCATTTGGAACCGTCTCTCAAGCTTTTGTTCTGAAGTCATCAAACTGAGATTGAGTTTCCTAATGCTGTTTTCTTCCTTAAATGATCCCTTTCAGTTGCTTCTAATAGAAGATTGCCTTTTCCAAAATGACTTACTCTCAAAAAGGGATACTTCAAGGGAGTTGAGTTTTGCTACATTACTTGTCCTATAGTTTTGCTGGCACCTTAACGTGTTCCCTTTTTCTTTTATGTTTTTTTAAATCCTAATAAAGATAGTAACAGTAATATATTATATTTATACATTGTTTTATAGTTTATAATTTACCATATATTTGAAAATTTTAAAAATCACTTTTTTCTTTTTTGCCTTCAAATAAAATCTTGCTTGGAAGTTGATATGGTTTGACTGTGTTCCCACCCAAATCTCATTTTGATTTGTAGCTCCCATAATTCCCATGTGTTGTGGAAGGGAGCCGGTGGGAGATAATTGAGTCATGGGGTAGTTTCCTCCATAATGTTCTCGGTAGATGAGATCTGAGGGTTTTATAAGGGGAAACCCTTTTTGCTTGGCTTTTATTCTCTCTTGTCTGCTACCATGTAAGATGTGACTTTCGCCTTCTGCCAGGATTGTGAGGCCTCCCTGTCACGTGGAACTGAGAGTCCATTAAAACTCTTTTTCTTTATAAATTACCCAGTCTCAGGTATTTCTTTTTCAGTAGTGTGAAAATGAACTAATACAGAAGCTTAAAATGAATGAATGGATTAAAGAACTGAGATGCTCAGATTAAAGAGCTGAGATATTCAGGTTAACATGTGTGTATGGTAGATTGTGGGAATGAAATTATGTCTCAGTGGACTAAGGGCTCTACCACATTGAGCTGCATACATCAAACTTCAAAACCACTGACATATACTATTACCACTACACTTGAAACTACATAGGGCAGGCATTTTTAATTCAAGTTTTTCAGACAACTGAATTTAAGCAATTTGTTTAAACTCTTACACGTGATAAGTACCAGAGCCAAGATGGGGGCTGACACGTCATCAAACAAACTCAATACTCTTTCACAAAAATGACAGATAATTATAGCCTGGACAGAAGTGAATCTTACATGTGACATGAGTAACATATATACATTTTAGTTGAAGTTATTATACTTGTAAATATTTTTCTTCAATTAAAAATTTGTACAACTTTTTAAGTAAATTGTGGCACATACATTTAATGGGCAGTTTTGTAATCATTAAATAGAATTAAGCACTCTATATATACCGATATAAAATAATTTCAAAGATCTACTATTCAGTTTTAAAAAGCAAATCAGAATAGTGCTATTATTTGTGTAAAATGTATGTATGTGTGTATGCATGAATGCATATGATTGTGTCTAGAGTATGATGGAATAAACAAACCAAAAACTGTTGGACACTACTTTCTTCCAGGAGGGGAACAGGATGACTGGGGATTAGAAGTTAGAGGGAAAATTTTTTTTCACTGTATATCATTTGGTGCCGTTGAAATTTTGTACCATCTGCATTTAATCACAAGAAAGTAATTATTTTATAGAAAAATTTGATCTATGACAATGTTTTGCTAAGGACTATTTTCTGACCATCAACCATACCAGGTTCCCCATATGTTCTCATGTCATTATATGTCGTATCTTTATTCATTAATTTTCAATTAATTATTGAACTATTTTTGTGATTTTAAAAATTTTTGTTTTTTCATTATATACTGATAAAAGGATCAATTCAACAAGAGGATATAACAATCCTAAATGTATATAAATCAAACTTCAGACCTCCTAGGTTTATAAAATAATTACAACTACAGCTAGGAAAAGATGTAGACAGCAAGACAATAATAGTTTGGGACTTCAACACTCTACTCAGTGATCAGCACTAGACAGATCATTGAGGCAGAAAGTCAACAAAGAAACACTGGATTAAACTGCACTCTAGAACAAATGAGCCTAACAAATACAGAACATTCTACCCAAGAACTGAAGAATATACATTGTTCTCATTAGCACATAACATGTTTTTCAAGATAGTTCATATGATAGGCCACAAAACGAGTCTCAGTAAACTTTAAGAAACTGGAATCAAATCAAGTATCTTCTCAGAAAAAATATTCTCAGCAGAATAAAGCTAGAAATCAATTCCCGAAGGAAACTTCAAAACTACACAAATGCAAGAAAATTAAACAATCTGCCCCTAAATGATTTTTGGGTTAACAATGAAATCAGGATGGATATTAAAACAGTTTTTTGAAATGAATAATAACAGTGATACAAGTTATCAAAATCTCTGGGGTTCAGCAAAAGAGGTGCTAAGAGGAAAGTTTATGGCACTGAACACTTTCATCAAAAAGTCAGAAAGATCGCAAATTTACGACCTAATGTTACACCTCAAGGAACTGGAGAAACAAGAACAAATCAAACCCTAAACTCACAGAACAAGAGAAATAACAAAAATCAGAACATAAATTGAAATAAACAAGAAATGCAAAATATCAATGATATGAAAAGTTAGCTTTTTGAAAGGATAAACAAAATTGATAGACCACTAGCTAGATTAATGAAGAAACAAAGACAGAAGATTCAAATGAGTGCGTTTAGATTGAAAATGGTGATATACAGAAATACAAAAGATTATTCCAGACTACTATGAGCACCTGTATACACATAAACTAGAAAATCTAGAGGAAATGGAAAAATTCCTGGAAAGGTACTATCCTCCCAGTCTGAATCTGGAAGAAACAGAAATATTAAACAGACTAATAATAAACAGTGAATGGAATCAGTACTAAAAAATCTGCCAATCAAAACAAGTCCAGGGCCAGATGGATTCATAGCTGAATTCTACTAGACATCCAAAGAAGAATCGATACCAATCTTACTGAAACTATTTCAAAAGATTGAGAAAGAGAGAATCCTACACATCCCATTCTATGAAGCCAGTATCACCCTGATACCAAAGCCAGAAAAAGACATAACAAAAAAAGAAAAGTACAGATCAATGTCCCTGATGAACATAGATGCAAAAATCCTCAACAAAACAGTAGGAAACTGAATCCAACAGCACATCAAAAAACTAATTTACCATCATCAAATGGGCTTCATCAGGGATGTAGGGATGGTTCAACATATACACGTCAATAAATGTGATTCATCACTTAAACAGAATTAAAAGCCAGAACCATATGATCATCTCAATATATGCAGAAAAAGCATTTGACAAAATCCAGCATCTCTTTACATAAAAAAACTTCAACAAAGTAGGCGTAGAAGGAATATACTTCAAAATAATAAAATCCACATATGGACAAGCCCACAGACAACATCATACTGAATGGGGAAAAGTTGAAAGCATTTCCCCTAAGAACTGGAACAAGATAGGGTTGCCCACTTTCACCACTTCTGTTGAACTTAGTACTAGAAGTCTTAGAGCAATCAGGGAAGAGAAAAAAGCAAAAAGACATCCAAATTTTAGCAGAAGTAGTCAGCCTATTGGAGAAGAAGTCAACCTATTTCTCTTTGCCAATGATATGACCTTATGCTTAGAAAACCCTAAAGACTCTTCCAAAAGACTCCTAGATTTGATGAATGGATTCAGTAAGGTCGCAGGTTACAAAATCAATATACAAAAATTGGTAGCACTGCTATACAGCAATGACCAAGCTAAGAATCAAGTCAAGAATGCAGTCCCTTTTACAATAGTTATTTTTAAACAACCCTAGGAAATACTTGACCAAGGGAGTGAAAGATCTCCACAAGGTGAACTACAAAATATTCCTTAAAAAATCATAGATGACACAAACAAATGGAAATACATCTCACGCTTATGGATTGGAAGAATCAATATTGTGAAAATGACCATACTGTCCAAAGCAACCCACAGATTCAATGCTATTCCTATCAAAACACCAATGTCATTTTTTCACATAATTAGAAAAAAATCTTAAAATTCATGTGGAACCAAAAAGAGCCCGACTAGCCAAAGCAATCCTAAGCAAAAAGAACAAATCTGAAGACATCATTTTATCTGACTTAAAGTTACATTACAAGGCTATAGTAAACAGAATAGCATGACATTATTGTATATGGGGATATGTACGTACACTATGTAATAGTATATATATATTATATATACTTTTTATATATATACTATTACATAGTGAATACATTATATACTATTCTGCCATAAAAAAATAATGAAATAATGTCTTTTGCGGTACTTGAATGGAACTAGAGGCCGTTAACCTAAGTGAAGTAGCTTCTGGAATAGAAAACCAAACACTGTCTCACTTATAAGTGGGAGTTAAGTTATAAGTATGCGAAGGCATGCAGAATAGTATAATAAACTTTGGAGACTCAGAACAGGGAAACAAAAAAATAAAAAATAAAAACATATGATTACTTGATTAATATCAATCTCTTTCACAAGACTGTAAGATCCAAAAAGTCAGGACCACATGTATTTTGCTCTTTTTATCCTACCAGAAAAAAATTGTACAAGCCTTGAAAATAGGCAAGAGATGTCTGGGTATCCTTTCATTGGAGTACTGGGCACTGTCTAGTGCAGAGGTCCCAAAGCCCCAGGCCAAGGGCCAGTACTGGTATGACCTGTTAGGAACTGGGCCACACAGCAGGCAGTGAGCAGCAGGCACGTTGCTGAAGCTTCATTTGTATTTATAGCTGCTCCCCATCACTCGCATTACCACCTGAGTTCTGCCTCCTGTCAGATCAGTGGTGGCTTTAGATTCCCATAGGAGCACAAACCCTACTGTGAACTGTGCATGCAAGGAATCTAGTTTGCATGCTCCTTAAGAGAATCTAATGCCTGATGATCTGTCACTGTCTCCCATTATCCCCACATGGGACCATCTAGTTGCATGAAAACAAGTTCAGGGCTCCCACTGATTCTTTACTGCTGGCTGGCACAAGATGTGTCATAGCTGGAGCTAATCTCATGAAAAGAAATGAAGAAATACAGGATAAAATTTGGAAAGTGAGATACACTTGTTTTTAGAATAAAGTAGCTCAGTTAATAAGACTGAGTGGTATAATTATGATAATAATGGTGAGTTGTATAATTATTTCATTATGTATTACAATGAAATTATAATAGAAATAAAGTGCATAAAAAATGTAAGGCACTTGAATCATCCTGAAACTATCTCCTTCTTCCCTGTCTGTGGAAAAATGGTCTTGCATGAAACCTGTCCCTAGTGCCAAAAAGGTTAGGGACCACTGGTCTAGTGGACCCTTTGCAGCTCCACTCTCTAAGTATCTATCTTAGCATTATCAATGTTCTAAGAGTCTGCATCTTTGATCATTTTTCTACTGACTGAGCTATCTTATAGTTTTATATGCATAGAAGTTACAGAAAACAGATAGCCATGCATGGGAATGCAAAGACAAAGTCTTATCTTATAGCTTATGTTTTATCAAAGAGATAATGGTCAAAACATTACATTTTATTGCCATAAAGGATATTAACCAGCTTTATATTTATTAACCAAATTATTTCAGCATTTCTGATTTTGTATGGGGGTGTGTGTTTGTGTATCTGTTCTTCAAATTCTCCTTTGAATCAGTTTTTAATATTTTACTACTTCCCAAGTCAGAAAGTGTGAAGGACCTGAGATGTTACCTTACTTGCAGAAACACCAGATTCTAGGCAGGATATCAGACCTTTGCTATTCACAGCAATAACAGTGTAGCACTGGTTTTTCATGTCCAGCATCATATTGGATGGTGCCATGAGAGCCAGATGGTTATACCTCTAAGTACAGGGGGTTGTACAAGAGGAGAGAAACTGCAAAATTATGCAGCAGCTTGGAGCTTATACAGAAGCTGGAACATCTACTTCCTCTTCCCCTCTAGAGAAAGACAGAGATACTAGTTTTTACTTGGTTTTCTATTACTCAGAATGTAAACAAGTCTTGTCATGGAAGAGGGGAAGATCTTTACCCTGGAAAATGAATATTTGGTTCTGGGAGAGATGCAAAATATTTTATTCATCTTGGAATCGGAGCAAGTGTCTTCATCACAAAGAAGACAAACAACTCCATTTTCCCTTAATATGTGAAAAGCAAATGCTTGGGGGAAGGAAAAAAGGAGGCCTTCTCTGTCATTAGAGCATATCAATTGCTATACTAAGGAGACACATACTGTGCAAGAATACTAAGTAATAGAGAGAGGATTACCTTCTGACAGTTATCTTATTAATAAGTTGAATAGAATCTTTAGTATGTATTCATTTTGTAATTATGCAGAAGTCAGAATTTCAGACTTCAGAAATTAATTTTTTAAAGAAATCCTAATATTCTTAGTACCCAGCACATAAAAGTGTTCAATAAATATTTATTGAATAAATAAAAAAGTGAATAAAAAGGTAAGAGTTCATTTTTTTGTATTGTCAAAAAAGATTATGGAACCTTAATGATTTAAATAATATTACATAAAACACCATCTATTTTTTTTTCTATTTTTATTGGTAGAACTTGGGAAGTAAGCATTATTAATTGAGCTACTTTATTCTAAAAACAAGTGTACCCCACTTTCCACATTTTGTCCTGTGTTTCTTCATTTCTTTTCATGAGATTAGCTTCAGCTATGACATATCTTCTGCCAGCCAGCAGTAAAGAAGGGCTTGATGATCACATGTGACACTTTGAGAAAGAAAAAGGGTCTAAAAAGGCAACTTCCAAATTCCCTTGATTGTAGTTTATATTGATTAGGACTCTTTTGCTTGCAAATAAAAAAATCAATTCAAACTACTCAAAGCAAAAAAAAAAAAAAAAAAGAAAAAGAAAATTTATTGGACAGATTTGAGGGTAATGAAGCAACTAGACCTTAGGAACCAAAGTAAAGATTGCAATGCTGCAAGGAAGCCAGAGCCCTTCTCCATCTCTCATTTCTGCCTCTTCTGTACATCTCTTTCATGACTCTCTCTCACTGCTTTCTTACAGGCTCTATGGCCTTGTATAAAATGGCTGGTACCTCGTGCTTCCAGGTTGTGGTTACTTATCATAGACTAGTGGCCCGGTGGGAAGCAGCTTTCTTGCTCTCTCAATCTAAAGAATTGCTTTCCCAATTGCCAGGACAGGAACTGATTGCCGTCTCAGGCATTGAATTAATGAGACCACAGTGTTTGAGGGTGGGGTTACATGCTGTAGAAATGTGTCAGCTTCTGGGGTAACCTTGTGGGTAGCAGAAAAGGAAGTCATTTCTAGAAAAGTAGCATTAGACAATTTAATAAGTGTTCATTAGAGTAACTTTTAAAAACTATTTGTGAAGAAAAGAGACCATCAACTCAGCAAACTAGAAAAGCAAAAAACAGGGCACAGGCACAGTCTGGTAATGAAGAAGGAGAATGAGGAATGTAAAGTTGTGGAAAAACAGAATAAATGAGACTCAGAGGGAAAATGGAGAAGGTAGAGCTTTTCCAGTGGGTTGATAATGGTGCTTGTGTTTTCTTAGAGGTGTTTGAAAGCCTAATGAACAAAGTTTTAAAAGCATTTTGCCCTCTCGTGCACTGTCTAATATGACTTCCTGCAAAGCCAGAAAGATTCTATATCTGTGCTATCCAATTTAAGAGTGCATTAGCCACATGTGGCTACTGAATGCTTGGAATGTGACTAATTTGACTGCGGGAATGAGTTTTTAATTAAATTTAATTTTAATTAATTCACATTTAAATAGCCACATGTGGCTAGTGATTACTAGATTGGATAGTGCAGCTTCACACCTGATGAACTGAATATCCAGACCATGGCCATGCTATAGATAAAAACAGAAAGCTGACTCATTACAGAGAGTGATCTGCCCAGGAAAAAGCCAAGTCAGGTTTGCATGAAGTCAGACCTCTAAGAACAATCCAAGAAGCCAATCACCCCTGTAACATTTAGCAGAAAAAAACCAGGACTTCAATAATACTTGACAGCTCCCCTCTTTTTTGTCACCACTTCTCATTTAGGACCAACCAGAGAAAGCCAAATATACACCCCCTAGCTAACCATATGATATGCTCCATGATGGGTTAGGCTGCTCCAGGCCTGCTGTCTCTGATCAGGGCACATTTGAAACCTCCTTTCTCTATTCCAAGCTTTTCCACTTTGTCTGCCTCTGAGTCTCTGCCAAAAACATGAGCGATGGTGGCTGACTCCTTTGGTTGTTTTCTATTTGGTTAATATTTACTTTCCACATAGCATTGATTTAGTTAGTGAATTCTATTTATGCTTGTATATGTTACTTAATTGTTTTGGCACATGCCCGTCAGTGCTGTATTTTTATGGTATCTGAATGGGAAACCACTATGTCATAGGGATTTATATATTTTTAAAAATTCACAAAAACACAAGTTATCCTTAATGAATATTTGGGGATATGTACCTTCAGTAGTCCCCTTGTATTTATTACATGTGCCCATTTATAAGTGTATAAATTAGGGTTGCTGCATTTAGCAAATAAAAATACAGGAGACTCAGTTAAATTTGAATTTCAGATAAACAACACGTTAATTTTTGGTGTACATATATCTCATGAATTATTTGTCCTATTATTCTACAATCAATTCATTGTGTATCTAAAATTCAAATTTAACTTGGCATCCTGTCTTTTCTCTGGCTGCCCTGGTAATAGATGCTCCTCCCAAAGTGTGACTGTGTCTCCAGTAGCAGCTGTGGCTGAGAGTATGCCCAATGTCTGCTTTTCATGCAGCCTCACTCTGGCCAGCTTTTATGTAGGGCACACACCTCAGGAGAAAGAGCTGACAGAACCAGAAATGTTCCCATACATGTTGCTTCACCACCATTCCTCTCTTTCCTTCAGCAAACAGGAGAGGTAGGAGAGGAAGGCAGAGCAGAGCACTGGTAAGTTCTGCATTTGCTCCAGGGAGGCAGGGGTGCTGGAACACACAGAATCCCCTGGACACAGCCCTGTAGGCCCCATGGCATCTGTGCTCTGGTGGTGCAGTGCTGTTGTGCAGGACTCGGAGGGATATTCTACAGCCTCTCTAATCCTTCCAGGGACCCAGAAATGCAGTTGATCTTGATGAATGTGGATAGGCTTCTATTTCTGCCTTGTCTCCTTGATCCTAGCTCAGCACAACTGCAGAGCTCACTCTTTTAAATTTAAGTTTAATGAGATTTTACTGTGTGCCAGGCATTGCTCTAGTTGCTAGGAATTTTGCTGAGAATAAGATAGATTAGATCCCTGACACTGAAGATCTTATATTCTAGTCTGAGAGAAAGATAATAAATGAATAACAAGTAAATGATTATATAGGTACCTGCTGATAATAAATAATATGAATAAAACATAAGCAGGGGAAGTGGAAAATGAATAAACTCAAATGCCAATTCCTCCTCCAAATCATTAAAATGACCTGCTGATAAAGCAAAACTGAGTTTATCACTACTGCAGAAAGATGACTACTACCTTGACAAAATCTTAGGAGGGTCTTGGAGGGGAAGAGAAAAGGTAGGATATTACTGAGTTCTTAAAATCTGGTTTAAGACAGGTCTTTTAAATGTCAGGCCTCATTGAGAATGGACACAGAGAGGCTTGGGTTTGGAAGAGTGAACTGTGTTTGATGAGCCCAGATGAGCAATCTATTGATCTGAGAAAAGGAGGTTTACTTGAATGAAAACTAGTGTTGTTTGGATAAATGGACATTGGGAAGTTCCTGAAAGAAACAATCACATGATCTGCAACTTCATTTTCCTGAGCCAGGGTTTTCTGGAAGAGTGATGTCCTGTTGCTGCAGACAGTGAGCTGTGTGGTTGAGATAGTTTGAGTGCTGGGGGCTATTTCAGTTGGTGTGGTCAGGGAAGGGCTTGTAGTTGAAACCTTAGTAGAGGCCTGGCTGTTGTGAATGGTGACCTGTGGGCAGTTCTAGGAAATTCAGCATTCTAGCCAGAGAGAAGAGCCAGGGCGAATCTCCTGGCATGGGAAAGATTTTGAGTGTTAGAGGGCCAGCAAGAGAAGCAGGATGGCTGGGGAAACCATTGAGCAAGGGGGAGGTTACTTGGAGATTAGTCAAGACCTTCCCAATACTAGGAAGAGTTTGGATTGAATTCTAAGGGATATGGGAAGTCATTGACGGTTTTAGAAAGAGGAGTTATCTGATTTACAGGGTTAAAGGACCACTTTGGCAGGAAGACCAGTAGGAGACTTTTGTAGTAGTCCAGGGGAGGGCAGGTGGCTTGGTCTTTGGTCATAGCAGTGGAGGTGATGAGAAGTCACTGGTGTACTAGGAGTTATCCTTGACTCCTCTTTACCCTAACATCTCATATTCAAGCTATCTACCTTCAAAATATAACTCCTGGTATTTTGACCTGAATAATTGGCTGAAAAGCTTTTCCATGTTGTTATGGACTGTGTGTGTTCTCCCAAAATTTATATATTGAAGCCTATATCCCAGTATGACTGTATTTGGATACAAGTCCTCCAGAAAGGTAAAATTAAGGATATATGGGGTCATAGGATAGGTCAGCAGGACTGGTGTCCTTATAAGAAGAAAGAACACCAGAGATCTCTTTCTTTCTATTCACAGACTAAGGAAAGGCTATATGAGGATACAGCAAGAGGGCAGCCAACTACATTCCTGGAAGACAGCCCTGAAACCAACCCTAATGGCATCTAGATCTTAACTTCTGGCATCTGGAACTGTGAAAAAATAAATTTCCGTTGTTTAAGCCATGCAGTCTGTGGTAATATGTTAGGGCATCTCTAGCAAATTAATATGCCATGTAATAGTATATAGAAAACTCTGGAAAGAGTAGATTTGGGCATGGTGGGAGCATGGAGTAAAAATAAACAGTTCTCCTTGTGGAAATGGTTGTAGGTTATATGAGTTTTAAAATCAGAGTAAAGGATGCTGAGATATAAAAGAGAGAGTCAGTAATGTGTGGCTTTGAGACTTGGATTTTTCTTTTCTTTCCTAAACATCTGACTGTACCACCACTAGCCTCCTCCATTTCTGCCTTCTGGAAACACTATTTCTGTTATGCCATTTCTCTTCTTCCTATTGAACACTACTTTCTGTGAAGGATTTGCTATGATGTGGTATAAAACTCTTTAGACTTAGGCCAGGAAGGGTGGCTCAATCCTGTAATCCCAGCACTTTGGGAGGCTGAGGCAGGCAGATCACGAGGTCAGGAGATTGAGACCATCTTGGCTAACATGGAGAAACCCCGTCTCTACTAAAAATACAAAAAAAAAAAAAAAAAAAAAAAAAAAAGCCGGGTGTGATGGCGGGCACCTGTAGTCCCAGCTACTCGGGAGGCTGAGGCAGGAGAATGGTGTGAACCCAGGAGGTGGAGCTTGCAGTGAATTAACTCACCACACTAAAATGTCATTGAATAATATCAATAAACACATACATTTTTATTGTATGTGGATCATGCCACTGCACTCCAGCCTGGGCGACAGAGCGAGACTCCATCTCAAAAACAAAAAAAAATCCAAAACTCTTTGCATTCTGGGTTCAGGTCCTATCTCTAACCCTTACTATCTCTATAGCCAGGGTGTCTTGAGCAACTAATTCACTTAACCTCACTGGCATCAACCTCTTCACCTGAAATATGAATAAAGATATTTACTTTACAGGCTTATTATGAAATAACAACTGTGCATGAGAAAAAAATGAATGTGAAAGCGTTTTATAAACTGAATATAGCAATAAAAATGTAAGTGTTTATTGATATTATTCAATGACATTTTAGTGTGGTGAGTTAATTTCCTAGGAATGATTCCATATAAACTGTAGAGAAAATGCTTGACCCATGAAAGACACTTCTATTGTTAATGATGCAAGGGAACTTCTGTCTATTCTATTTCACCAAATCTCTTCATATAAATGAGTGACCAATCTACCTACCAGTGAAATCAGTTTCATCCTAAATTTTCTATGGAGTGAATCTGTTGTCAGGACAGATGGATTCCAAAATTGAGCGTTAATCTGGGATGGTCCTTGGCTTAATGCAGGAAAGAATTTAAGAGCAAGCTGGTGGGGTTAGACAGTAATCTTTTGTTGAACAGTACTGCTCCTTGCAGAGAAGTTCTAATCATAGGCAGTGCACCCAGATTTATCAGTGTATGGGCTCTTGGCAAGTGTATTTGTACTCACTTAAACCCACTTTCAGTTACATGTAAATTTAGAGGCAGGTCAGTACAAATTGAGGGGCAGGTTATTTGGAATTGTCTAGGAAAGAGACAGTAACTTAGGAGTTGTTGGAATGAAAAGAGGGAGTAACTTCCAGGTTGCTGTCATGGCATTTGTAAATAGTCGTGGCACTAGAGATTGCTTTCATTGCCATCTGCTGGTTCCTGTTGGTTTCTTCACTTTATCCTGTCTGGACCAGATCCTGATTTGGTTAGCAGGGTTGTGTCCAGAAAACCAGTCCTGCTGGTCTCCTACCACAGATCTATTTCTGTTTATAAACTAGACTGACTTGCTCCTGAAGATACAATACAGACTATAATATAGAGTTCGAGATTTCTAAGATGTTAAAGAATCCTTAGATATATAGAGATGGCAAAATTGCAAATTAAATTACCTATCCTTTGGCTATGAAAGACATTAGTTATTTACCAGAGCCCATTTGTCCATTAAGCCCTCAATAGCCTCAAAATCATTTTCTTTATAGTATACAGTCTCTACCATTTGGTTTCAGCAGGAAAATTTTATTTCCCATCTGTGATTCCTTTCATTATACAGATAGAGAAACTGAGACCTTAAGAGGTAATTTGTCTAACAGCATGCTTAATGCTTTCAGTGATGCCAAAAATACCTAAGCAGGAAACTGTATTTCTATATATGGAAAACGAATGTACTTATTATAAATGTCCCTACCCCTTCACACCTCACCACACATATATACATGATTGTTAATTTGAAATCTTTTTTTCTGATTGAAGATACCCCTAAGGAGGCTGGAGACACCAAAAAATCTTTCTTAACTAACATTGGCAGTATTGAAGCGCTGCCTTCTGAGAGAGATGATATTTGTCTTCTACTTAATTGATTATTAAGTGAATAAAATAAAAGTAAAAACAGAAATCACTAGATACCTGCAGGTTGTTTGCTTACTGTATTACAGCCAAGCTCTGCCATTCTTAAATCTCTTTTAACTCTTAAAAAGGCAGGCAGAGAGGTTTCTTCTCCTTTGATCTTCTCTAGGGCACTGATACATTAAAGGATGCTATGATGTCTCAGACTGCCAAAATATAACACTAATAACACTGTGTACTCTCCAAACACAACATTCTTCCTATAATATCTTCCCTTGACAGACATAATTACTTGAATCATCCACAGGGGCCTCTTAATGAAACTTTCTGTTTGTGGCAACTTTTGTTTCATTTAATTAGCTGTCTGCATGAGCAGTGCATGAAGGCAGTTGTTTTCTTACACAGGAAAGGAAAATGTCAATTCATTTCTAAGGGCGAACTAAATTGAAAGAACCTATATTAGAAGAATCACTTTCTATTTGGATTAAGCAAGCTGTCAATATTGAAGCTCCTATGTTACAACACTTTTGTTGCCATCTAACTTCAACCTATGTATGTACAAATATTTCATTAGGTTACTCCTATAACAGGACATTAAAATAGGACTCATCCTATCTTTCAATTGAGGCCAAAGACACTAGATGTCACCTTCTAAAATGAATTAAAAGTCAGGTCACTGACGGAATGACTCTCAAGCCATACGATTTTTTTTAAGATCTTTTTAATGATATAAAAAGTGGCTGGTATTGGGCATCGTAAGTAGAATTTGGAGAGGACTTCTTTGCAGTGATCTATCTTGTTGAGTTCAACCTATGAAAGGAGAGAGTGTGTATAAAGGGAGCAATTGCCTGCTAATCCCAAGTCTAGTGTGAAAAACTACAATGGGATCACATTGAGAACTTGATATAGAATCTCCGTAGGCTTTGAATCAGATTAGTGGGGCTTGACTCATGCTTGAGAAGCCTGCAGTAGCTTGTGGGTTAGGAGTGAACTGTCTGTGAAAGCACTGCCTTCATTTCAACTGCAGACCAGAGGGCATGATTCCTAAGGACCAGATATGGGAACCACACTAGTAATGTCAGCCTTAACTCATTTTAAAAGTGACTGTGTTGGAGGGATTTTCAGTTACAGTAGCATAAAAACATTGGCGAATCCTTTTAGCCAAACTGAACAAAATTGTCAAAAGAATAAAATATTTCCAGGCACTGGACCATAGAGCCCAGAGTGTGTAAACCACTATTTGACGATCACATATTCTTAAAAATCTGGAGTGCTTTGGGAAGGAAACGCAGACATCTATGCCCTTTGGCTTGGGCTGCTCCCATCCTCCCTCCTGCCCCAGCACAGTTGACAAGAAGTATAGTTTTACCAGTGTGGGGCTGTCTACAAAACCCAGCAGCTTTATTGCCAGAGGGGAAAGAATCAATTTGAGGAAAAAGACAAAACCCCATAGCTATGTCGGCTAAAAGTAAAGAACTTGGTAAAATATAAATAGGGAGGACCTGTAGCTTTGCTTGTCTAGATTTGTGGTCCTGGTTAGGGTGAGCAGTGAACTAGTAAAAATTTAACAAGATGGCTGGGCATGGTGGCTCACACCTGTAATCCCAGCACTTTGGGAGGCTGAGGAAGGTGGATCACGAGGTCAGGAGACCGAGACCATCCTGGCTAACATGGTGAAACCCGGTCTCTACTAAAAATACCAAAATATTAGCCAGGTATGGTGGCGGACGCCTGTAGTCCCAGCTACTTGGGAGACTGAGGCAGGAGAATGATGTGAACCTAGGAGGCAGAGTTTGCAGTGAGCCAAGATCGTGCCACTGCACTCCAGCCTCGGTGACAGAGCAAGACTCCATCTCATAAAAAAAGAAAAAAAAAATTAACAAGAAGGTCTTGAAGAGAAAGAGCTATGAAAGTCCTAAGATATACTTTTCATATATCCTTTGCTTACTGGGAAACTACATTTATCCTAGCTTTATCCTAGCATAAATTATAAGTTAAGGGAAACTTGAAAACTTGCTGTAACTTGGAATGTACTTCCCAGCCCATATACAGATCAATGAACAGAAGGAGGAAAACTTATGGGCTTGAGGGGTTTGAACACAACCTACTCTACATTATTGGCTGACTACTAAACTGCAGTTATAGGAATAACACCTAGGAAGCCAGAGTAAAATAGAAAAATAAAAAGAAAAGAATACAGAATGGAGACATCAGTAGGTACATATTGTTGGGGAGACAGACGGTGGAGTTTATGTCCAAGCAAATTATTAAAAAAGTAACACTTGGAAAAATAAAACAGAATCTACAGTTTCTACAATTAGATTGTTGTCTCAGACACACACAGAAACAGAGAAGTGTGATTCATACTAAAATAAAACCCAAAACACAGTTTATAAAAACAGACTCAGAATAGGTCTAAGTGTAAGCGTTAGCAGAAAAATGCTTCAAGGCATCTCTCATAGATATGCTCAAAGAAGTAAAGAAAAATATCGTGATAATGACTCAATAAATAAGGAACCTCATGAGAGAAATAGAGGCTCTAAAAAGTCCAATAAAAATTCTAGAGTTAAAAAGATCAGTAACTGAAACAAGATATTCACTAGATGGACTCAAGAGCAGATTTGAGATGGCAAAAGAAATAATAGCAAACTTGAAGTTGGATAAATCTGAAGAACAGAGGGAAAAAAGAGAGAAGACAAATTAACAGAGTATTAGAGTCCTGAGGGGCAACATCAAGTGTATCTATATAATAATAGGTCTCAAAGAAAGAGAGGAAATAAAGAAAAAATGTTTTCAGAAATAATGGTAGCCAGGCACACTGGCTCATGCCTGCAATCTCAGCATTTTGGAAGATTGAGGTGGGTGGATTACTTGAAACCACGAGTTTGAGACCAGCTTGGGCAACATGATGAAACCCTGTCTCTACCAAAAAAAACAAACAAAAAAACCAAAAAAAACCCTGCAAAAATTAGCCAGCCACAGTGGCATGTGCCTATAGTCCCAGCTCCTCAGGAAGCTGAGGTAGGAGGATTGCTTGAGCCCCATACATGGAGGTTGTAGTGAGCCAAGATTGTGCTATCGCACTCCAGCCTGGGAAGCAGTCAGACCCTGTCCAAAAAAAAAAAAAAAAAAAAAAGAAAGAAAAGGAAAGAAAAAGAAATAGTAAATGGCTGGAAACTTCTCAAATTTAATGAAAAAATTTACAAATCCAAGAAGCTGAACAAATACCAAGTAAAATAAACAAAAAAGACCCACTTCTAGACATCATAGTGAAATTGATGAATGTTAAAAATAAAGATAAAATACTGAAAACAGCAAGAAAAAGTGACTCATTATATACAAGGGAATGACAAACAATGAATGATTGACTTCTCCTTCAAAACAATGGGGTACAGACGGCAGTGGAATGATGTATTCAAACTGCCGAATGTAGCAAAACTGTTCACCAAGGATCCTATACCCAATGATGTATTCAATGATGTATTTTCTCCCTGTTCATTCTTTTTTAAAAATTGAAGGTGAAACAAAGACATTCCAAGATAAACAAAAACTGAGGGAATTAGTTACTGGCAGATCGTCCTACTTGAAGTACTTAAGAAACTCTTTCAGGCTGAAAGAACTGATACTGGACAGTGACTGAAATCCAAAGGAAGAAATTAAATATGCAAGTGCATATGTATAAAACAGATATACATATACATTTATTACATATAAACACACACATATGTAGGTGGGTGTGTATGCATGTGTATATATACACGTACACACACACATTTTTTCTCTTTTCTTCTCTAAAGATGGCTCTGACCTGCCAGATAAGGGAACAAGCAACAAAAAGCAAGGACAGAAACTGAATGAATCAGGGATGGTTAGCTAGAGAAGCTGACTCTGTGAATCAAGATAATTGCAGTCAGGAGGTCCCTAAAGGAGAGTCTCTAACAAAGGCACGAAATAGCCCTTGGAGATAAGAATCAGCTTTAAATATTTGCTAGATTCAGAGAGAATGAAGGCAAGTTAAAGTAGCAGTAGCGAAGAACTTTCGAGTCCCCCTTACTTGTCCTCCCACACTCTGCTTCCATTCTGGCAAAGTCTGAAATATTAGTTCAGTGGGGAGAAGAAACCATCCTCCTCCCCAAGTGGCAGGCAGCCTACCTATGCCTGGCCCTAACCTAGGGTGAGCAGGGGATAGGGTCATAGGGCTTATCTTCCAAGCTGGATTGAATGGTGGGTTAATGTTGAATCAGATAATTTTTATTACTGAATTGTTTGTGAAGTAAAAGATCTGAAGAACTTTTTGCTACCCGAAAAGGGCCAGAGCGGGAGTTGAGAACCTGCTCATTCAGAAACAGAAGACATTCTACCCTCTGCCCCTACCCAGTAAGGTTAAAGGGCAAGTGTGAACCAAAAGTAAAGTTCCTTTTATCAACTCATCCCATTCCTCCTGCATGTTACATGTCCATACACTTCCCTGTTCTTCACCATCATTAAGATTTCTAGTTCCTCAATCCTTTCTTTTTTTCTCCTTGTTTGTTCTTTTTATGATTTAACATTCTTCCCTCTTCAGAGCAGACTTCAAAATTTGTTACTTCAATCAGTTCTTCCCTATGTTTTCAATGGTTTCCTCCATTTTTCTACCACACAAATCTTGTAGTCAATCTAATCTAACTGGTTTTCTTTCTCCTTCTACAGATGAATTAATGAATAGTAGAGAAAATAACACATCTGGATCCTTGGTACCAGGATCGTTTTTAATGGTCTTTGGCTTCAGATGAGCCATTTAAACTGCTGAACAAGAACTTTGTCTGCCTCTGGTCAGTTTCCTTTGCCATTCACCCCAGAAGTATCATGGATTTTAACTGCTGTGATCAAGTTCCTCATTCCACCCTTGCACTTTCTTCTCATAGCTGTGAGGCTGTTGTCCACGTCCCAAAGATAACTGAAGTTGAAGCGGGATGAACTCCAGGCTCACTCACATCTTCACTTCTTCCTCTGTAGCCTTAGAGAAAGAAGCTTCAATTTACAGCTGATCTCAAGCTCATTCATCCTCTCCCATCACTTCTATATTTACTACTCTTTGGTATTTTTAAACTTTTTCCTCTTCACTGACTTCTCAACACCTTGTGAACATGAGAAAGCTGTTCTCATTGTAAATGAACTCCTCTGCTAGGCCTCTATATTTCTTCAGTCAAAGCCCTATATCAAGGCACCCCATTGCAACCAAGAATATTGAAAAAGTAGTCTGCACTTTCTGCTTTCATTTATTCAGCTCCTCACATTCCTAGAAATGTATGTTCACACTTTCCAATTGACAGACACATTGCTGTTTTCTCATCTGAGATTTGATAATGTTGAGGGCCCCTTCCTCCTGTAGATCCTTTTCTCCTTTGGCTTCTAGGATACCCTCTGTATTAGTCCATTTTCATGCTGCTGTTAAAGACATACCCAAGACTGGGCAATTTAGAAAAGAAAGAGGTTTAATGGACATACAGTTCCATGTGGCTGGGGAGGCCTCACAATCATGGTAGAAGGCAAGGAGGAGGAAGTCACATCTTACATGAATGGCAGCAGGCAAAGAGAGAGAACGCTTGCTTAGGGGAACTCCTCTTTATAAAACCATCAGATCTCATGAGATTTATTCACTACCACAAGAACAGCACAAGAAAGACCTGCCCCCTGATTCAATTACCTTTCCATGACACATGGGAATTGTGGGAGTTATAATTAAAGATGAGATCTGGGTGGAGACACAGCCAAGCCATATCACCCTTCTCCTCTGGATATCTTTCTTCTTTTTTGATACTTTGTTTCTGTTTATTTCTGAGCGTTTTGTCTTTGGATTTTGATCCTTTTACTCTATATTTTCTCCCTAAATGATATCACCTAATCTTAAAGTTTTAACTGCAGACCCATAATAATCTGGGCCTCTGTGTGTTCAAGACCTTGGACATCTTCACTCAGATTTCCATTCCACTGGCACCACACACACGATGTATCTAATGCTCATTATCTCATCCCAGCACACATGCGTATAAGCCAATAGACAAATGTCTTGTTTAGCTTGGTGACTGGCCCCATCTATCACTTTGCTATCCAAGCCAGGCACCTCGCATGAACTCTCACCTATCTAATTTACTTCTCCTCCATCTACCCATATTCAAATGATTTCCAAATCATGTAAATTTTAACATCTTGATGTCTAGCCCACACTTTTCAATCCCTTCTATTACAGTCTCAGTCTTGGCCCCCAAAACCTGCCTGTACAATTACTACACTCTATTTGTTTCCACAACTCTGCCAGGCCAAATGTTTTTGTATGCCCTTTGCTGATGAAATATCTTTAATTCCTATGGCTTTCATATTAAAACTTACGTTTCTTACCAGGCTGGTAAGTCTTTCATCATATCATCTCTGTTCCCCTCCTCAAAGTTACCTCTTCAGACACTGCTTTGTGTCCTTTCTCCTCAATACTACCCAGCTCTTTTTATTGTCATGGAATTATTTGTTTTTCCTCAAATCTACAGTGTGTTTCATGCTGCCAACCCTTTGTACATGCTGTCCCCACTGCTTCTCTGTCTTTTTCCTACTCACTGCTCACCTTTCAAGTCTCAGGATGTTCTCTTCTCTAGCAGAACTTTTTTTTTTTTTTTTTTTTTTTTTGAGACAGAGTTTCACTCTTACACCCAGGCTGGAGTAAAGTGGCGTGATCTTGGCTTACCGCAACCTCCACCCCCCGGGTTCAAGTGATTCTCCTACCTCAGCCTCCAGAGTAGCTGGGATTACAAGCACCTGCCACCATGCCCAATTAATTTTTGTATTTTTAGTAGAAACAGGGTTTTGCCATGCTAGCTAGGTGGTCTCAAGCTCCTGACCTCAGGCAATCCACCTGCCTAGCCTCCCAAAGTGCTAGAATTACGGGTGTGAGCCACCATGCCCAGCCAGCAGAACTCTTTTCTTCCTCCTTTTGCCCTCATTCTATTCTGTTGACATCATTGTGTCAGTTTCGGATTCAGTCAACTTTTCTGTAAGCTTCCTGGGGGCAAAACCTCATCTTATTCATAACTGTATACATAGCACAGAGCACAGTACCTGCCACTTAGGAGGCACTCAATCAGCATTTCTCTAGTATAATTGAATTAATGGTCATAAATTTCTCTGTGTCTAAGTAGCAAATGTCCTTCTCTTCTCATCAGCCATTTTCACTCAGGTTTTGTGTAGGGGTCAGGACTGACAGCCTGTCTTTCAACAGGCCCCAAATTTTATCTCTTGGGGAAACTGGGAAAAGAGTCAGGGTGCAGGTGGGCTTCTAGATCTTTCTCTGGGTCTCTGTGCTAAGACCCTTCAGTGAGTACAGAGGCATCAGTTCAAGTGGGAAAGGTGACACCCTGTGATTGCTTTCTCTAGTTATTCATATATTTTAAAAACAAATAATCAAGAATTTTGGAATGCAAGGCCTTCAATTCCAGTCACTATTCTTATGCAGTGCAGGTCATCTGAGGTTCTTAAACTAATTGGGAAATGTAACTGAATGTCCAGTACTGTGTCTTCATTTTCTTTAGAACCAAAACAAATGAGATTAAATGACTTGCCAAAGGAGATCTCTTAGCTGTTGGTGAAATAAAAAGAAATGTTTATTCCTCTTCTATCCAATCCTGGACCCCATCCCCATATCTTTTTAAAAAATGGGAAAATGAAATTGGGTATTTTGGAAAGGCTCTTTTCAAAGTGCTAGCGTTTTAGAGTTATTATAATTTTTTTTTACTTTATTCACTCTCTTATCATCCAAAGGATATTGGTTGACCAGACTTTGCAGAAGACACACTGCTACATTTGGGACTTGAACTCGTCTAGAGCTAGCCTTAAGTCTGATCCTGGTTCTTAGTGGCTGTGTAAACTTAGACCAATCACTTAACTCTGCTAACTCTCAGTTTCTCATCAGTTGAACTCATTTGGTGGGAGTATAAAAAGATATGATTGACTTTGACCCCAAATGTTTGTTCTTTAACCAGACACATGTGCATAATAATCTCCAGACTAACAGTATCACTGCATAAAGAAACTGTCTCCAAACTCTAGTTCCATGTTAGAAGCATGTTTCAGTGCAAGAGAAGGGGATGAGTCAGAACAGTGAGCAAAGCATTGAAAGTTCAATTGAAACCTAAAATATTGCAACTTTTGATTAGGGAACCATTAATTTTATTTTAACAGATTCAAATTGTCTTTTTGGTTCAGCAATGGTAGAAGAAATTGCCCTCTTTAACTAAATCTCTTTCCATCCTTACCTGTTTTTCTCCATTGCCTCTCTGTGGTGGCTGTCCTCCTGCAGCCTAAGCCCTTTGTTGGTTGTTTATTTTTCACAAACTATTAACCTGTCATGCCGACTTATTTTCTACCAGCTACTTCTATAGAACCTGGAAAGCTTGTTGGTCTAGTTGATAAAGTTACAGCCCCAAACTCCATAATTCTAGAGATCTAATTCTGGGACAGAAAATCCCTGGCTGGCTGACTTAAGGAAAAAAAAATTTGTTATTATTTTGTTCCATCTCACTCTCTTTGTAGATTTGACGTAAGTGTACCCTAAAGAAGGGCTGACAAATACTCTCAGTACTGATAATTCAAGATAGTTTATATATTTAATGCATATTAATAAAACTGTATCCTTCTTTTTTCATTTATTTCTTGCTTGTCCCGCCACGCCTGTAAAGACTGTCAAACACACATTCTGGAATCACAGCACAGACGGTGCTGGTGAGGAAAGACTGCTGAGCAAAGTACCTGAGCCTCCCTGGCACGCTCTATTCTGTCTCTGGCCCTGGCACCCACCCCAGACACCAAGGACCAAATCAAAAAGATTTAGTTCAGGAAGCAAATGTTTACTTTTATTTGAGGCAGAGTATACCAAAGGCCTGTACTGTTTCCTTTTAGCACTGGAAATCAGGTAAGCTGGAAGGGATTACCTGGAGTGGTAACCCCTCTGTCAGCCCAGGCTGAGTCAAGCAGAAGCCTGACAAATGGCAGCCGATGGCATTGTTACTTTCATTGTAGCGTTGCTTTTTGAGAGGTATGGAATTCAAAACAAGTAAAGGAAGGGTCTTTCTAATTGCTGCTGTCTTCCAGCATTAGAAATACACAGGCTAGAATCTTGAGGTCATTCTTGGAAGAAAGTGCTGAAATTAAGCTGTCAACCTTAATGCCAAATGATTATTTTGCCTTCTGGATTATGACTAACAAAAATTTATGGAAACCCAGTGGATCATGATTTTCAGGAATTTCTCTTCAGTTGCCTAACATCTCCTTCTGGGCTTGGTTCATTGACCTTAGAATTGAAGATAAAGTTTAAAACGAGTTGATGGGTGCAGCACACCAACATGGCACAAGTATACATATGTAACAAACCTGCACGTTGTGCACATATACCCTAGAACTTAAAGTATAATAAAAAAATAACAAAAAATATTTTTAGGAACTATTTTGTAAAAGTCTTTAATGATGGCCAATTATGACTTGTTAATCTTAGGTGAAAGCTTTGGAATGATGTACCATACAATTCAGGAACACAGAAATATTAAAGCAGAAATCATGCGATTTAGGGAAACAATGGTGAAGGGATGATCTACTAAGAAGTAAACTGTTTGAAATGGGAGAAAAATCTTCAAGAACTCAGGGTCCCTGACAGGGCCAAAGACAACTAAAATAGGAAATATTGATTGAAGTAGTTGCTGGTTAGCCCTGGGATATTTTTCAAGTACATTTACTTCTGTGATCCAATGCCATCAGAAATACGAAGGACACTGAGATGTGTCTGTGAATCATTCATGAGATGACTTTAAAGTGATCTCTTTAATGAGTGATGACAACTGGCTGACTAGTGTAGGGCCTCAGTGGACTGGATTAGATTAGGTCTGCCAGGGAGAGTATTCAGTGACCCAACACATGGAAGAAAGTTCTCCCGTCTCATAAGAGCTGCAGGGCATGAAAACTCTCTGTCTGAGATAGCTGAAAAACACCCTTTTGACTTTGAGAAGAGACATTTTAAAAGCGGGGATGATTGAAACAATGTGTTTCAGGAGAAAAAGACGTAAAAGAAATGGATTCCACACAGAGCAAAAACTTTCATCGCATTAAAGAGACAGAAATGAAAAACGATGTGCGTGGCTCTCCCAGGAGGCCAGATAATGCAGTTTTCTAGGGAGTGGAATAAGGTACTGTGTTTTCCACACCCTACATTTTCTCCCAAGATTCCAGGCTCCAAGCCCAAACTGACAGTATCTATGTGATACCCGAAGCCTTTGACCTGTCTCTAAATTGCACACACAACAATCACCTCAAAATGGCCCAGGAGAGGGCTTGATTATCTGAAAGCATAATCAAACTTTGGAGAGAGAATGGCCCCACAGACACTTGCACAGCAGTCTCACAACTGCCATATTCTCTGTCTATCTCTCTGGTGCCTTCTGTGGCCAAACCCAAACTCCCAAAACTCTTACCTCACCCACACAGGACTGTCAGAGGTTCTGGCAGGTGGTCATAATATTGAGTTTGGAAACCTTGGCCATTCCTTGGGTTAGCCTACTACTATGTTATCTAGCAGTTGTATATCATAATCTGGGCCTATTAGCAACATTTTAATTATGTATTTGTTTATTAACTAATTTTGTTATTTGCTAATGTGAAGTGAGAGCACAGATGGCAAATACAGAATGCCTGAAAAATATTTAACTACTTCTCACTATCTTTATGCTCTTCACTCAAGACCAGCTGACCATCAATTCTCACCTGGGTTATTTTGATTGTCTCTAATTGGGCCTTGCCTTTGCCTTTGCCCCCTTTCAGTCTATTCTCCACAGCTGGCAGATCTTGTGAAGACATAATCCCGATAATGTCGCTCCCCTGCTCAAGAGCTTGCAATGGCTCCTTATTTCAAAGCCAAAGTCCTTTCAATGACCTCTGAGGGCTGGGATAACCTGGCACCTCATTAACTTTCTCTGCATACCCTACTGCTCTTCTCTGTGTTGTCTGTGCTTCAGCCATAATGGCCTTCCCACTGTTGTTCAGACATGCCCAGCCTTTGCACTTGCTGGAATTCCTGCCTGGAATGGTCTCTCTCTGAGATCGTTTCCTACAGGTCGTTTCCCAAAGTCACTTTTTAAAGGACTTCCTGTTATTCTAGCTAAAATTTCACCCTATCCCCAACACTTCATCTTCTTTTCCTGCTTTATTTTTCTCTTTACCATTTGTCACTATCATCTGTTGTCTTGTCTCTTTTATTGTCTGTTTCACCCACTAGAGTGTAAGTTCCATGAATGTGAGGATTTTGTATGATATCAGCAAAACTTAGCCTATTATTTAGTTTAGAGTAAGAGCTTATTAAATTAATAAACGCTTTGTTCATATTCTTCTAACTCGTAAGGAACAATTTTCTCCCTTTTCTCTGTATTTTTGAGGACGTTACCATTGTCTCTATATACCCACTTATACTTTCCTTTTCAATACTTAAGAATGAAATCCTTGAAGGTACAGAGCCCTGGGAAAACTGTTGTATTGTATCATTACTAGTTGATGTAAGTACACATATTGGCACACCCTAGGGGCTCATGTACACATATTCAGTTAGATTTTGCTGCAGTAAGTGTCTTGAGCATCTTAACCGAACTTACCTTGAACTGACAGTGTGTGAAATTAAATTTGATATAGGTCCTTCTTGAGGACAGTGTGTTCTTCTATGTCTTCTCTGTGAAAAACACTCCTAAGAAAAGTTAAGTGACAAATTGGAGAAAATATTTGCAAAGCACTTTCTGATAAAAGACCGATATCCAAATATGCAAATAATCCTTAAAATTCAGCAACAGGAAAACAAAAATCCCATTAAAAATGGGCAAAAGATATGAACAGACACCTCACCAAAGAAGATATACAGATAACAAGTAAGTATATCAAAAGATGCTTTGCATCATATGTCATTAGAGAATTCCAAATTAAAACAACAAGGAAACATCACTACCCACCTATTAAAATGCCAAAAATCCCAAACACTGACAATATCAAACTCTGGCCGGCATATGGAGCAGCAGGAGCTTTCATTCATTGCTGGTAAGAAGGCAAAATGTTACATTCATTTTGGAAGATGGGTTGGCAGTTTCTTACAAAGCAAGGCACGTTCTTACCATATGATTCAGAATTTGTGATCCTAAGTATTCACCCAAATGAGTTGAAAACATAGGTCCATACAGAAACCCACACACCAATGTTTGTAATTGCCAAACTTGGAAGCAACCAAAATGTCCTCCAATAGGTGAATGGATATACAAACCATGGTACATTCATAGAATGGAATACCATGTAACAATAAAACAGGAAATGAGCTATCAAGCGACAAAACGACATGGAGAGACCTTAGATGTCTATTACTCAGTGAACAAAACCAATCTGAAGAGGCTTCATAGGGTATGATTCAAACTATATGACATTCTGGAAAGGAGAAAACTATGGAAACAGTAAAGAGATTAGTGGTTGCTAAGTCTCAGAGGGAGGGATGGAGGGAAGGATTGATGAAGCACAGAGGAGATTTAGAGCAGTGAAAGTATTTCATGTCATAGTATAATGGTAGATACATGACATTATGCATTTGCCAAAACCCGTAGAACTCTACTACACAGAGTAAATCCTAATGTAATCTATGAATTTTAATTAATAATAATGTATCAATATTATTTCCTGAAAGTAATAAATGAATCGTACTAATGCAAGATGTTAACAATAGGGGAAATTGGTGAAGGCCGGTTGCTCAAGAGAATATGGGAACTCTCTGGTGGTTTCTTTTTTCAATTTTCCTGTAAATCTAAAATTACTCTTTAAGAAAGTATATATTTTTTAAAAAACAGAGGTCTTCCACGAAGGCAGTGCATTCTTTTAATGTAAGGTCATGGATGGATAAAAGGAGGAAAAGAGTGGAATGAAGATGTGAATTTAGAAGTGACTGCAAAGTGTCATTTCAACCTTCATTTGTTAAATGGCCTTGGTTCTCATCCTCCTGGGGAAAAGCCTATTCTTGAGTTGATTTTTCATTTATCCGGTATAGCAGATTCCTGTGAAGATGATTTTGGAAAGTCCTGATATCACTCAGAGTTCTTCTCTCTGATCTGATAACATAAAAATATCTAAGGTGGGAGGCTGGCCAGGTGAAAATGGAGTCCCAGAGCCAAAAAAGACTTTAAATTTGATCTGTCTTTGTCATGATCCCTGACTGTAAAGAGGCATGTTCCATGAAGGAAGGACTCAGCCATCCTCTGCCTCATCCTGACCTTGGGCCCCAAGAGAACATGTAGAACTCACCTTCCTAGAACATTTATACCTTGGAAGACAAAGCACAGACCTTTTTCTTAGGTGTTCTGAAAGGCGGGCTAGTGAGTTCTAGATGGACTCAAGCAGGTTTGAATCTGGGAAATGCAGATTGAGGCCACATGTTAGAGACTATCGGCTGAGTTTTGGGATTATTACTAAATCAGGAATAGCCCGAGGCTCTTTGGTATCCTGCTGAATCCAGGAGTAGGCACTGGGGCTTAATGGAAAAAAAAAGAATATCGCCTCTTCCCTCAGACAGTATATTAACCAGAGTGCAGCACAAAGTTCCCAAACATGCTCTCTAATTAATGCCACAACCAAACATTAGCCTCTGGGCTTGGAGGAAATCAGCACCCCTCAAATACTGAAGGAAAGGAAAACATTCTTTTTGATGATATATTGGTGCTTGCTTTTTGACAAAGTTATCAGCAAGATGGGCTATGACCTGAGCTATATAACAGACCATTAAAACTTCTGAGGAGAATTTTATTATATCCACACTGTCAGTCAATGTCAATGAAGGTCAAGTAAGATATCTGTTCTTGTGAGACATTGAGCAGTGCCCAGCCATGACTCTGTGGGCAGTTACAAGAGCATATGTTTAGAAGTTGCTTTCCTAATAGCTAGGAAAGGCTGCCCTGTCATGAGCACCCATATGTACCCAATGTCTCCTATGGAGGCTGGCGTGAGCCTGCATTTCATGCTTTTTGTTTTCTGTAAGCATTAAAGACAAATTTCAGATTGCACACTGATGTGGTTTGGCTGTATCCCCACCCAAATCTCATCTTGATTTGTAGCTCCTATAATTCCCACGTATTGTGGGAGGGACCTGGTGGGAGATAGTTGAATCATGGAGATGGATTCCCCTGTACTGTTCTCATGGTAGTGAATAAGTCTCACAAGATCTGATGGTTTTATAAGAGGAAACCCCTTTTGCTTGGTTCTCAATCTGTCTTGTCTGCCACCAAGTAAGACATGCCTTTTGGCTTCTACCATGATTCTGAGGCATCTGCAGACACGTGGAACTGTGAGTCCATTAAATATCTTTTTCTTTTTAAATTACCCAGTCTCAGGTATGTCTTTATCAGCAGTGTGAAAATGGACTAACACACTCACAAAGCAATCTTTCAAACTTTTAAAACCTGCCATTTAATTCTCCTGCTTAAAACCCTTGAAGCCTCCCAGCACTCTTACAGTGATGTTCAGAAACTTCCATGGTCCTCTGGAGTCCTACGGGACCTGACTGCTGCCCTTCTTACAGTGTTCAAGTCACAAAAGACATTCTCTTTGGTGCTTGAAAGGCACTAACTGCTGATCCCTCTGTTGGGAGCCTCTTTCCCTGGCACACTCCTTCCGCCATTCTCCTAAGGCCAAGATTAATTTCTGCTCATTCTTCACCTATCAGGTTAACTGGCACTTTGAGAAGAAACTCCTTTCCTGACATCCCTGAAAGTCAGGTGCTTGAGGTTTTGTAATTATCGCACCCTGTGCATTTTCAATCCCCTCATCTTAGTTGTAGTCATTCTGCCAGATCCTCCTAGATGAGCCTATAGACTCCATGAGGGGAGGAGCTGTTTCTGTCCTAGGCTATTCTGTTTAGGAAGAGTCTGCTTCTGTTCCTAGCACAGGCTCTGGCACAAAGTAGGTGGTTAAGAAGTACTTTCTGAAGATTGAATTATTTGTAACCTTGACCTTAGTCATTTTAGTTTCCTATGTGAATGGTACATCAAACATGGTATATTAAAATTCTCTGAGGGTATTTTAAGCTTAAAAAAGGGACCTTACTATTTTTTTTAATGTAAACAGGCAATAGTAAAACTCTAGCGAAATAAAATTGTAAGGAGAATTCGGTTCTCATGCTTCGGAGAGTAAGCAACTCACCATTTCAGAGTAGGCTGAAAGATGTTTTCCTCTTGCCTCATACATCAGTGTATTACAGTTGGCAGACTTTATGAATTCACTTCTCTTCTGCCGAAGGATCTTAGATGTGGTCTAGTATACTTCTAAGTGACACCATAAAGAAGGGCGCACCATCATATTCCAAAAGTGGGGCTGCTCTGTGTTCACAATTTAGTATGAAGGGTAGATATCCATACTGTGCCACCTTCTGAAAAGCTAATACTTTTAGGTTCATATCTAGTATTTTGGTTGCTGAACCTTTTGGAGTTCTGAGGAGAAGAGTTTGTATTCCTACATTTGATAAAGGTAGAACTCTTCCATCTGCTGAAGGAGGCAAACATCAGAGATGCTTCCTCATCCCACCACTTGGAGACTCAAGTCTGTTTTTGTGAGGAGGAAGAAAAGGCCCTACCATCTTAGAATTCAGGATCTCAGTGCCATGAACTGAATGATTGTGTCACCTGTTGATATCCTCACTCCCAATGCTGTGGTATGAGACGTGGAGCCTTTGGGAGGTAATTAGGTCATGAGAGTGAAGCTCCCAGAATGGGCTTAGTGTTCTCAGAAGAAGAGATGTGAGAAACAGATGATCTTTCTCTTTGCTATGTGGAGATACAGTGAGAAAGTGATCATCTGCAAACCTGGAAGAGGGCCCTCACCAGAATCCGACCATGATGGGTCAAGATCATTAGAACACCCTGATCTTGAATTTCCATCCTCCACAACAGTGAGAAATACATTTCTGTTGTTTAAGTCACCCAGTCTATGGTAATCATAATAGCAGCCAAACTGACTAAGACCCTTAGTAATATCTGTGATTAGCTCTTCTGAGACTCACGAAGAGATGTGATACAGATTATGATATTTTATATGCTTATAAATATATAATATACTAGTGTTTATTAATGTATCAACATTAGAGAGCTTTCTGATATCAGCATGTATATACTTCTTATTTAGTAAATTCAATACTATGAAGATAATTTATTTTTCCTTGAACATTGGAAATTTTTCCATGCCTCCATATGAGTATTAGTTTTGATTTTCTAGAATTATAATTGCAAATACAAAAACCGCAAAAGACTGGAATAAATATTAAAGACCCAAAGGCATAATCTGAAAGTTTAGTTTTGCCCCTTTAATGATTAATCTGAGCTTATTTTCTCCTAATTTATTTCTTCCCTCTAAAATTAAAAGCCAGAAAATTCCAACTGAGTAAGTCATCCATTTGAGAAGGTCTATTTTTTTTGAGGTAGGAAATTTTGTCAAAAATTTAACAGATACAATAACTAACTCTTCAACTATGCCTCCTACTGTATTCTATCAAGTTGAGTTTTCTTTAGTTAAACATAGAAGCAGGATAACAAAACTTCCAAAACCAAATTCACCTAGTATTTTGATGTTTAGGATGCAAAAATTTTTATAGAGTTTGAGAAGCAGGTTTGTAAACAGATTTTGTTTTTGGGTATGCATGTGATTCTTTCATCTCAAACAACTCCTTATGAAGAATAGCTTTCATTTTATTAATAATTAATAAAGGCTCTCTGTACTTGTGGTTCTCTCTGCCCAGAATACTGTCTCCACAAATATGCACATCTCATTTTCTTACCAACTTCAGGTAGGTCTTTACACAAGTATAATATTATCTAAGTAGGTTCTTCCCTGATAGCCTTATGAAGATTTGCAATCATTCTCGCTCAAGTTTTCCTATCCTCCTTCCCTGCTTTATTCTCTTCATAGCACTCATCTCATCTAACATTTCATATATTTTACTTACTTATTTTATTATTCTCTGTGTCCTGTAAGTAGAATGTAAACTCCACAGAGTGGAGATTTTGTACTTCTCTGCTTTATTCTCAGAACCAGAATATTGCTTATCATAAAGTAGACACTCAGTAAATATTTATCAAACACATTTTATCAAATCTTTCTCAGCAATCCCAAGATTAAAGGTTTCGTTTACTGGTTGTTTGAGGAGCGGGTTGGCAATTCATATAGAGAAAACCAAACTCATTGGCAAGGGGCCCTTAGTGACTGTCGAAGTGAGTGGTCTCATGGACTGTCAAGTACACAGATCACCTGTGTGTCACCCAGAAAGCACAGTAAACTTGCCATTTGCAGAACTCTGAGATTTCAAAATTACTGAATAGTTCTGGCAGTTAGATAAAAATTTTGTTTTCTTTTACCAAGGGTGGCTTTAGTAGATGTAGATTTTTCTTTTAAAAATGGGTAGTGTTTTTCCTTCCATATATTCTTTCAGAAAGTAAAAATTCCATTATTTAGCTTAGAAAATAGAAATTCAATAATAGTCCATACCATAAGGGAGAAGAATGAATACTCCACCTTGTTCGCATATGTGTGCATGTAAAGTTGAACTCAGTTGAATTTTCATGTTGTACTGAAATATTTCATCAGGAAGAGAGCACAGGTTTGCTCTCTTGGCTCTCTTAATTGATGTTTCATTCTATGATAAATGGATTGGTTGTCCTGGGGCAGCCTCCATGGGTTTAAACTAAAGGTATTCTTTCTTTCGTTTTACATTTAGGCATGATACAGGAATTCAATTGTGCATAAAATATGTTACTTTACATACATAAAACAAATCTAGACATTTTCAGATGATTTGACTTTTGCCTTGCTTCTCCATTGCTTTCTGCCGTGATTGTAAGTTTCCTGAGGCCTCCTAGCCATCCTTCTTGTTAAGCCAGCAGAACTGTGAGTCAATTAAACCTCTTTTCTTCATAAATTACCCTGTCTCAGGTAGTTCGTTATAGCAGTGTGAAAACAGACCAATATGTAGGTGATAGTAGCAGAAATTAAGTGCCACACAGAGAGGAAGAAGCATGAACCCACAGAAACTGGAAAGTCAGCAGCAGTGAAGTCAAGAAAGAAGCCATAGACCCAGCATCTGGGAGAAGAGCTGAGGTACAGTAGTGGCAAAGACTGGGTGAAAGCAAACAGATCTATAGCTGAGGAAGGGTTAGCCTGTGGAAGGGAGGTCTGGAAACAAAAAACAGCATTAGCACTATTCTGATTCTCAATGACTTATCAGTTCATGATATTGCAAACTTCATGAGGCCTGCCTGTCTGAAATTGATTTTCTTCCCAATAATTCTTGCCGTTTAACATTCATTGGAGCTGAAAAACATAACACTGAAAATGGATTTACTGAGCCCTCACTTTTTGCCAGAGTTGTTTTAAGAGTTTTTCAAGGATATTCTTTTTCATTCTTGAAACTATTCTTTGAAGTAGGTACTTTTATTAATCTCAGTTTACAAATGAGAAAATGGAAGCAAGAAATGTTAAATTAGCTTGCTGGAAATCACATAGTGATTAGGGAGGAGAGCTTGGAATTCAAATGTGGTAGAAAGATTTACAGCCCAGGCACTAATTGACCATGGATACTACTTCTATATGGTTGAGATGTGTCCTCTGCATTTCCATATTTATTATTCTACTGCTCACACCCCACAGCCCACCATATTCTTGTTTATATTCTTGGCAACCCAGAGTTCACAAGAAATCTAGAGATCTGCCAGTGTGAATCACTAGGCAATCAATTTAAACTCCCTTTTTGTAGGCATATTGTAAAAGGTATTATGCTAACCCCACTGTTAATGTACCAGGCCAACTCCTTAGAATATAATGCTTCTCTTTGATTTGTCTCTAAGAAAAATGAGGCTCCTATCATAGCACATCCTGTCCTAAATTCCAGTGAATTGTTGTCTAGCTCTTCCCCTAGATTTAGATCTCCTTAGAGTACAAATTTTTTTTTTTGCTTCTTCTCTTTGATACCTCCCACACTGCCTAAGACAAAGTAGATGTTCCAAAACGGTTCAGTGAATTACTTCAATGCCTTCTTATTTGTACTCCAGGCTACAGATGTGTATTCACACTCTGTTCCAGCCTACCTTGGGAATAAGCCAAGTGGTAAATAGAGTCAATGGAGAGGTTATACTGGATTCAAGGTGGCTTTTAACCCAGAATGCTAATATGTAGGCACTGAAAAAATTACTTTGATATTAGAGACAGAAGGATAGACCAAACACTTTGGGTCAAGATCTATGTAATTGAGTTAATAGTACATACTTAAAAAATAATACTTTTATTTGTACAGTGCTTTAGAGATAGAAAAGTATTTTCATTTAAATTGTCGAATTGGATACTCACAGTGTACTTTTGAAGATTTATTGTTCCCAGTCTTAAAGACTGTTCCTTACTCAATTAAGGCAGACAGCCATGTGGGCCAGTGAAATCTCTCTGCTGTTGCAGGCCTGTGTATCTCCCCACTCCGCGGGTCACTGGCAGCTCTGCCTAGAAATCCCCAGGACTGGGGTGAGGTAAGTGTAGAGATGGAGGAGGTCCTTCTTCATTCCATTGTAACCTCCCAATGGGTTCACCTTGCCCACTGCTTAGACATAGTTGATTTCTCAAGACAGGGGAATTGCAATAGAGAAAGAGTAATTCATGCAGAGCCAGCTATGTGGGAGACTGGAGTTTTATTATTTCTCAAATCAGTCTCCGTGAGCATTTGGGGAGCAGAGTTTTTAAGGACAACTTGGTGGGTGGGGGAAAGCCAGTGAGCCAAGAATGCTGATTGGTCAGAGATGAAATCATAGGGAGCTGAAGCTATCTTCTTGAGCTGAGTCACTTCCTGGGTGGGGACCACAAGATCAGATGAGCCAGTTTATCTATCTGAGTGGTGCCAGCTGATCCATCAAGTGCAGGGTCTGCAAAATATCTCAAGCACTGATCTTGGGAGCAGTTTATGGAGGGTGAGAATCTTGTAGCCTCCAGCCGCATGACTCCTAAACCACAATTTCTAATCTTGTGGCTGATGTTAGTCCTACAAAGGCAATCTAGTCTCCAGGCAAGAAGGAGGTCTGTTTTGGGAAAGGGCTGTTATTGTCTTTGTTTTAAACTATACAGTATAAACTAAATTTCTCCCAAAGTGAGTTCAGCCTACACCTAGGAATGGACAAGGACAGCTTGGAGGTTAGAAGCAAGATGGAGTCCATTAAATTAGATCTCTTTCACTGTCTCAGTCATAATTTTGCAAAGGTGGTTTCACTATCTGTGATCAAACCTCTGGAATAAAAGTGACAGGTGATCGTCTTTCCCCTGGGCACCACCTCCTCCTTCCATTCCTTCTGGGTCTTCTCCAACGCGACACATACTCAATCAGAATGGAGTTGGAAACAAATTTTGCTAAAGGTTCAGACTTCAGAGGAGATTGTAGCTTTACCTAAAACTTGGCCTTCCAGAGTAGGGTGACCCACATGAGACCCCCACTCTTGCACACTTTCGTCTCAGTCCCCTCTCCTTTCTAGGCTGCCTCCCCCTTCAACAACTTTTCTAGCAACCCCAACACCTTTCCTTGAGAATCTCCATTAGTCTCCAGGTGGAGATGCTTCTACCACCATTTCTCCCTCCTGAAATTTTAGCACGACACTAATTTTGGAGATTCGTCTCTGCTCAGCCATTAGTTTTTGAGGAGGGAGACTACAAGCTATAGTCTTGCAAGTGATGCTGGACATGGGAATTTCAAATCCTCTTTAGTCTCCCCACTAGAGATAGGCAGGGAAATTTCCTCACAAGTTTTCCTGAGATGCCAGAACACATTGTCACAGTTAAAATTACTTTCTCCTGGATAATACCATCATCCCTCAGTATCCACAGCTCATGGATATAAAAGTCCTTATATGCTCAAGTTCCTGATATTAAATGGCACAGTATTTGTATACATAAATAAAAAATAAAATTGTAAGCTCCTAATCAACTGAATGGACTCTTCCACCCCCTAGGCAACAGAATCCTAAAGAAAATCTGAAAAACTAATTCAGGCCATGACAGGAAGACAGGGTTGGACTTGCCTGTTATACCCTCTTCCCTTTGGAGGTTAGGCACAACTGACCAGGACTAACATTAAAATAAAGATCATAAGAAAAACAGACTCTTTGTAGCAATAAGATAACCAGCTCCAGCCTGACTCCGGTACAGCATCATGTGAAAGATAGCAGGTTCTGGAGGAAATTATTTTACCCTAAAATATATTTTCTCTAATGTCTTTTGAAATGCCCCTGTAAAGCCATCTCTTGTAGGGGAAATTTGCATTCTGTAGAGAATCTCCTTCCCTTTCTAGGTCTTTTCCTGATCCAGGAGGTTTAACTAACAGTCTGACACATTTTAAGTTTCAAAAAGAGACATTTACCATCTATTATATCTATTCTCTCTGAAGCCTGCTACCTACAAGCTTCATCTACATAACAAGAAACTTGGCTTCTACAGTTCCCCTTATCTTAACTCAAGCATTTCTTTAAGCTGACTTCAACTCTCTAGGCAAAGTTTAACTTTCACCAATTGCAAATCAGAAAGTCTTTGAATTCACCTACGACCTAGAAATCTTCATCTCCCACACCACTTTGACATGTCACACCCTTCCAGGCCAATGTGTACTTTATGTGTATGGATTTATGTCTTTGCTTCTAACTTTTGTCTTCCTAAAATGTATAAAACCAATCTGTAACCCAACCTCTTGGGTCACATGTTCTCAGGATCTCCTGAAGCTGTGTCCTGGGCCATGATCACTCATATTTGGCACAGAATAAGTCTCTTCAAATATTTTACAGAGTCTGACTTTTTTGGTCAACTTATATAACCTACGCACATCCTCCTGCATACTTTAAGTCATCTCTAGATGACTTATCATACCTAATACAACATAAATACTACATAATAATTGTTATATTGTATTTTTTGTTTGTATTCTTTTAAATTATTATATTGTCTTCCTTCCTTCCCTCCTTCCTTCCTTCCTTCCTTCCTTCCTTCCTTCCTCCCTTCCTCCCTCCCCCTTTACTTTCTTTTCCTTTATTTTCCTTTCCTTTATTTCCTTTCCTTTCCTTTCCTTTCCTTTCCTTTCCTTTCCTGTCCTTTCCTTTCCTTTCTTTTCCTTTCCTTTCCTTTCCTTTCCTTTCCTTTCCTTTCCTTCTTTGTTTCTCTGTCTCTCTCTTTCTTGAGAATCTCTCTCTCTCTTTCTATCTGTGGTTGGTTGAATCTGTGGATGTGGAACCTGTGGATATGGCAATTGACTGTACAGCCAAATATCATACAGAGAAAGAATAGTCACCCTGACCTTGAAGAATAATAAACTCTATCATTATTGCAAGAGGCTTTGACTCTTTCCTGAGCTTGGATCAAGTTACAAGAACCTCTACTAGGTGCAAACTGGTTTATCTTTGCCATCCAGGAAGGATGACCCAATCCAGATTATTTTTAAAAATTTCAAGTCTGTACTTTTTTTTTATACCAAATCCCAACCCCCTCACTCAAGGGAGTGGGGTAGATTGATTCTGTCATAGTGCTAAGAAAATGGAACTATAAAGAAATTAAGTGAATTACCAACCAATGGCAGATGTAAGACCTACATATCTCTCTCATAAATATTAATTGTGTACTTTGCAAGGGATTTGCTGGCAGCTCTGAGGAAACTTCTGATGGTAAATTATTGAATCTATTTATTGATCTCATTTCTACATTTCCTTTCCAGCTCCTTTTAAAAAAAAGTGTTAAATATATTCAAAAGCTCTTGATTTAGAATGATCAGAAGGTAAAGTTGCAAGCTGGAAATTTTTCTTAAATAGGAAACTGGAAATTTCTGAAGACAATAAGGCAAATATTAAATATTCTTAATATAATAGCTTTTTTACAAGTTCTCCATAGCTGATGTTTATAGCATTTGTATTTTGCTTAATTATCTCCTCCACTGATACTGTGCCTTGCACGTGGTAGGAACTCAACTGGAGAATTCAATACATGATTTCATTGAGAATGTTTGAGTAAAATCATCCCAGATGTCAGACCCTTACCTATAGTATTCAGGCTAGGTCAGTTCACCATCAACCAATACTGCTCTGCCTTTGAAATTATTTTTAAAAAATCAAATTACGTGAAAGTAAATGTATTTATTATAATCAACAAGATTTAAAACATTTCCCACTTTACTTTTGGTGAGTTCCATTTCTGGCCGAAAAAAATTCTGGCTCATTATTTTCAAAGTATTGCCTTGCCTAAGCAGGTGTGCACACAACTTCCTTCCTCACTCAGCTTTTCTGATCAAGTCTAAGGATAGTTGTGTTTTTTTAAAAAAGTCATCACTTTGCCTCCCTCCAAAAATCTCATTTTACCATTGCCCAGTCTCTTTCCTCCCCCACTGTGTAGGTCTCTCTCCCTTCCTCTTGTATTTATTATACATCTATGGAAAGTAGAATTTCCCTTGGCGAATGCTTGATAAGTTTGTTTTACCCACCATTTTATGTTTTGGGAATTGGTCTTTTCACCTCTGCCAGCAGCCACAGCATTGCTGGGGCATATTTCCAGATTTTTAAGGAAAGTAGCTTTGTTTTCGAGCTAAGGGTAGTGGACACTCCCCCACATTTTTTTTTAAATCAGATTGGTAAGTGTGCCACAGGCTGGCTATGACCTGTGGTGTCTTTCTAGCAGCCATGAAATAATGTGGCTGGCATTCAAAAACATTGCTTTCAACCTCAGGTCATTGGAGATGAAGGTGAGACTCGTGATGAGAATGCAGACTCTGAGCAGATCCTCTGGAGGGATAGACAATGGAAGGTGGGCCTGAATCGAGAAAACCTTTGTAACAGGATGGCAAATGAGACTATTCTTGCTGGTTTGCTTGTGGTTGAGGCCTCAGAACTAAGAACAATAAGTGGTAAATACCCCACGTTCTAAAGAGGGTGCTTGATGTATCCAGAAGATGAGGATTTCCTTGAGATAAGTGACTGGCTGGCTGTATAGCCCTCACTGGGAGAGGATGGTATTGGATTGCTTCCTAGCCCACCAAGAGGGGAGCTGAGGGCCTACAGAGATGCTCTTTAAGTTGGGAGGGATGTCTTCCAGGGAAGCGACTGCCATCTCAGTCTTCTTCTCATGCCCTGTACATTAGGATGCAAAACTTGGGGGCCCCATGCCATTCGGGGATGACCCTAGGATCAAAGCAAAGAATGGAGAGAAGGTTCTTGGAGAGCTATTCGGGGATGACCCTAGGATCAGAGCAAAGAAAGGAGAGAAGGTTCTTGGAGAACTTGAGCTATGTCTCCTAAGCTGGAGTTTCAGAGATTGTGTCTGGTTCTTACCTGGAAAGGGCAAAGGCGAGAAGTTAGCTGACATTGCCCCTGATGGCAACATGAAAGGAGAGGGCCACCTGCATTTTCTGATTTGGCAGACAAAGGGGCTGGGTATTTTCCTGAGAGCCAGAAGAAGAACAAAGCAAGGTTCAGGCTTGAAACGGGTCCCACTCCAATGGGCTGTCTGATCCCAGGAAGGACCCCAGCAGAGAGAGCTTACCTGGGGCAAACACTGGCAGCAAGAATGAGGGGTTTGGCTAGGGGTCCAGCCAGAGACTACATAGGTCACAGAGACTATCTGTGAGAGGTCTCTGTAAAGAGGGGGCCAAAGGGTTTTTGGAATTGACCCAGGAAAGAAAGAACCAACAGTGGAACAGAGGACTTTGTGGGGATAGTTTGTTATGATACTAGTTAAGGGAGCCATTTCCCTCCTTCCTTCTTTTTCTTCTTTTTCTCTTTATTTTTTTTCAGACAAAGTCTCACCCTTTGCCCAGACTGGAGTGTAATGGCGCGATCTCAGCTCACTGCAAACTCTGCCTCCTGGGTTCAAGTGGTTCTTGTGCCTCAGCCTTCCGAGTAGCTGGGATTATAGGTGCACACCACCAAGTCTGGCTAATTTTTAAAATATTTTTGGTAGAGACGGAGTTTCACCACATTGGCCAGGCTGGTCTCGAACTCCTGACCTCAAATGGTCCGCCCTCCTTGGCCTCCCAAAGTGTTGGGATTACAGGCATGAGCCACCGCATCTGGCCCTCCTTCCTTCTTTCTTCTTCTGTTTCCCCTCCTCCCAAACACCAGAGGTAGCACAGTGAGATGGAAGGAGGAAGGAAGGAGGATGGTGAGGAAATTGTTCTGAGGTGAGGCAGGGCCTGTCCCTTCCTTTCTGCAGGCTCAGGTCAGGAGGCAGAAAACTTTAAATTGGTTAAGAGTGAAGTTTGATGTTAGACAGAACTAGTCTGTTTATCTTAAAAGATGATACTGTTTATTATTATGTGAAAGGCACCAGAGAAACTATGAAATCTGCCCAAGAAAGAGAAGGAAAGGCAAACATGAGAAACAGTAAAGATTCCTTTTTTTTTTTTTTTTTTTTTGCTCTGTACCCTCAACTGTGCCTGTATTGTTACATGTTCTTCCAAAAAGTTTTTGAGAAGAACTTTACATCAATTTATTTTATTGCTGTTGAGAAGCCCTCATGACCAGACTTCCTTCAACATGTTACACCTTAAATAAATAAAAGGTGTTCTGAATAGATGGGAAGGGATTGTTGCTGTTTTAAATAATGATGATTTGAATACTCACTACAAACTTTTCTAGCATTTGCCTTAGATGCTTACCAGTTCCTTTTGGTTAGGCGGTATGGCATCTCAAGTAAAAATGCTCTCTGAGACTGCAAATATAGCTTGGTGGAATTCAGACAATGACTCATGGCCTTGGTCCTTGTTAGAATTTCACTTTACATTGTTCACTACACATTGTTAGGAGTTGTGAAGAAGTTCATTATCTTCCTGTGAATAGGAATACAGGGGAACTACTTATTTCAAGTTTTATCTTAGGTCGCTTTCAGTGATCTCTTAATCTATTAGATTGGTGCAAAAGGAATTGCAGTTTTTGTCATTGAAATTAATGGCAAAATCTTCAATTATTGCAATTACTTTTGCACTAACCTAATAGTTCAACTTTGGCTTCGCCATGTGCCATGTGCCATGTGCCTGCATGTAGATAACGCCTGTGGGCTTAAAGAAAATTTAACTGTGGTGAGTTGAATAATTTATTGGGAGTTGATATTCCACATTTTACAATTAAAAGAGAATTTTGACATTCACTGTTTGGAGACTGGTTCTGAGGTTGTCTAAAGCTCTAACTTACAGTGACACAACTAATATTAGGCTCACATGAAATAGATTAAGTCCCTAAGCAACTAAACTTTAGGACTTCTGTGAAACATGGAAATGTCTGAAGTGAAGGCTTTGTAAATGGTCCTCAGTACACACACTGAGACTGTTAGGCCTACCCCATGCAATTGTCAAGATGATGTCTGTCTATCATCTATCTATCCATCTATCTATATGGAGACTTATCATGAGGAATTGGCTCACATCATTATGGAGGCTGAGAAATCTCATGATCTGCCATCTGCAAGCTGGAGATCCAGGCAAGCTGCTGGTGTAATTCAGTCTGAGTTCCAAGGCCTGAGAACTTGGGAAACTAATCATGGGAAATCACAGTTGAAAGGCAGGAGAAGAAGAGATGTTTCAGCTCAAGCAGGCAGGTAGGAAAAAAGGAGCAAATTCCTCACCCTCTACCATTTGCTGTATTCAGGCCCTCAGTGAACTGGACAATGCCCACCCACATTTGGGAGGATGATCTATAGTCATGCATTGCTTATCCATGAGGATACTATCTGAGAAATGCATTGTTAGACAATTTCATCATTGCACAAACATCATAGAGTGTACTTACCCAAACTTAGATGGTATAGCCTACTACACACCTAGGCTATATGGGATAGCCTATTGTTCCTAGGCTATATGGGATAGCCTATTGTTCCTAGGCTGCAAACCTGTATAACATGTCACTGTACTGAATGTTGTAGGCAATTGTGGCACAAGTGTAAGTATTCATGTATCTAAACATATATAAATGTAGAAAAGATACAGAAAAAAAAGTTATAAAGGATACAAATAGTATACCTTATAGAACACTTACAATAAATGGAGTTTGCAAGACTGAAAGTTGCTTTGGGTGAGTCAGTGAGTGAGAAGGCCTAGGACATTACTGTACACTACTGTGGACTTTATAAACACAGTACACTTAAACTATACTGCATTTCTAAAAAAAGTTTTCTTTATTCAATAATAAATTAACCTTAGCTTACTGTAACATTTTTACTTTTCAAATTGTGTTAACTTTCTTACTCTTTTGTAATAACACTTAGTTTAAAATATGAACACATCGTACAGCTGTTTGTATTTTCTTTCTTTATATCCTATTCTCTTTTTTCTATTTTTTATTCTTATTTTTTCTTTTTCTTTTTCGTTTCTTTTCTTTTCTTTTTTTTTTTTTTCCTTTTTTTTTGAGATGGAGTCTCACTCTGTCGCCAAGGCTGGAGTACAGTGGTGCGATCTCGGCCCACTGCAAGCTCCGCTTCCCGGGTTCACGCCATTCTCCTACCTCAGCCTCCTGCCTAGCTGGGACTACAGGGGCCCGCCACCACGCCCGGCTAATTTTTTGTGTTTTTTAGTAAAGACGGGGTTTCACTGTATTAGCCAGGATGGTCTCGATCTCCTGACCTTGTGATCTGACCATCTCGGCCTCCCAAAGTGCTGGGATTACAGGTGTGAGCCACCGCACCTGGTGTTATTTTTTTCTATTTTTAAGTTAAATTTTTTTTTTTTTTACTTTAAAATTGTTTTGTTAAAAACTAAAACACAAACACATACATTTGCCTAGGCATGCACAGATTCAGAATCATTGATATCATTGTCTTCCACCTCCACATCTTACCCCATTGGAAGGTTTTCAAGGGCAGTAACAGACATGGAGCTATCATCTCCTATAACAAAGCCTTTTTCTGGAATTCCTCCTGAAGGACCTGCCTGAGGCTGTTTCACATTCAACTTTATTTTTAATAAGTTTTTAGAAAAGCAATTGTGCTACGACCTTATGATGGCTACAATGTCACCAGGCAATAGGAAATTTTCAGCTGCATTTTAATCTTATGGGACCACCATTGTATATGTTGTCCATCCTTGACTGAAGTGTCATTGTGAAAGTACTCTACTGAGTGTACCCATTCAAATGCTGGTCTCATCCAGAAACACTCTCACAGGCACACCCAAAAACAACACCCCTCTTACTCAAGTTGACACATGAAATTAACCGTCACACTATTCCTCTTCAGAAAAGACAGACTGGTGAAGTTCAAATACAGGAAGACATGTTAAGCAAAGAATAAATAATTTTTCTTTTCATAGTTCATGTGGATAAAGCCAAATAATTAAGTATAAAACATGTCATCTAAGATTTAGATTAGACAAAATAAGAACACTTTTAAATAAGGATTGCTAAGAAAGAGTGTCAATTCTCTCATGCCAGGACTGGTTGTATAGCAAAGGCAGCATTCTGGTTTTGATGGTGGGGTTTAAGTCACAAAGGGCAAATGAATGGGCTCTGGAAGTTCATCTGACAAGCTCCACTACATCCACTACAGCAGGGACGGTGCTGATATTCCGCAAACATTCCAGTTTGTGGTATAGAAAGGTCTGTGAAGTGCCGGCCTGCTTCTCCAACGCCTTCTACTTGTGTGTGTTGAGAGAATTAAACAAATTCCTCATTTTAGCTGAAACTAGAACCTGGGTTTAAATGTTTTCAATCTGAACCATTTTACCTAAAGAAATTCATGATAACCTTCACATTCAAAATTAAAATCAAGAGGCTAATTTGTAACAAATTGTTTAAAAATCATTAAATGTTTTACTCGTTTCCATTTGGGAACAAGGTGCCTATTTGCAAGTCTTAGAAATAGGTATAACCTTTCAGAGAGTCTTCTGGAACACACAATTTTAGAAATTGTAAATGTACATGCCGTTAAATATGGTGTTCCTTTTAAGATATGTAGTTACTGAGTAAAAATCTAATATCCTACAACCCAAACAATCATAATGAAATCCAGTCTGTACTCCCAGTTAGGTGACTCAATGAAATCATATACGATGAGCTTGTCATCATGAGAAATAGGAAACAGAAAATGCGGATTTCTATTGTGCAAACAATGTCCTTAGGAAAAATATGATCATAGACCAATGAGTCTATGAAATAAAGTTAGAGTTTTAATATTAGCTTACATATTTATATAACTTATCGGCATAGAATCATATTAAAACTTTTCCTGTAAAAGCATCATTCACTTTGAAAGTTCCACATTATAATTTTCCTAGGGTTACGTAATCCTTTAACCCATTATTTAATATTCATTAAAAAAGACTCTTAACCTATTTACCTTAGAAGACAGTTTATGAATTACTTATCCCTAAAGTATTTTCCATAATCAAAAGCAAAGGTTTTCTTTCTTTGCATCAAATGCTATCTCTATTTTTTCCCACTAACCCATGCTACCAACAATTCTCTTTTTGTATTTTTATTGGCACCTTGAAAGAATGTATAGACCCATGTCCTTCTGGGCCTCCTCTTTTTGACGACATAAATTTAGCTTTCCCGGGCTTTTTGTTTGCCATCTCATTTGACTGCTGGATCATTCTGGGCTGTCCTTTGCATCTCCAGGGGTTGTTATTACTCACGTTGGCCAGGTTACTGAGGAGATCAGATGCACCTGAGAACCTTTGTCCACTCACTTGTAGCCCTGTTCTTCTTGTGCCTTGGGCTTACATCAGACACCATCTCAGATCAGATGGAACTTAATAGGTTCTTTGCATCCTCATATTGGGAGCAAGAACAGCTGCTTGTGTCACTGGGTCTGGCCTAATGAGTTATTGAGAGACAGAAGATCCAGCACCTTCTTTCCCTAGGACATCCTGCAGAGAATCTTTGCTGCTTTTTCCTAATGCTTCACCAAAAAGAAGGCAGAAAGGCAGATGCTGAGAAACTGGTGCCTCCTGGAGCTTTGATTGTGTCCTGAAACCAGGGCTTCTTCCTTATGGTAAGCAAGAGCTGTAGGCTGTTGTTATCAAATCAGCTTCATTACATCATAGTCATGCTATAAAGCAAAGAGGCCATCACAAGTATTTGAAGAAGTTAAGATCAATACCTTGGGAATTCTGGAATCCTCTACACATTCTCTAAGCTTTGTCTGACTCTTCCATAAGGAACTAGTAGAAAATGTCATTGCATTAGTGGTGTCTAGTAAATGTTTCACAACAGGCTTTCTGAAAACAAAGAAACAAACAAAATATACATACATATATGTACAAAAGCTTATCACAAATTTTATTTATATGTATATTATATTTATTCGTGTGTATAGCATACAACTGACAAAAATAATAAAATACACATATTCTTTATTGTAAATTGATTTTCATAGAATGCTGTAGCTGATATTTGCTGAAATTGTTATCTTTATGTAGCCAACCTGTGGTTGCAATTGATAAATGAAGGTAGTTCTGATATGAATGTTGTTTGATATTTTTACAGGCATTAATGAATAAGACAAAAGTGAAATGAAAAAATAAGTATGTGTGCCAGAATTTTTAGTGTATTAATGATGTGAGCAACTCGTTTGCTTCAAATACTGGGAGAATAGTCCTCAATATTTTTGTGCTCTTCACATTGTAATGGCACCAGACATATAAGTTTAATCTGCATTATTAACATGTTTGTCATCACATTCTCATGTCTAGACTATCAGAAAAAACATAAATCAAGCTCTGATTGGTAGCCACCATGGCCAATTTAAAGCTACCAACATAACATCACTGATTGCAGAGTTGTGAAGAGATACACAATAGCACATCAGCATATATTATTCCTTCCATACAGATATACTAGACATAAGGAACCTCAAAGGCATAGACAATAGGAAAATGTAGTTAAATAATTAAGATATGAGGAATTTGGGGATATTTGTTATTTTTGCTTTTTAATTTTTTATTTTAAATTATTGTGGATACGTAATAGTTGTACATTGTTATATTTTTAATAATTCATTTGATTATAAGTATATATAATTTAACCTTCAATAATGGTTTTATTTAATGACTGACTCATGAAAATCCTGAAAAGTTAGTAACTGGCTCTTGTAAACCTGTGCAACTGGGCTCCAGTGCACCACTGGCCATAGCTCATGAGTATTAAAAATGTTATCATCATGGGCAATTCGAGCTGGCATGGCTTTGAGGGATCATCTTGTTCATTACTTGTCCTTGATAAGTGTGGACTCTGATGTGTTGCTGTTTGAATAGGAGACTGTATCAGCAGAGTAAATTCTGATCTGGTTCCCAGGTGTCCGTGGTGTGAATCACTGAGAAAGCATCTCTACCATATATGGGCCCTTCTGAGGGGAATGCTGGCAGGGGAGTGGTAGCTCTTGATGAGGGCTGTTAGGAGGGTAAGCTTTAAAATGCCAGGCCAACATCTCTTCTCATGTGCCACACTCCATGTTATGTGAATGTAGGGAGTGGATTTTGGGTGGAGAAGAAAGGAGATGTTGAGAAGTTACATCCTGCAACTCAGGACTCTAAGACACTAAGGCAATTGTGAGCTTTGGGAATGTCTGAGTAACCCTCAGAGAAAAATACTCTCTGTAAATTCAGAGGCAATCAGAGATGAAGCAATGAAATGATATGGCTCTAGGGGAGAAATAAAGTTTCAAACTTGTGATTATGTATAATGGGAGAGGAAAAAGTTAAAATCATCAGTTCCAGCTGGGACTGGAGTCATAGTAGCTAAGAACAGTTAATATGTACTGACTTCCTGCATATTTATAATATGCTAAGCACTTTACATGTATAATTTCACTTAAACTACACAACCACCATTTAAAATACTTTTCTCACCAATTTTCAGAAAGGAAAACAATAGAGAAACAGGTTGAGATAGGAAAACTGTTGTACAAGGTAATAAGCAAAGCAAAGGCCAGAGTTGGAATTCATAGAAATCATAAACTTTTGAATCATGAATATACATAGTTATGATTCCTTCCATTAGCTCTCCATGTATATGGACCAAGAACAGCATTGAGTTTTCCTGGTTAGAGGAGGGTAGCAAAGCAAAGGAAGTGGGGTGGGCGAGAGAGTGGTCCTTAGTTCTCTGGAATATTTATCTATAACCAGCATGAAAAAGGGGACCCACCACTTCTACCACCATTAAAACACTGGGCTAAATACCACCATCACCACTCTTATGGATTGAACATTTGTGTTCCCTCAAAATATATGCTGAAATCCTAATCCCCAGTGTGATGGTACCTGGAGGTGATTAGGTTTGATTCAATCATGAAGGGGGGACCTCATGATGCAATTTGTGCCCTCATGAAAGAGGAGTGTCTCTCTGTTTTCCACCATGGGAGGATACAAGAAGATGCCCTCTCCAAACAAGAAGAGTGTCCTTACGAGACACCCTACAGTGCTTGATCTTGGACTTCCCAGCCTTTAGAAATGTGGGAAATAAATGTTTGCTATTTAAGCCACCCAACCAAACACTTATTAAGTCTATGGCAATTTGTTATAGCAACCTACTCTGACTAAGACAACCACTGCCTCAAGCAGTAACAAAGTACTATGAAGTACGAAAGGGTTATCAACTCCAGGGGCCCAGACAGCAAGACTGAAGAAGACTCTAATCACAGTTCCTTCAATCCAGTCTCCTGGAATCATGTAACTATCTATCTTCATAGAACACATTTTTACCCAAAGACTAGTATAAGAGAAACAGAGACAAATGACTGCTGACTGTAAGACTAAAGATAGGGTTTAGGTGAGAAGCTGAGGAGTGTCTGTAGCAGCTCAGGCTCTGACCACCTGAACCTCCACTGTTACCAGAGTGGACAAGAAAAAGAGTACAAACCTGTCCAGCAATGGCCTATGCTGTGTCCTGCATGGGTTTGCCTTGACTGTTGTCCTGAGTAAGTAATTTGAATTTAGTATTTTCTCTACTCTTTGTTTGCCCTCTGAGACCCATTACCACATTCAAAGTGGCAAAACTACCCGGCAACAATATTATTTTTATTTTACAAATTATCTTTTAACTTGTTTCATATTTTAAAAATATAGCTCATTATAGCTGTTACTGTTGTGGTTTTGATAGTTAGCCCCCAAATGCAATTCTGATGAAAAGGGTGAAGGAAAAAGGGCCGCTTGCTACTATCGTACATGACAGTTTAAACATGGCCTAAAAATTCTTCGCCACTCCTCCTGCTAGCAGATGGGGTCCACATCCCTTCCCTGTGGATCTGGTTGGATTTGTAATTTCTCTGACCCTTAGTGCCATGGGTCAGGTGGTGGTCCCTGAGGCTAGGTCAGAAAAGGCTGTGTGGCTTTTACCTGTCCTCTTGGAGCTCTCTTTTTTGTATGCTGCCACTCAAAACCTAGCCTCTGCGCCACAAGAAACTCAAACTACATGGAGGAATGACTTGTTGGTGTTCTGTCCACAGTCCCAGTCAAGCCAGCCTTCAACTCACCTTAGCCCATGCACCAGCCATGCAAATGAAGAGGCCACTTTGGAAGTGGCTCCCCTCACCCTCGCTGCTCCAGTTCTCAGCCTCGGAAGTCTTTCTGGCTGACGCTCCAGACAATGTAGGGCAGAAAAGAAGCTGTCCTTACTATGCACTTTCCTAAGTCCTTGCCTACAAAATCTGTGAGCATAATAAAACTGTCATAGTTGTATGTTACTAAATTAACAAAGGTTTAACACATACGTAACTGGAATACATACCAAAGAAGTATCTCTGCAAATATAAACATTTGAGTGCCTTTGGTATACGCAAAATCACTATCACATGCTTGCTCTGTATATTCAGAGGGAAGAATTGCTTGGGTTATTGGCTTCTGGAGAAGTGGTAGATCCATGAGTGAGAGTCCCTCACATCAACCTCTTAGAAAACCAGCAATGGCCTAACATTTCTAGTTACAGTTGCTACAAGAAACATCAGCACAACGAATGAAGATGGCCCCTGTTATTACTATAATCCTTATAATAAAGGTCCTGGGCCCCTATTTTTACTGTTGTGTTGATTTGGGCTTATTTCTCTATCTTGTTATTCTGCAAATACTTGAGTCTGAGTGTTTTGGGGTTATTTCTGTATCTTCTTATCCTATCTACATGTGAGTCTCTGCATGTCTGGGGTACGTAATGGTGGCAGACATTCAGAGCAGCATTTGTGTGTACATAATGGCAACATGAAGCACAGGCAATGATAACACCCGACCCAGATCACATACGGAGTCAAAAGGCTCGCCTCTCTGATTGCTCCCCAGATAACACTAGAAATGTGATTAGTGAGACCCAAATGATCTTTGTTCCTCTTCCTGGGATGATCAGACCCAGGAAATTGTGTTGGAGCAACTGTGGTTGAAAATCATTCTGCGGGTAGGGGATTTCTATTTTCAGGCTTCCAGGATGATCTAACCAAAGTGAACTATGTAGGCCGGGCACAGTAGCTTATGCCTGTAATCCCAGAACTTTGGGAGACTGAGGTGGGTGGATCACTTGAGACCAGGAGTTCGAGACCAACCTGGCCAACATGGTGAAACCCAGTCCCTACTAAAAAGACAAAAATTAGCTTGGGCGGGAGGCGGAGGTTGCAGTGACCCAAGATTGCGCCACTGCATTCCAGCCTGGGCGACAGAGCGAGACTCCAGCTCAAAACAAAACAAACAAAAAAACAAAGCGAACAATGTATTGAGAAAAATGTACAATGGATGCCCGGTTTCTACAGTTGTAACAGTATCAAAGTTAATTGTGTCTTCTACAAGCACTTCTCTGCTGATATTTTATTGAGTGGCTTTTGAATAAAATTTCACTTTTTTTTTTTTTTGTTAAGGAACTGAAAGACTAGGAAAGGAGGTACTAATTTGGGCTTGGTTATATGCAAGGTTGTTTGGATTAACCTCTGGGATAAATAGGCCTACTAGTTTAATATAACAACTGGTCATTTCCCTCAGTAGTTGGTTACTTATTTCTAAAGAATTATTCAGCACTATTATTGAATGAAGACACCAGTTTTATGTAACATTGTTATAGTATAGGGCAGATCTATTATTAATAATACAAATAAGCAAATGTTTACCAATAAATAAATTAAACATTTGCATTATTTACAATAAAAAACATTTCCAGGAATTCTGATTGCTTTGGAGTTCTTCATACGATTATAGAAGTCAGAGAAGTTTCTGGATACCATGTTAATTTAAGGAAAATAAATTAGTGCATCTTCTGGGAAAACCCTCATTAACTGAAACTTTCTTCTAAACATAAAGGTGGACCGGTGAAGTAGACATGACTCCTGGTTTTTGCCTATGCACAATTTGCCATGGCTAGATAAGAAAGAGAATCTCCTTCTCCCGTTGTAGGCAATGATCACACATCTCAGTTTGCTTGAGGTGGCGGTACACATTTATACTTGCTTTCCTGAAATACCTGTAAGTGGAATCTCCTTTCACTCTCAAAAGTGTTTTGGTTTGGATGATAAATTACATGGTTCCCCTTATTCACAAGTCCAGGGGAAAAGCTCTCTCCCTCACACATATCCCCTTGGTGGCAGATTCCCTTTGTTCGCATGAATCACAGATCACAGCACGGAGTCCTACACCTAATTTCATTTCTCCTGTGCAAAACAGAATTGATTGAATCTGTATTCCCCTTGGTTTTCACTATAAAACTAAATTACCTGTAGTTAAAGCCCAGTTTATCTTACTTGTATGGATTAAATGCCTGTGACTTTTATTGAACATTTTCTGAGATTTGTTAAAATTTTGCAAACATATTATTTGCAATCATTAAAGGCTTATTTTAAATATAGTACTCTAGGATGAACTAAGAACTGTTTTCCACATGAATTTCTTAGTTTCAAGTGGACTGAAAGACCAGATCCAGTATAGTTGGAAGAACATCAAATTTGTGAACTGGAGTTCCATGCTTCAGTTCATACTGTGTCCCACGTACTGGTGGAAAATAGATTCCAGAGTGCCCAGGATTGGCCCAATTTATACCTGCTCTCCATTGTAGTTATTAAGACTGCTCCCTTTCATTCTCAAAAATATCCTGGTTTAGAAGATAAATAATGTGGTCACCCTAATTATCAGCCATATAGAATCAGGCAAATCACTAAGTATTTGTGTTTCCATCCCTCATTTGCAAAAAAATCACTCATCTCAGAAAGCTATTTTCAGGGCTGAATGAGAAGGAAAACACAAGCGCTTTAAAACATACTAGGAAGTGCAAACCATTAGACAAGCTTCCTATTTTTCATCCTCCTGCTCTGTGTCTGAAAGACACAATGATTTGTGGACTTCTTGAAGCTGATCCTGATTCTTGCTCTCAGCAGCAGATATTGCACTTTCTATTAAAGGTTCAGCCAAAGAAATGGACAAGACATTTTGTTCTTTTCCTCTGGCTAAGCTCTCCACTACCTTTCATCCACACCACACTCATTCCTGCTTCCAAATCTTTCTGCATGTTCTACCCCCCTTGTGGAATATCTAGCTTCTCATTATCACTCTCACTTTCTGTATTCTTAGCTAAAGTCCCATCTCAAACCACATGTTTTGAAAGAAGACTTCTGTGAGTATGATCAGGGGCTTGGAGGTGCCATCTATAACTCCTCCCTACCAAGATTCTGGCCAATTAAGTTTAGGTACCAAAAAAAAGAAAAAAGAAAGAAAGAAAGAAAAAAGCTCACAAAAAACAATAAATAGGAGAGGAAGCATCGCTTTATTCATTTGGGAAAGCACATGTCACCATCCAGAGCTCTGGTAATGGCTGGAATAGCACTAGGCTGGAGTGGAGAATTCTAATTCCTAGTCCAGATCTAGATCTTGAAACTTACCTGCTTAGGTGTGCCATATGTGAGAGAGAAAGAGTAAAAAGAAGAGAGAAATGAAGAGAGATGGCCTTCGGAGCTGACTGAGCCCGCTGCTTAGAAGGTGACCTCAAGCCTTCCCACATTGGAAATGATGCAGATAATTTCTTTCACCCTACACCAATCATTCTGTCTTCAAACCACATTTTAACTTAGAGGTAAAATTGCACAGTTTAACTAATTGTTTCTTGGTTGTTTCACGTAAGTCAGTTTTTAAATTGTGGCCATATTGCCAGTTCCTGAACATCACTGATTAATTCTTCATGTCTTCAGCATCTTTGAGAGAATCTAGGATAAACATGGCTCCCACTAGAAAATCAATACTTATTGGTTGAATGATTGAGTTGCAGGTTTAAATCTTATGTTTGGAGGGAAAATAAGACCCTTTCTGATTTGATAAGATCACATAGCGGGGCTGTCCTGCTAACGCTGATAATACCCTTGTTGCTAGTTTCCTGTAAAAAAAACCTGATGGCTTCCACTCCTTCAAAAGAGGGAGAGAATGCTGAAATGATATCAGCAAACACTTCACCAAGCACTTCATGCTCCTGAAAACACAGGAGACAAAGCATGGAGAATCATTTTAAATGCCGGTGGAATAGATCAGCTCACTGATCAACAGACTCATCTCCTTCCCTCCTATACCTGTAACTGAACCCTCTTTCTCAGATTCCTTTGCATGTAGGCATGGCCATGCAACTGGGTTCTGGCCAATGGAGCGTTGGTAAATGTCCTGTGGACCACTTCTGGCCTGGCCCACAGAAACTTCCTGTATAGGACCTTCCACATGATTTTCCTTCTGCCTGGACAAAGGAAAAGACCCACAGAGAAACTCTGACAGTCCTGATTGGAGGGTATTCCTTGAGAACCTAGTCCCTGAATTAGTACTCGAGAGAGAGATACTCAAAAAGGAACACTAACTTTGGGCTGCGAGAGAAATTGACTTATTACTTTGAGTTGCTGAAATGAGGTTTACCTGTTAACAGCAATTGGTGTGCAAAGGCTTGCTTCTTGTTGTTAGAATAACCAAGGTACTTTTTCCCTCATAAAACTATGACACAAATAACAGTGACTACAGAATTCACAGATTATAAATTGTACCTGGATTTCAGAGAAGTTACAAAGTGGGGAAAAAAAAAAGTGCATCTTAAGAGTTGATAAATAGGATAATTCAGTATTTCGGTGTTTGCTTTTTTTTTTTTTTTTAATACCACCATCTGAGTCCCATAGCCAGCTCCATGAAGAATGGAAAAACTACTGTTTCTGATAATCAGAATGTAAGCTCCTAGAGGGTTTAAAATTTACCTATCTTATTCACTCTCATATTTCCAACATCTAGAACATCAGTTAACACATTGTAGGCATTCAGGAAAGCTTGTCGATTGAGGGAAGGATGTCCAAGTTACTGGCAGCATGTGGGCCTGCATGGGGAATGGATTCTTTGTAGTTAAGCTCCTGGGAAAGTGAATGACAATGAGGGTCACAGATTCAGAATCCAGAGTGATTTGATGAGTTGCATGTTTAATGTCATCATGGTGCAATGCACATCTGCAGTGCTTCTGAAATAGTGCTCAGACGCAGGACCTGGCCTTACAATGAAGACTCTTGAGGAAATGCCTCAAGACTTCAAAAGGTATGTTTATTTATTGATGTGAAGTATGATCTTTCTGGTCTTCAGTGTTTAAAAATCAATAAAGCAGTTTGATCTATTTGGCTCTGAATAATTTCAAGTGTGTGCTTTGTTTCTGATGATTGCCTCTTAGGTCTCCTTGAGGAAGTCGTTATGTCTGAGCGAGGCACACACCATGTCAAGAGTTTGTCCTGCTCAGACATGCCTTGAGTTGGCCTTTTGGGGCAGGGCAGTAAGCAAGGACTGTGGCTTGCCCATTGCTATATCCCCAGTGCCCATTTTAGCACCTCACACAGAGTTGGTGCTCAATGCATATTCAATGAATATGCTGTGACTATTATTTAGAATGACTGAATGGATGACTCAAAACTGAAAACTGAATCGACTTCTATCTGGAGTTTGAACATAATATTAGCCCGATTTTGTTTGAATGTTTATTATGAGTCAGGCACTTTACATATATTATCTTGCCTAACGTCAGAAGAAAGTACTGGCATTATCTCTATAGGACGGAGGAAGAAGTAGAGACTCAAGAGAACAAGTCATTTTTACAAAATCACAAGGAGATAGAACTCAGGTTGAGCTCAGGCTAAGCCATTCTTAACCACTTTGCCTAGTTCTTGAGAAATGGTGCACTTTGAGCACTGGAATAGCATTATAACCTCAAGATGACCCAGCTCCAACTATGCAAATTCATACCTTCTTGGTGGAGGAGCTTGACCTGAAGTTAATGAGCCTGAAAGAGAAGTGAGTAACATTCTTTTTTTGAGAAAAATTGGTCCAGTTGTGCTCCACTTTTTCAGCCCGAGGCATCTGTGATAGCAGGTGAGGGTGAGCAGAGTGATCCACCCCATGCTATCTCTTACCTCAGCTGCTGGGCATCGATAGTTAATTCTAGGCCCCTGTTTATGCAGCATAATATTACAGGCTCAGAGTAACTAAAACATTTATAAGAACCCAGACTTCTTAGAGCTGCTAGAGGCAGGTCTCCCTGGGAGATGAAAAGATTACAATGTCATCGTCCTTTAAATGATAACAGGGCACTCATGATTTTCTTTTAACCTGAAGGGAAAATCAACACATTTTTTACCCTGTGGCACAATAGAACTGGGACTTACATTTCAAAATGATCATTGCTGACATCCTGTTCCATGTGCCACCAATTTTTGTTCAGGCACCTAGAATTTGTTTTTCCTCCAGGAAGTTGGAGTGATGTGTATACATCATTCTCTCACCCAATGTTACACTTATTCATAGTGTCAAACTAGTGGCAGATCGAAATTATTCCACAAGTGCTGCAAAAACGTAAAGTATTTTGTGTTTCAGATTGGTCAGGAAACACAGAATCTCTCTTTTATTTAGTGCCAGGAGATAAACTCATGAGATCCCTGATTATTTGTCAGGCAGCAGTTTCTGTAACAGTAGTTTCCAGTGTTCTTTGCAAAAGCTGTGAGTGCAATGTTCACTGTTCTCTGAGTGCTTGTCGGAGACCCAGGGAGTATTTTAAACATGATGATTCTATCCAGAAATTTTCGTGGAGGTACAAGACTAACTATGGGTTTCTGATTACGGGGCAGGAGGAAGCATTAAAGAAACCCAAGTGCAAGACAGAACACTATTCTTTTCCATTAAAGTATTTCCACTCTGATATTTGGCCTTAACACTGATGAAAACAAAATGTAACTACTTAACTAGAAGCAAGTCACTCTTTATAGTGTTATGAAAAGGAGACTATGCATACATATATTGAAGGGTGTCATGGACTATCCTTTGAAAGTGTTCTCAATGGGCCGGGCACGGTGGCTCATGCGTGTAATCCTAGCACTTTGGGAGGCTGAGGCGGGTGGATCACCTGAGGTCTGGAATTCGAGATCAGCCTGGCCAGTATGGTGAAAAGCTATTTCTACTAAAAAATACAAAAATTAGCTGGTTGTGGTGGCAGGTGCCTATAATCCCAGCTACCTAGGAGGCTGAGGCAGGAGAGTCACTTGAACAAGGGAGGTGGAGGTTGCAGTGAGCTGAGATCATGTCACTGCATGGCAGTCTGGGTGAAAGCGTGAAACTCTGTCTCAAAACAGAAAGATATTCTCAGTGAAAATAATGTCCTTAATACTCTTCCTTAGCTAGTGTCATGCCTTTGTCTATAATGATATATATTTGTTATTACCCTCTCTGCTTATTGGGGTGGCATTTAGAAATAACAAGTATTTCATATGGAATACTGATATTATAATGGGCATGAATTTGCAGTCATAAACCCAAATCTGGGCTTGCAAGACATGTTACATTTCTTTGTTGTCAAATAGTCCACTCTGAATCCACCTCTTGTCAGGCTAATGAGAGAGAAGCTGGTCATTACAGGGGACTAGGAAGTTCCCAGTTAATTAGAAAACAGTAGCAATAGCAATAGTAATGACAAAAGACTAACTTCAAGGTGATCCCTCCAGTTTTCTGTAGAATCACAACTGTTGAAGTTTTTGAAGTCCTGAGAAGTCAGTGTCTATGTGGCTTCCATGTTTCACGTGGGTGAGGAAATATTTTGATGCCAAGATGTCAGCTTCCTTAGGCACAACTATTAGTACTTTTTTTCTAAGGCATCTGTTGGGCAGGGTCTGTTCCTTGTATTTTCTGATCCTGTTGATTTTACATTCATTGGATGCGAGGTGAATCTATTATAAAGCTAGTAAAACTAGATTCAAGACCCCTCGCTTGCAAAGGACGTTCTTAGGTCATTGGATGGGGCCCAGCAATATATTCACATGATTAGTTTTACAAAATTTTCAGAAGTGAAATTTTTTGATTACAAAAGACTACTATGTCTACCCTGATTTCTTTTTATTCTTTTTTAACTTGTATTTTACGTTCATGGGTACATGAGCAGGTTTGTTACATAGGTAAACTTGTGTCATGAGAGTTTATTATATGAATTACTTTATCAACCAGGTATTAAGACTAGTACCCGTTAGTTATTTTTCTGGATCCTCTCCCTCCTCCCAACCTCAACCCTCCAATAGACCCCAGTGTGTGCTCTTCCACTCTATGTGTCCATGTGTTCTCATCATTTATCTTCCACTTATAAGTGAGGACACGGGGTATTTGGTTTTCTGTTCCTGGATTAATTTGCTAAGGATAATGGTCTCCAGCTCCATCCATGTCCCTGCAAAGGACATGTTCTCATTCTTTATTTTTGACTGCAGAGTATTTCATGGGCTCTACCACATTTTCTTTATCCAGTCTGCCATTGATGGGCATTTACGCTGATTCCATGTCTTTGCTATTGTGTATGGTGCTGCACAGGCAAACATTTCATCAGATGAAGACAACAAAAGCAATGGCAATGAAAGCAAATTTACAAATAGGATCTAATTAAATTAAAGAGCTTCTGCATAGCAAAAGAAACTATCAGCAGAGTAAACAGACAATCTACAGAATGAGAGAAAACTTTTGCAAACTATGCAGCTGACAAAGGTCTAATATCCAGCATCCATAAGGAACTTTAAATTTACAAGAAAAAACAAAAAGTGGGCAAAAGACAAAAACAGACCTTTCTTTTTATATATATTATTATTATACTTTAAGTTCTAGGGTACATGTGCACAACGTGCAGGCTTGTTACATAAGTATACATGTGCCATGTTGGTTTGCGGCACCCATCAACCTGTCATTTACATTAGGTATTTCTCCTAATGATATACCTCCCCCAGACCCCCACTCCCTGACATGTTCCCTGCCCTGTGTCCATGTGTTCTCATTGTTCAACACCTATGAGTGAGAACATATGGTGTTTCCTTTCCTGTCCTTGTGATAGTTTGCTTAGAATGATGGTTTCCAGCTTCCCTGCAAAGGACATGAACTCATCCTTTTTTATGGCTGCATAGTATTCTACGGTGTATATGTGTCACATTTTCTTAATCCAGTCTATCATTGATGGACATTTGGGTTGGTTCCAAGTCTTTGCTATTGTGAATAGTGCCACAATAAATATACATGTGCATGTGTCTTTATAGTAGCATGATTTATAATCTTTTGGGTATACACCTAGTAATTGGATTGCTGGGTCAAATGGTATTTCTAGTTCTAGATCCTAGAGGAATCATCACACTGTCTTCCACAATGGTTGAACTAATTTATACTCCCATCAACAGTGTAAAAGCGTTCTTATTTCTCCACATCCTCTCCAGCATCTGTTGTTTCCTGACTTTTTAATGATCATCATTCTAACTGGCATGAGATGGTATCTCATTGTGGTTTTTATTTGTATTTCTCTGATGACCGCTGATAATGAGTGTTTTTTCACATGTCTATTGGCTGCATAAATGTCCTCTTTTGAGGAGTGTCTGTTCATATCCTTTGCCCACTTTTTGATGGTTTTTTTTTTTTTTCTTATAAATTTGTTTAAGTTCTTTGTAGATTCTGGATATTAGCCCTTTGTCAGATGGGTAGATTGTGAAGATTTTCTCCCATTCCGTAGGTTGCCTGTTCACTCTGATGATAGTTTCTTTTGCTGTGCAGAAGCTCTTTAGTTTAATTAGATCCCATTTGTCAATTTTGGCTTTTGTTGCCAATGCTTTTTGTATTTTAGTCATGAAGTCTTTGCCCATACCTATGTCCTGAATGGTATTGCCTAGGTTTTCTTCTAGGGTTTTTATGGTGGTGTTAGGTCTTACATTTAAGTCTTTAATGCATCTTGAGTTAATTTTTGTATATGGTGTAAGGAAGGGATTCAGTTTCAGCTTTCTACACATGGCTAGCCAGTTTTCCCAGCACCATTTGTTAAATAGGGAATTCTTTCCCCATTGCTTATTTTTGTCAGGTTTGTCAATGATCAGATGGTTGTAGATGTTTGGTGTTATTTCTGAGCCCTATGTTTTGTTCCATTAATCTATATATTTGTTTTGGTACCAGTACCATGCTGTTTTGGTTACTGTAGCCTTGTAGTATAGTTTGAAATCAGGATAGTGTGATGCCTCCAGCTTTGTACTTTTTGCTTAGGATTGTCTTGGCTATGCAGGCTTTTTTTTGGTTCCTTATGAACTTTAAAGTAGTTTTTTCCATTTCTGTAAAGAAAGTCAGTGGTAGCTTGATAGGGATAGCATTGAATCTATAAATTACCTGGGGCAGTATGGCCATTTTCACGATATTCATTCTTCCTATCCATGAGCATGGAATGTTCTTCCATTTGTGTCTTCTTTTATTTCGTTCTTCCTATCCATGAGCATGGAATGTTCTTCCATTTGTGTCTTCTTTTATTTCGTTTAGCAGTGGTTTGCAGTTCTCCTTGAAGAGATCCTTCACATCCCTTGTAAGTTGGATTCCTAGGTATTTTATTCTCTTTGTAGTAATCGTGAATGGGAGTTCACTCATGATTTGTCTGTCTGTTTGTCTATTATTGGTATATAGGAATGCTTGTGATTTTTGCACATTGATTTTGTATCCTGAGACTTTGCTGAAGTTGCTTATCAGCTTAAGGGGATTTTGGGCTGAGATGATAGGTTTTTCTAAATATACAATCATGTCATCTGCAAACAGAGACAATTTGACTTCTTCTTTTCCTAATCCAATATGCTTCATTTCTTTCTCTTGCCTGATTACCCTAGCGAGAACTTCCAGCACTGTGTTGAATAGGAGAGGTGAGAGAGGGCATCCTTGTCTTGTGCTGGTTTACGAAAGGAATACTTCCAGTTTTTGTCCATTCAGTATGATGTTGGCTGTAGGTTTATTATGAATAGCTCTTATTATTTTGAGATACGTTCCATCAGTACCTAATTTATTGAGAGTTTTTAGCATGAAGGGCTGTTGAATTTTGTTAAAGCCCTGTTGCCTTTTGTCAAAGGTCTTTTCTGCATCTATTGAGATAATCATGTGGTTTTTGTCATTGCTTCTATCTGTGTGATGGATTATGTTTATTGAGTTGCGTATGTTGAACCAGACTTGCATCCCAGGTATGAAGCCGACTTGACCATGGTGGATAAGTTTTTGATGTGCTGCTGGATTTGGTTTGCCAGTATTTTATTGAGGATTTTTGTGTCAATATTCATCAGGGATATTGGCCTAAAATTCAATTGCTTTTTATTTTTATTTATTTTTGTTTTAGTGTGTCTCTACCTGGCTTTGGTATCAGGATGATGCTAGACTCATAAAATGAGTTAGGGAGGATTTCCTCTTTCCCTATTGATTGGAATAGTTTCAGAAGGAATGGTACCAGCTCCTCTTTGTAACTTTGGTAGAATTTGGTTGTGAATCCATCTGGTCCTGGACTTTTTTTGGTTGGTAGGCTATTAGTTATTGCCTCAATTTCAGAACCTATTATCGGTCTATTCAGATATTCAACTTCTTCCTGGTTTAGTCTTGGGAGGATGTATGTGTCCAGGAATTTATCCATTTCTTCTAGATTTTCTAGTTTATTTGCATAGAGGTGTTTATAGTATTCTCTGATAGTAGTTTTGTATTTTTGTGGAATCTGTGGTGTTATCTCCTTTGTCATTTTTTATTGCATCTGTTTGATTCTTTTCTCTTTTCTTCCTTATTAGTCTTGCTAGCGGTCTATCTATTTTGTTGATCTTTTCAAAAAAACTGCTCCTCGATTCATTGATATTTTGAAGAGCTTTTTGTGTCTCTATCACCTTCATTTCTGCTCTGATCTTAGTTATGTCTTGCCTTCTGATAGCTTTTGAATTTGTTTGCTCTTGCTTCTCTAGTTCTTTTAATTGTGATGTTAGGGTGTCAATTTTAGATCTCTCTTGCTTTCTTTTGTGGGCATTTATTACTATAAATTTCCCTCTACACGTTGCTTTAAATGTGTTCCAGAGATTCTGGTACATTGTGTCTTTGTTCTCATTGGTTTCAAAGCACATCTTTATTTCTGCCTTCATTTCGTTATTTACCCTGTATTCATTCAGAAGCAGGTTGTTCAGTTTCCATGTAGTTGAGTGGTTTTGAGTGAGTTTCTTAATCTTGAGTTCTAATTTGATTGCAGTGTGGTGTGAGAGACAGTTTGTTGTGATTTCTGTTCTTTTACATTTGCTGAGGAGTGTTTTACTACCAAATATGTGGTCAATTTTAGAGTAAATGTGATGTGGTGCTGAGAAGAATGTATATTCTGTTGATTTAGGGTGTAGAGCTCTGTAGATGTCTATTAGGTTTGCTTGGTCCAGAGCTGAGCTCAAGTCCTGAATATCCTTGTTAACCTTCTGTCTCGTTGATCTGTCTAATATTAATAGTGGGGTGTTAAAGTCTCTCATTATTACTGTGTGGGAGTCTAAGTCTCTTTGTATGTCTTAAGAACTTGCTTTATAAATCTGGGTGCTCTTGTATTGGATGCATATATACTTAGGACAGTTAGCTCTTCTTGTTGCATTGATTCCTTTACCATTATGTAGTGGCCTTCTTTGTCTCTTTTGATCTTTATTGGTTTAAAGTCTGTTTTATCAGAGACTAGGATTGCAATCCCTGCTTTTTTTTTTTTTTTTTTTTTTTGCTTTCCATTTGCTTGGTGGATCTTCCTCCATCCCTTTATTTTGAGCCTATATGTGCCTTTGCATGTGAGATGGGTCTTCTGAATGCAGTACACTGATGGATCTTGGCTCTTTATCCAATTTGCCAGTCTGTGTCTTTTAATTGGGGCATTTAACCTGTTCACTTTTAAGGTTAATATTGTTATGTTTGAATTTGATCCTGTCATTTTGATGTTAGTTGGTTATTTTGCCTGTTAACTGATGCAGTTTCTTCATAGCATCAATGGTCTTTACAATTCGGCATGTTTTTGCAGTGACTGGTACTGGTTGTTCCTTTCTATGTTTAGTGCTTCCTTCAGGAGCTCTTGTAAGTCAGGCCTGGTGGTGACAAAATCTCTCAGCATTTACCTGTCTGTAAAGGATTTTATTTCTCCTTCACTTAGTTTGACTGGATATGAGATTCTGGGTTGAAAACTCTTTCCTTTAAGAATGTTGTATGTTGCCCCCCACTCTCTTCTGGCTTGTAGAGTTTCTGCCAAGAGCTCTGTTGTTAGTCTGATGGCCTTCCCTTTGTGGGCAACTCTACCTTTCTCTCTGGCTGCCCTTAACACTTTTTCCTTAGTTTCAACCTTGGTGAATCTGACAATTATGTGTCTTGAGGTTGCTCTTCTTGAGGAGTATCTTTGTGGTGTTCTCTGTATTTCCCGAATTTGAATGTTGGCCTACCTTGCTAGGTTAGGGAAATTCTCCTGGATAGTATCCTGCAGAGTGTTTTCTTACTTGATTCCATTCTCCCCGTTACTTTCTGGTGCACCAATCAAACGTGTATTTGGTCTTTTCACATAGTCCCATATTTCTTGGAGGCTTTGTTCATTTCTTTTCACTGTTTTTCCTCTAATCTTGTCTTCTTGCTTTATTTCATTAATTTGATCTTCAATCACTGATATCCTTTCTTTCACTTGATCGAATCAGCTATTGTAGCTTGTGCATGTGTCATGAAGTTCTTGTGCCATGGTTCTCAGCTCTGTTAAGTCATTTAAGGTCTTCTCTACAGTGTTTATTCCAGTTAGCCATTCATCTAACTTTTTCAAGGTTTTTAGCTGCCTTGCAATGGGTTAGAACATGCTCCTTTAGCTTGGAGAAGTTTGTTATTACCAACCTTCTGAAACCTACTTCTGTCAACTCATCAAACTAATTCTCCATCCAGTTTTGTTCCCTTACTGTCAAGGAGCTGCGATCCTTTGGAGGATAAGCAGCGCTCTGTTTTTTGGAATTTCCAGCTTTTCTGCTCTGGTTTCTCCCCATCTTTGTGGTTTTATCCACCTTTGGTGTTTGATGTTGGTAACCTACAGATGGGGTTTTGGTGTAGATATCTTCTTTGTTGATGTTGATGCTATTCCTTTCTGTTTGTTAGTTTTCCTTCTAACAGTCAGACATCTCAGCTGCAGGTCTGTTGGAGTTTGCTGGAGGTCCACTCTAGACCCTGTTTGCCTGGGTTTGACCAGTGGAGGCTGCAAAACAGCAAATATTGCTGCCTGATCCTTCCTTGGGAAGCTTCATCTCAGAGGAGCACCTGCCTGTTTGAAGTGTCTGTTGGCCCCTACTGGGAGGTGTTTCCCAGTCAGGCTACACGGGGGCCAGGGACTCGCTTGAGGAGGCAGTCTCGACCGCCATGCTGAGAGAACCACCACTCTCTTCAGAGCTGTCAGACAGGGACATTTAAGTTTGCAGAAGCTGTCTGCTGCCTTTTGTTTTACTGTGCCCTGCCCCCAGAGGTGAAATCTATAGAGGTAGTAGGCCTTGCTGAGCTGCGGTGGACTCCACCCTGTTTGTGCTTCCTGGCCTCTTTGTTTACACTGTGAGTACTCAAGCCTCAGCAATGGTGGACGCCCCTCTCCGCATCAAGCTGCAGCATCACAGGTTGATCTCAGACTGCTATGCTAGCAGTGAGCAAGGCTCCATGGGTATAGGACCTCCTGAGCCAGGCACGGGAGGGTATCTCCTGGTCTGCCAGTTGCTAAGACTGTGGGAAAAGTACAGTATTTGGTCAGGAGTGTACTGTTTCTCCAGGTGCAGTCTGTCATGGCTTCCCTTGGCTAGGAAAGGGAAATCCCCCACCCCTTGTGCTTCCCAGGTGAGGCAACATCCCATCCTGCCTCAGCTCACCCTCCGTGGACTGCACCCACTGTCCAACCAGTCCTAATGAGATGAACCAGGTACCTCAGTTGGAAATGCAGAAATCACCTTTTTTCTGTGTCAGTCTTGCTGGGAGCTGCAGACTGGAGCTGTTCCTATTTGGCCATCTTGGCAGACATTTCTTAAAAGAAAACATACATGCAGCCAATAAGCATATGGAAAAAAGCTCAATATCATTGACCATTCCAGAAACGCGAATCAAAACCACAATGAGATACCATCTTACACCATTCAGAATGGCTATTAATAAAAAGTAAAAAATTAAGAGATGCTGGCAAGGTTGTGGAGAAAAAGAAATGCTTATACACTATTGGTGAGGGTGTAAATTAGTTCAACCATTGTGGAAGACAGTGTGGTGATTCTTCAAAAACCTGAAGACAGAAATACCATTCAACCCAGCAATCCCATTACTAGGTATATAACCAAAGAAATAGAAATCACTCTATTATAAAGACACATGCATGTGTACACTGATTTCTTTTCATGTTAGATGGCTTTAGAGTGCTTCCTGGCATTATGGAAATCGTACTAAATGGAAGTTGAATCAAGGAAATATTTAGTTTGCTGAGGTCATGCTGAGTGCCTTCTGTGTGTGATTATATTATTGCTCTTCATATGAGTATAGGAATGGTTTCCACAAATGCTCCCATGACTGGCTCAGTGTTGAAAACAGTGGTGCAGGACCAGAGGTTGATTGTGACATAAACAGATCCTAAGGCACTGGAAGTATGTGGGTAATGAAGAAAAAATGAGGTTTGAAAAGTTTGGAGCCAGAAGCTATTCTATGGGAAATTCTTCCAGTTATCAGATGTTTAGCATTGAAGCAATTCTTGCTGATAATTAGTCAAAAAATTCTCTAAAGGGAATAAACTTGTTAATCCATTATATGCAATTATTTAAATATCACATACATTTTTATTTTTAAGCTAAAAGCATGAAAATATTATTACTCAGAATATTCGTATTTGTAGCGCAATACAAATACTTTCCACATAGCAGTGCCATAAATATTAAATTCTTCTAAGTGCGAAATCACGTTTTATGCCTCCCAACAAATGAGCTCATATCTTAGCATATCCGAGGCATACTGTCCTGAAGTAATTTGGAGATCCCAGATGAATTGACATTCAAAATTACCACCAACATTTCAAAACACCCTGAAAAAATAAGTGGTCCAATGATGTGCTATACATATTTGTCATTATGTTAATATACTTAATATTAGAAAATTATTATCACACAACTGTAGAGCTCATGACAATATGGCAGTAGGCTAAAAATAAGTTTGAACTGTTTTTTTACATACCTTAAATTCAAATTAATTTTGTACATTGTTATCCAGAATTATTAACTACAAAAAAAGCCAGATACTATGGGAAGATAATATTCTAATGGAAGCCAGAAAATATAATAAAAAGACAATCTTGGCAAAAGATAATTTGGCACAAAAGACAAAATTTGGTAACATGTCAAAAACTCTTTTATTGTAACTGAAACTAAGAATTCTGATGGTCAAAATCATAAAAAAAATCATGATAGACAAACAAAAACATGAACAGATAATAGGGATGACAACAGAAGAGGTAAAGAAATGAATAGACTCCCACGCTGTGAACAAAAAGTAGAAGGAAAATGAAAGTAATAGCAAAGAAAAACATAATTTTTATAGTTATCAGTGCATGATGGAATTTCAATAACAGCTTTATGGAGAAATTAATTGACTTTGATAAGTGGCATGTTTGTCCTGATAAATGTACCCCAGCATTGTTTCATAAAAGAAATTTGTTTCCCTCTTCAAATTGTGATGCCAATAATAATTAGAGAGTTTAATAAATATACAAGGGACAATAGAAATATCTTTCAAGTTGGTATTATGAGCAACACCAAAAGAAAAATGTTCAAACTGTTTTGAGATCCCAGCTAGTGAGTCTAAGATAAGATGTTGTATATATTGTGTAATTGATAACGTGTTTTAATAGGCATACATAACTTCCTGAAAGTCAGGAAGACTCCACAGACAAGCAGGTACTGGAATTACATATCAATAAAAAACAAATGCACTAGACACTACCTTGAAGAACAGAGAAGAGTCAGTTTTATTATTAATGTTTAGTATTGTTCTTAAACATTTAAAAGAGTGGTTATGCTTATTTTTTTAACTGTAATTGGCAATTTATAATTGTATCAATGTTATAAGGTACAAAGGGATGTTATGATTTATGAACATAATGTGGAATAATCAGATCAAGCCAGTTAACACATGCATAACACTTATTTGTGGTAAGGACATTTGGAATTTATTATCTTAGCATTTTGAAAAGTACAATACTCTAGTATTAACTATATCTACCATGGTGTGAAATAGAACTATAAAAAATTTCCTCTTGTCTGAGATTTTGTACCCTTTGATCATCATCTCCCTATTTTATGCACCCAACAGCCCCTGTAGCCACCATCCTACTCTTTACTTCTATAAATTTGATCATTTTAGATTCCATATGCAAGTGAGATCATCTGGTATTCATCTTTCTGTGCCTCGTTTATTTTACTCATCATAATATTCTCCAATTCTATCCATGTTGTCACAGATGACAGAATTTGCTTCTTTTTTCAGGCTGAATAGTATTCCATTGTGTATATATGCCAATTTTCTTTATTCTTTCATCTGTCTATGGCCACTTAGGTTGATTCCATTACTTGAACAGTGTTGCAATTAACATGGAGAGCAAACATATCTTCAACAAACTGATTTCAAATATTTTGTGCAAATACCCAAAAGTGGAATTGCTGGACCACAGGGTAATTCTATTTTTAGTTTATTGAGAGACCTCCATATAGTTGGCAAGGAGGTAGAGAAAGAGCAACCTTGTACCGTGTTGGGGGGTATGTCAATTAGCATAGGCATTATACAAAACTGTATGGCGGTCCCTCGTAAAATGTCTGTTCAGGTCCCTTGTAGCAATCTTGTCATTGATTTTTTTTTTCTTGCTATTGAGTTGTTTGAGCTCCTTATATATTTTGAATATTAACTCCCTATCAAAGTTATGGCTTGAAAATATTTTCTCTCATTCCATAGGCTATCTCTGCATACTGATAATTGTTTCCATTACTATGCAGAAGTTTTCAGTGTGATGAAATCCCATTTATCTATTTTTTGCTTCTATTGCTGGTGCTTTTGGGGTCAAACTCAAAAAAATCATCACACAGATCTATGTCATGTAGTTTTTCCTCTCTATTTTCTCCTAGTAGGTTGATAGTTTCTTGCCTTATATTTATGTCTTTAATCCATTTTTAGTTGAATTTTGTAAATGGAGTGAGATAATGGTTCAATTTCTTTCTTCTTCACATGGATATCCAGCTTTCTCATCACCATTTATTAAAGAGACTATAATTTTCTTGTTGCATATTCTTGGCACCTTTGTCAAAAACCAATTGTTTAAAAATGGATAGGTTCATTTCTGGGCCCTATATTCTGTTCCATTTGTCAATGTGTCTATTTTTTTTTTTTTTTTTTTTTTTTTTTTTTTTTGCCAGTAATGCAGCTTTAATTACCATAGCCTGTAGTATGGTTTGAAATCAGGTAGAGTGATACCTCTGGCTTTGTTTATTTTTTCTCACGATTGCTTTGGCTATCTGTATTTTAGTTTTATTTAATTTATTTTTTTTTTGTGGCTCCATATAAATGTTAGGATTTTTTTTTCTGTTTCTATGAAAAATGACATTAAAATTTTGATAGGTGTTGCATTGAATTTGTAGATCTGCTTTGTAGTATAAACGTTTTAGAAATATTAATTCTTCCAATCCATGAACGTGAAATATCTTCCCATGTATTTGTGCCTTTAATTTCTATATTAGTCCATTCTCATGCTGTTAATAAAGACATACAAAAGACTGGGTAATTTATAAAGGAAAGGTGTTTAATTGACTCACAATTCCACATGACTGGGGAGGCCTCACAATCATGGTAGAAGTCAGAGAAGGAACAGAGGCATGCCAATGTGCATTTGAGAAGAATACATATTCTGATGCTATTGAGTAGAATGTTCTTTATATGTCTTTTAGGTCTGTTTGGTCTAAACGATAAATTCCAGTCTTTCCTTATTAATGTCTTTGTTGGAGTGAACAGTCTTTTGCTTAAAGTGGGGTATTAAAATTTTCCACTATTAAAGTATTGCAATTTATCTCTGCTTTCAGATCCTTTAATGTTTGCTTTACATATTTGCGTGCTTCAGTGTTAAGTGTATATATTTAAAATTGTTATATCTTCTTGATGAATTGACCGTTTTATCATTATATAATTTTCTCCTTTGTTTCTTTTTACAGTTTTTGACTTAAAGTCTATTTTATCTGATACAAGTATAGCTCTCACTGTTCTATTTGGTTTCCATTTGTGTGGGATGTCTTTTTCTACCCCTTCACTTTCAGTCTATGTGTATCCATGAAACTTAGGTGAGTTTTCCTGAAGGCAGCATATAGTTGGATTTTACTTTTTTATTCATTAAGTCACTCTATATCTTTATATTGAGAATTTAATCAATTTACATTTAAGTAATTATTAATAGGTAAGAACTTACTACTTTTTGAAAATTACTTTCTAATTTTTTGCAGATTCTTTCTTCCTGTCATGTCATCTTCCCTTATTGTTTGATGACTTTCTTTAGTGGTATGCTTTGAATCCTTTTTATTTTTGTTCTGTATTTCCACAGAATATTTTTGTTTTGTGGTTACCATGAGGTGTGCATAGACCATGTTGTACTCATATCAGCTTATTTAAAGCTTATAACAACTAATTTGCCTGCATACAACTCTGCACCCCTCCATTTTATGTTTTTATGTCATAATTTACACCTTTTTGCAATGTGCATACTTTGATAATTTATTTTAGATGTGTTGGTTATTAATAGTTTTGTTTTGTAACCATTGTACTAGAGACACAATTGCCTTACATGCTATCTTTAAAGTTCTAGAGTACTCTGAATATGGCCCTGTTTTACTTATATTATTGAATTTTGTGCTTTCATGTTTCACATTATCAATTAGCAGCTTTTTGTTTTAGTTTGAATAACTCCTTTTAGTAATTCCTGTTAGGCAGGTTTAAGGTGATAAACTCTCTTAGCTTTTGTTTGTCTGGGAAAATTTTTATTTCTCCCTATTTTCTGAGAGACAGAGTTGAGGGATAAAGTATTCTTTGTTGGTAGGATTTGTTTTCACCACTTTGAATATGTCATTTCACTGTTTATTGGTATGCAGAGTTTTGCTGAGAAATCTGCTGGTAGTCATATTCAGATTCCTTTGTATGTGTATGTGATGTGTTTCTTATTCTTATTATTTACTAATTTCAGACTTTTTTTTCTTTTTCTTTTTCTTTTTTTTTTTTTTGAGATGGAGTCTCTCCTGGGCTCTGAGACTACGCAGGAAGACTAGTAGTATAGGAACTCAAGCTAGGTTGTACTTCCCACCATGCTTCTGAAGGGGATCAGCTCGGTTTTGTAGGTGGGCTATGAGGTTTTCAGATATCTCTGATTGGCAAGAATAGCTGACAGGAACACAGAGGTACTACCAAGATCTGTGCACTGGTCACTATGCCTTCTTTCTTTGTTTCTACGTAACTCCACCTGGTCTACTCATGCCATTTTTCCTAGTGTTCCCCATGAAATGAAACTAGAGTGAGCTGCCCAGAAAGCATCTTCGAATGCAAGGAAAACTGGATGATTTCCTCAGCTTCTCTTTTCCCCTTGTAGAAATTGTAGGCCCAAGAAATTCCTCTCAATCTGGCACCATGTAGACTTGGAAGAGGGATGAGGCAGCATAATCAGTATGAGACTGTTTTCCTCATCCTTCTAATGAAAATTTCAACCAGTTCCATGGAAAACGTAGGTGTCTCAGGCTTGTTGCCAAATGTTGGGGTTTTCAAAGGATCTTCCAGTCTATAGATACTTGCTAGATAAACTTTCTGTGAAGGGTGTGGAACTAGAGACATCTTATTTTGCCATTTTTCTGATGTCATTCTTCCTATCAAATTTTTAAGTGAAGGGCTTTCCCCTTCAGAGAACACAATGAAAAATAGTGTTCTTTAAGTAATGATAATTATTGAAATAATGCGTATTACTAAGTAAATGCTACATTTGATTTGTTTTTGTATGAACACTTGGAAAAAATTTCAAAATGAATGACCAAATGTGCCTTAATTATCCCAATTTATTCATTAGAATTAAATAATGGGAAAACTTATAAAGATAAAGTATTAAATCAGGTAAACCAGATACCAAAAATTACTATATTATTATAGCATCTACAACAAATGTGATCAACTGCTTATTATCATGTGCTACTGTTTTCACTGAAACCTCATGAATGACTTTTAAATATTTATTTAAATATTCCAAAAATTCTCTGTATGTAAAAGGGATAAGTGGAATTCCTGAATATGCTCCTGGATTATTTAATAATCCAATTAACGAAGAGAAGTGAACACATTAGAAAAATATTTAAATTTCTTGCCACTTTAAGATGAAATAGTGACTTTAATGATCATATTATAAATGCATAATACAATACTACAATGATGACATCAATGACAAACTGGTCAATGAGTATTATTAATTGAAATGGTATTTAAGATTGATCGCAGTCAAAGAAAACTTGAAATGACCTGATATCTTACAACTCACATAAAAAAGAAACTTGAGAGAAGTTTTCCTGAATTTCACAATTCAAAAAATTAACATGATATTACCAAAATAATTTGTAAAGCTGAAAGAAAATTTTTTAAAGTTTAAATAACAACTAAAGACAAAAATGCATCAAAATTCAATGAGCTCTGCTAGAAGAAAGACTACATTTTCTACCTTTTCTATAGAAAATTAAAAATTGTCACATGAAAAAGCTATCAAAGAGTATGCAGCTAATAAACATAAGCAAAAATAGTATCATATAGGTGGGTAGGGCAGTTCATAAATAAAATATTTATAATTTATTTATGTATTTATGTTGCTTTCTATTTTTAAATGCCTTTAAAATATATAATTTGTTGTGTTTTTTTCTCCTTCTAAATTAATTTTCTTCCTTAATTTTGTATTCACAACTTTGTATTTTTTTAAAAAAGATTCCGTAAATGGTATGCGACTTAGACCTGTGAAACCTTTGGTCTGTCCCTGCTCTAATCTTAGGCTTCCTTTTGGTTTGGGAAGGTATCTTCATTTTTCCTCTTTGAACCTTTTCCTTCTTGCCTGGAGCCAAAGACAGAAAGCCAGAAGGCAACTTCTGTTCTAGGGGTAATGATATTTTTGTCCCCTGGAGCACTGGAGATCAAAAGATTGGGGAGAATGTAAGGAAGGGAGTAGAAAATATTGTGAGAATATTTACGAAGGGAAAATATACTTCCATCTAGCCTTGTGCCACACTTGGATGCCTGCCCTTTGCTCTACCAGCTCCCTGATCTGCTATTCATTCACCATGATGTTCAGAGTAATCTCTAAAGCAAAAATTGAAGAACTAAATGAATGCCTTACTTAGTCATGTGACTTGTTGATTTATTTATTGGGTCCCTGCTCTGCCTGCACAACACTGGGCTGTCCACAAGTGTAGATTTCAAAGGTCTTGGCTTTAAAGATGAACCTTAGGCTAAGTGTGGAGGTTGGAGGTGGGGGCTCAGGTGGTCACTGGAAAAGCTATGTCTTTTTCTACTTTATATGCTAGACTTTGATATAAGATTGTCTGAAAGAAGCTGCTAGTGTTAAGGATTTGGAAAATCATTAATCTTAAAGACATTTTAAACCCGTGACTTCCAAGGCTTCTTGAGATCTAGTCCAACTTCTGTCCTAGGCTCACTGTTGCCAGCCTACAATACGAATCCTCTATTCCAGCCACCGAAAGCTGTTCCTCTGTTGTCAAACATGCCACACTCTCTCCCTTCTGCCTTGCACATGCTCTTCCTTCTCTAGGGGGTGCGTTTTCTTCCTTTGTTGGAGAGAAAAACTCCCTTCACCCTAAGTCTCAGCTTAAACGCTGCCTCTGCCCAGTGCCCCATTCCCATTTCCTCTTTCCCTCTGGCAAGTCCATGCAATGATTTATTTATTTGAATCAATTTTGGCACAGGACTCTGACACTGTCTCATAGTTGTTCATCCAGTTTCCTAATTATGAGTTTTTCATCAGCTCTTGTCCTGTTAATCTTGTATCTTTGGGACCTAGCTCGGGATTTAGTATACAGCAGGGGCTCACAAGAATTAAATGAATGAAGAAAAGATAAAAAATAAGTGAAGCTAAACTAAACATATTTTTCAAGTTTAAGTCATACTTCCCTGAAAAGGCATTTCCTGAGTTACAAACCCCTAAGTTGTGTTCGTACTAAACAGATGAATTGTGAGCTGTTTTGCCTTTATTCTCTTCTGCCCCTACCTGATTCAGACAGCCTTTACCTATCCACATGATATTCCCTTCTGCTCAGTTCTGGGAATTGTATGATGCAATAGTTCTTTGCTACCAATTCCTTCTATCCTTTGAAATGAGAGCATGCAGAGGATGTATTTGCCCATTTCTTTTTAATGATTTTTCCCCAACACTTATTTTGCTGTGGAAAATCTAACCTTCCTTCTTTTCAGGTGTCTCAGATCAGTCCCCTTTCTCTTCCTTTGTTGTGTTTCTGAGATGATATCCTCAAAATAGTGCATGGCTTAAGAGTAATGTAAAGGCTACACTTTTGTCAAGAAAAGAGAAGGTTGGTTTGAAAATACTTTTATGCAACAAATATTTAGTACAGACAGTGGTAGGTAATGGGGTCATAGAGGTGATAGGGACAGAGAGCACCCTGACATCACGAAGCCTATAGTCTAGTTGGGGAGACAGGAATAAAGAGCTATCCAGACAAGTGACCCTACTATGACCAAGAATTAGGATTGAAGTAAATGCATGAATGCCCGGGGCACTATGTTACTCAAAGAGGACAGCCCTCTGGTCTGAAGTTGTGAAGATGAATAAGGGTCCTGGGTAATGTGAAGAAACTGGGTGTAGGAGGGGGAGATTTAGAGACTGATGAAGAAGCATTTCCAGAAACCTTGAGCTCAGAAGAGCCTGGAAAGGTTGAGGAAAACAAGAAGTCTGTGAGGCAGAAGCAGAGCGGAGTAGAGAAAGTGACAGGAGACAAATTTCCTTAACAGAGCAAAGCAACCAAACCATCCTGTCAGCCTTGAAGCCCTTAACACTCTCCAGAGGTTCTTCTTCAGATTAACTTTCTTTTCTGTTTTGTTTTTTTGTTAATTATGAATACAGTGATTGTATGTTATCCATCCCCCTCCTCAAATGTAATGCATTTTTGCTATCATATGGGCTATTTAGGCATCTGCGGGCTAATGTGGAACTCTGACATCATTTCTGTGTTTGCTTCTAGGGGATAATTCTTCCTGAAATCCAAACAGTGTCCATACTCTTCTGGTGGACCTGTTTTTACATTGGTGAGTGCCTGCATTACTAGACAGGTGTCTTATCTGTGATGACTGCTGAGGGGTAAACATTAAACTCATTCTGAATAGAAAATGATAAGCTCCTTCTGCCTGCCAGAGAAATTGTGGTTTTCATAATTTTATTGCTGAAGAAATAGTTGTCATGGCAATAATTTGTATGACTTTGAACAGCCATTGGGTATGTACTGTGAATGGTGAGCTTTCAATGCACCAAGAAAGCACTGCCTGATGAGGATTCTGCTCAATGCTTTGTTGGAGGTGGTATATTTCCCTGGTTTTTGTAACATAATTGATTGAGTCTTCGCAACTTCAGGTGATTTCTATATGTATTTATTTAAAGCCCTCAGGATGATCCTTATGTCAGAAATTGTTCATTTTCTACTTTGTGCTTTAAGCTGGTGCTCAATGCCTTCAGTTGTATGGGTTGGTAATTTGCACCTGTGAGATTCACATCTTAGCACTTCTGAAATAATTTTACTGAATCCAACTGTACTACTTCATACACGCATTGCTATAAAGAACTGCCTGAGGCTAGATAATTTACAAGGAAAAGAAGTGTAACTAGCTCTCGGGTCTGCAGGCTGTACAGGAAGCAGAGTGGCATCTGCTTCTGAGGAGGCCTCAGGAACTCACAGTCACGGTAAAAGGTGAAGCAGGAACAGGCACATCATATGAGGAATGCAGGAGCTAGAGAAAGAGTGAGAAGGAGGAAGTGCCGCACATTTTTTCCTTTTTTTTCGTTTTTTTTTTTTTTGAGACGGAGTCTCGCTTTGTCGCCAGGCTGGAGTGCAGTGGCGTGATCTTGGCTCACTGCAACCTCCACGTACTGGGTTCAAGCAATTCTCCTGCCTCAGCCTCCTGAGTAGGTGGGACTACAGGCACGCACCATCACACCCAGCTAATTTTTTGTATTTTTAGTAGAGATGGAGTTTCACCATGTTGACCAGGCTGGTCTTGATCTCCTGACCTCATAATCCACCCTCCTCAGCCTCCCACAGTGCTGGGATTACAGGCGTGAGCCACCGTGCCAGGCCCACACACTTTTAAATGACCAGATTTCACAGTAACTCACGATCCCTGTAATTCAAACACTGCCAACCAGGCCCCACCTGCAGCATTGGGGATTATAATTCGACATGAGATTTGGGTGGGGAGAGATAGCCAAACTATATCACCAACAAATAGTTTTGAGTGCCTACTATGAGCATGACACAATTCTAGGCCCTGCAGAAGATAGAATGGACATGAAGACATGTGCCTAAAACGATAGCAGCTTAAATTTTTAAACCAGATATAGGCATTACTTGATGTTATGATTAATATGGAGTAGCCTTACTATGAATTAGAATTTGTAGCACATGCTACATGAGAGTAAGGTTGGTGTGTGTGGACTGGAAGTCACAGGTGAATTTTCTATATTCCTTTCTGGTTCATTTTCTTACCACTCTCCTTATAAACAAGAGGCAGCGTAATGTTGTCACTAAGAGTAGAATCTGGGATGCCTCCATTTAAGCACTTTTTAAATCTTCTTTGTGACCCAGTTTCCCCCTGTAAAATGATGTTATAAAACTATTTTCTTTAGGGATTCATTTTGGGGTCTAAATGAGTTGGCAAATACAAAATTCTTAGAGCTGTGATAGTACACACTAATATTACCAATAAAGGATGGTGGCACATTCAGGCACATTTGACATATCTTGGTTTCCTGATTTAGTACAACTGTGGCTCTTTCTAATCAGTAAATGGTCTCAGAGAGATGGACATATTCATTTATTCATCCATCCATCCATCCATCCATCCATCCATCCATCCATCCATCCAGTAGTTATTTATTCAGTAATCATAAATTGGGAGCCATAGATTTAGGTGCTGGATATATAGTAATGGATAGACAGATTGAGTGAAGGAAGGAGCAAAATCAGTGGTTGTAGCCTTTGAGGATTTCATGGAGAGTAGAATTGCAAAAATAAATGTGGGGATTGATATCAGACCGCCAACATTTTATTTTTCCAAGTAAGGATGTTAAAAAGAACCAATTATCATTTGATATCACCATATTTTAACCCAAAACAGCAAGAAAAACATAATACCAGAATAAATGAGTCTGTAAAGTGAAGTAAATTTATGTTGGGAACACGGGTTGACTCTGTTTACCTGGCACATGATAGTGCTCCATAATAATCTGTTGAATGAACATGCCATTTCCTCATTTTCCCCAGGATTTTGCAGACCAAAGAAGCTTTATGTGCAGACCAATATTTAGGAGGATGGGAGAAAATGGGCTTCCAGTTGTATGTTTGGATTAGAATTTGCAGACATCTTTTATTTCATGCATCTTCAAGGAAAAAAAAACTGGATGGAAAGGTGTAAGTTTATCTGATTAACAGATGGTGGTGATTAATGGCCAAATAAAAAGGGTTATTGGAGATAAGGCTTAGAGTGTTCTTTTACAAGTTATGGGAATTAATTTTATTTCATAAATCAAAATTTTTATGAGTGTTCTGATCTTTATATGCTTTGTAGTTGAGGGTTATATTCCTGAGACTTTAAACAGAAGCTTTGTGGTAAACAGTTAAAAATCTCAGAAAGCACACTGCTTGCTCTCAGTAAGGATAACAAGACAGAACTGTACAGGTAAAAATTGAGAGACATTTTATTCACCAGGATAATCTTTCATCATTGCCTTTTGTTCACTGTGATCCTATTTTCAAGGAATGTTCCTATTTTCTCATCTTTCATTCTTTATCTTTCCAGAACCCAGTTATAATAGATTTATGTCAGCAGGATGCTTCCTTCCAAGGCTTATTAGATACTACCAGGTGCTACATTTTTTCTTAATTTTAACCAAGGCTGAGTAATTTTTTTCCTAAATAATTTGATTTCCACTGGAACCACTGACCAGAAAATGGTTGTAATCCAACTGATTTCTTAAGGTTGAAAGTAACGACATTTCTTTACATGTGTTTATGTATACTGAGGGTGACTTTTTGCTTTTGAAAAGTACCAAAACTTGAAGAACAGCAAATTAGTGTGGGATCAGCAAAGTAAAAGGGTGTACCTCTCTACCTATGACTGTCCTTATAAACTTGGACTTTCTGGGACTAGGAGAGGCTGACTTATGAATAGCATAGAATCTGTGAGGAAGAGGTCAAGTTGCAGACTGCAGGAATGGGGAGTCGGATTTCCTCCGAGTAACAGAGTTTCTTCTTAAAGTCTGTCTTAAGTGAGCAGTGACTGATCCAGATGACCATACTACCGAAGTCCACTAGTTTGATAACCTCAGCTTCTTTGAGACACAGAAATCAAATTGTCTTCGATCAAATGGCATTACAATTATTTAAACTTTCTACTTTTTTTCCAACTTTCCTATTACAAAAATACTTTTATGATTTCTGAAATGTCACTAACACAAAGAAATAGTAAATGCTTGAGGTTATGAATAGCCTAATTACCTTGTTTGATCATTATGCATTGAGTTCCTGAATCGAACTATCACATGTACTTCATGAAAATGTACAACTATTATATATCCATAACAATTAAAAAATTTTTTAAATGGAAGAAAAAATTGCGTCCTTTTTATAATTAAAAGGTCAAGATCAGAAATTTGTGTCAAAGACCTAGTTCAGCTGGGGACAGTGGCTCACTCCTGTAATCCTAATCCCAGCATTTTGGGAGAACAAGGAGGGTGGATCACTTGAGGTCAGGAGTTTGAGACCAGCCTGACCAACATGGTGAAACCCCGTCTCTACTAAGAAAAAGAAAAAGAAAAAGAAAATACAAAATTTGCTGGGTGTGGTGGTGCATGCCTGTAATCCCAGCTACTTGGGAGGCTGAGGCAGGAGAATTGCTTGAACCTAGAGGCAGAGGTTGCAGTGAGCTGAGATCACACCATTGCACTCCAGCATGGGCAACAAGTGGGAAACTCCATTTCAGGAAAAAAACAAACAACAAAAAAAAAGCTAGTTCTTAAAAAGCAGTACGCATTTTCACTCAAAATCTACTTACCTTTACTCTAGACACCATTTTAATGCATTGAATTGAATTGTTTTGTTAGCACATGTCACTAAAAAAGGAGTAGGCAGTAGAGGGTAAAGAATGTGCAGTTGTAAAAGAAAAGGCTCCATTTATAACTTAAGAAAAAAATGGAGCCTGATGAAAGAAAGTGGCAAAATATTCTAAATTGCAAACATTATACAATAATCTCATTCATTCTCATAAGTATAGGGACATAAACCTTACTATTGTTTGATTCTCTTCTCCATAAATGCAACATTATATCTAGCACCTTTTGATTAAGAAGACAAGATGTGTGTAACATGTCAATTTTTTTTTTCTTTTAAACATGTTTAAAAAGAAATTTAAGAAGAAACTGTCATTATATGGGTAGTCTTTGCTTCTGCTGGGGAGTTTTGTTAAGTGAAATATGTTTGTAAGAGACATAGGATTATAGATAAATTTATCACAGCTCTCTCCCCAAAATCTTCTCCTTTTCTCTTCTATAATCACGCCTCTACTTAGGAGTCAAGGAGAAGCAGCCAAAGAAAAAGTTACCAGACTGAAGCTGCAGGCCTATTTTATATTTTCCAAGGAAGAAAATGTAGAATATTCATTCTTCTTTCCATGGTGACATCCTTTAGAATCTAAAAGAAAGGCAGGATTTATGTTCCATGGGTAGTGATCAAAGCAGACACTACCATTTATTTTCTCAATTGCACTATGTATGAGCTACCCCAATATGTTTTCTCAGGCATTTTCCTGGTTTATAATATTTCCACATCTTGATGGCTTTGTACTACCTTTTTACGGTTTCTCAAATCAGGTCATCTTAGCTACAACATAAGGAGGCTTGGGTGTAAGGGACCAACTCAAAGCCTCTTTTTCCATGACTTGGTTATTTCACTCATAATGATGTCTGCATTTTTTATCTTCTGGAATACTTGTAATTTATGCTACAGAACTTAATCAATTGTTAGCCACTGGATTCCACTGTAGCTTTTCCATTCTCCTATTCATAGCACTGAGATTGGTTCAGATTATAACCAACACAAGGGTAACTCACAATACTTCTGAATCACCCACAAAGACAAGCTCAGATTTGTGCATACAGTTACTGTTCAGTAAATGTATGATCACCAGTTAATGTATTACAATGTAAGTTTAAGAGGGAACCAAATAAGAAAATGTATGGAGAACTAAAGACATATGATATGCACATTATCATATTTTGAATAAATTTACATATTATACCATACCTTGAATAAAAAATAACTTAATATGGTTAAATATGGTTAAATATATCAATTTATTTTGTATCTAAACTGCTTACTTGAAATTTCCCTGATTATCAACACAGATGTCAAGAACTACATTGGTGCTCACACTAACATGGGTAAAACATTGTGAAGTTTAAAAAGGGTTCTATAAAGTCTCTATAGATCTGTATACTTTCAAACACTAGGCAAAGATGATTCACTTTATATATTCTTTACTGCACATCTATGTCCTGTGATAATTATGGTAGTTATAATCTCTTCTTATCTCCACCCGATAATAGGTTTTTCTTTTTTTGAGACGAAGTTTTGCTCTTGTTGCCCAGGCTGGAGTACAATGGCACAATATTGGCTCACTGCAACCTCCACCTCCCAGGCTCAAGTGATTCTCCACTTACAATTCAAAAAGCAGCAACAACTGCAGAGGTATATTTATGCTTAATCTTGGCCTAAGGTTTAGGAAATTGTGCATGGTACAGGAATTAGTACTGTCTTTTCTTTTTAAATTGTTGTGGATCTGCAGTACTTTTGTAAAATACAGTAAAAATGAACTTGAATGTTGTCATAATGTGAAATTTCTTTTTAAAAGATTTTATTGTAAGTTGACAATTTATATTTGCATATGTTTATGGATACAAAGTGATGTTATGATCTATGAATATAATATGAAATAATTAAACCAAGCTAATTTACATATTCATCACCTCAAATAGTTATCACTTATTTTTCTTTCTCTTTTTTTTCTCCACAGCCCTCACTTGGCCTCTCTTACTTATCATTTTTTTGTGATATGAGCATACGAAATGTACTCCTCGCAGTTTTGAAATGTACAATACACTATTGTTGTATAAGTCACCATGCCGTGCAATGATGTTCAATAAAAAGTTTTTCCTTCCAATTGAGATTTTGTACCCTTTCAATTTTTGTGCTTATTTCATTGCACATCAGTAACAAACAGTTTGCAAAGTGGTATAAGTCTGAAGATCAGATGAAATAGCACTGGTTTAAAAGACATTATGCTTAAAGGCTTTGCCTGCAATCACCCTATTAAACTACTGAATGTCTCCAGGAATCATGTAGGCTGTGGGAATCTCCAGGTCATGGAGAACAGTCTTTGTCATTAGACAGAACTGGCATACTAGTTCTTTTCCCTTTGGTAGCTCCCTGTCCACAGGTGTCTTATTTACCTCATTAGCCCCAGCTTCCTTATCTCTAAAATGGGGATACTAACTATATTAGCCAGTTAGGGTCTACCTAGGAGACAGAAGCTATGCAGAAGTTTTTGAGGAGAAGTTTAGTATAAAATTATAAACTATAACAGGGGATCGATGTAATGAGGGATTGGCTAATAGGATATGAAGAGAACTCTGTAGAACCCAGGAATAATAGATGTGAAGAGCAGTCACTACCCCTAGGGTTGAGATAGAGAGCCCAAATAAATGACCTCTACAAGGCTGAGCTTCAGACATCATTGAAAAGGAGCCCTCTAGGGCTGTGGCTCACTGGATGGCAAAGAGCTCATTGTGGTGCCAAGCTTGCAGAACTTGCTGGAATCCACTGTCTGAGGTTCCAGGGGAATTTTCTATAAAGCTGCCTGAAAGGGTATCAGGGGAAGCTTCTGGGTACTCAAACATGGAGTCTCTCTAATTCTGCTTCCTAGTTCCCCTCCCAAATGTCCCCGATTCTAACTACACTTTGGTAAGAAGCAGGTCAAGTTCCCGGGTAGAGTGTGACAAATTCTCAAGTCCCTTGAAGATTTTTTTAGAATCTGGGGGAAGTGAGGAGAGAGTGAGGGAGGTAATATAGCTACTAAAAATGTTGAGGCTGTTCTCCAAGAGGATTTAGGGTTCATTTTCAGCAACATGCTGAAAATATGATTAACTTGTTGGTTTCTAAGCTACATCCCAAAGGAAATATTAATTTGATTTCTTCGGGTTGCAAGAAACATAAACCAACCCTTCTGAGCTTAAAGGAAAAAAGAATTCATTGGAAAGATACTACGGAAGTTTGTTAAATTACAGGGAGAATTTGGAGTTCCTTCCCTATTCCAGGTGGAAGAAAAGGTCCTTGTACTACTCTGGGGTTTCAGCAGCAGAAATTAATGTCTCCTGTAGTCAAACTCATGAACTCAACTCAGTTTGAGTAAAAATCAGTCCCCAGACCTCACAATAAGGTATAGGAGAGAGGCTCTGACTGATCCAGCTTGGGCAAGATGGATACCTTGCCTGGATTGTCCAATGATGGCCCAGGACACAGGGTCACATAGTATGGTCTTGACCAGCAGGGGGTTGAACAGAGTAGCAAGGCTAGAACTGGAAATGCTGACATCCTTTTGAGCCAGGCAGTCAGTGAAGAGAGGGCTGCAGAAAGAAGTTTTACTTGTAGCCCAGTGTTGCTAATAAAACATTGAGAAACTATCTGAGGGCAGCCAGACCTGTTCCCACAAGTGATAGCTAGTTTTCATTTGGAGATCTTCACTTGGTGACAAGCCAGATTTCCATTTCCATCAAATGAAGCCTGGCAATAATGAATTTCTTCCTGATAACTCTCGTCATGCTTTCCCAAGGAGCTGAAAATGGTAATTAATGCAAAAGCTGTGTTTATTGGTTCGTGAAATTGAGTGCGTGCCATCCTTTGATACTGTGTCTCATTGAAAGTGAACGTTTGGGAGGGGGCGGGAAACACACTGCACATTAAAGACTTAATTTATTTGACAAGATGCTGCAACAAAGACAACCTCATGTATATGAAAATCCTGGCTCTTCCCTGCTTTGCCAAAGTAGAGTTGACAGAGCAAGGAATAAGTGTCTTCCCCATTCCCTTCCCTCCAGAGTTCCAACCCCCTCCTTCACATTACTCTTAATAAGGTAGCCACAGGTTTGGGATGACATTTCCTATTTCACTCTAGGACACAGTTCAGATTTCATCCCCCCAACTCCACTTACTCAGAGTTCTTAGTAGGAGGCTGAGGTGAGCAATTTTGTCTGATCAATTCCTCAAGGCCCTCAAGGGGGCACCAAGGCATGGAGGGCTAGAAGAAAATAAGAAACTGTGTTTAAGAGGAATTCTAGGACTAGGAGCCTCATAGTTGGAAACTCCAAGTCTCCTCTTCCTTTCAGCATTTTAAGTTATGAGTTTTGGTTGTTGCCAAATCTGTATTTCATAGGGTTTATGATCAAATATTAGTCGTAATGGGAGTGAAACAGATGCTGATGTGAGGCTCTAAGGAATCTTACACACATGCACACAAATACATATACACCTACTATGCACATGCACATCTCACACACACTATCAGTACATAGAGCCATATCACATACACACAAACCACTCACAAAACACAAATGCATGCATTCACACAGGTGCAAACACCCTTAGGCTAAACAATATTACAAATACACACATTACCCATGTGCACAAACACAAGGCACATCGCAAACATATGGAGTCACAACTATGCACATTCCTATAAAATACACTCAAATACTCTACAAATATACACATTGCATAATATTAGGCACACATATCGCAAGCCCAAACATACATCCATGCCCCACATATTATACACACACAAAGATACTCACTCTACCATGTGCCACAATGTGGTTATCTCCTACACATTCCCCCCAATACATATTCCATAATACACCTCCCAACATACCATATCATACTTAACACTTACACAACCACCCATAGCCTTGTGTCAGATGTGGTTCATGATCCACTACCCTAATAGTGGTAGAGTGAATAAAGGCCCTCAAGATGTCAGGTCCAGCCGGGCGCAGTGGCTCAGGCCTATAATCCCAGCACTTTGGGAGGCTGAGGTGGGTGGATCACTTGAGCCTAGGAGTTCCAGACCAGCCTGGCCAACACGGAAAAACCCCATCTGTACTAAAAATACAAAAAATTAGCCAGGTGTGGTGGCAGGTGCCTGTAATTCCAGCTACTTGGGAGGCTGAGGCAGGAGAATAACTTGAACCCAGGAGGCGGAGGTCATGTGATCAGTACTCACCAACAAAATGTGAAAGAAAGTGATGTGTATCATTTCCGGTTTAAGAAGTGAACATGCCTTCTCTGCTGTCTCTTTCTCCTTCTGCCTGGAGGCAGTAAACTCTCATATCTGAGGAAATACAGAGCCAGGAGATGGCAGGAGTGAGAGTCCCTGAATTACTGCACAAGGGGCAAACTTCCACCAATCAGAAACGCTCACATTGGGCTGTGACATAAGAGAAAGAAACATCTTTTTTGTTAAGCTACTATATTGTAGGATTTATTAATTATAGCATTAGCATATTAGTATTAGTATATTATAGCATTAGTATCACACTAATGCATATATCATATGCACATACCACCTATATACACACGTACACACCACATACTACTCACAGTCACATATGCATACATAAAACACACATATTTTCTTATGCCTCATTGGGAGCCTCAGGGACTTCTATGCTGTGCCAATACATGCACCAGGAGATCCTTATATCCATGACACATTGGATCATTGAGCAGATAGTTATACTTGAGAGAACAAGTTATTGATTAACAGACTGATATTGCAGTTTGGGATTTATCCAAAATACTTTGCTCTCTTGAATCTTCTTTCTTTGTAAAGGTCAACAGCCCTCTTGCTGTACATGAATATGGGTGGATGAGGAGTTGAAATAGAAGGAGATTGTACTAGTTCATTTTCACATGGCTATAAAAACATCCTGAGACTGGGTAATTTATACAAAAAAGAGGTTTAATTGACTCGCAGTTCTGCATGGCTGGAGAGGCCTCGGGAAATGTACAATTATGGTGGAAGGAAAAGCAGACGTGTTTTACATGGTGGCAGGTGAGAGAGAGTACAGGGGAAACCACCACTTATAAAATCATCAGATCTCGTGAGAACTCACTTACTATCATGAGAACAGCATGAGGGAAGTCACCCCCATGACTGATTCACCTCCCACGGCTCCCTTCCTTGACGTGTGGGGATTACAGTTCGAGATGAGATTTGGGTGGGGGCACAAAACCAAACCATATTAGAGGTGAACTGGGATATTAGAACTGGGAATTTACTCTAGGATTTACTCTCGCAATCTCTCCCCTCACTCCCTTTCTCTGTCACACACACACACAGAGTCAACACTGACCTCTTTCCTCAAACATAAACCCATACCTCCAACTGTCTTCTGAATTTTTTTTTTTTTTTTAAGACAGAGTTTTACTCTTGTCACCCAGGCTGGAGTGCAATGGTGCAATCTCGGCTCACTGCAACCTCCACCTCCCAGGTTCAAGAGATTCTTCTACCCCAGCCTCCTGAGCAGCTGGGATTACAGGTGCCCACCACCACACCCAACTAATTTTTTTGTATTTTTAGTAGAGATGGGGTTTCACTATGTTGGCCAGGCAGGTCTCTAACTCCTGGTCTCAGGTGATCCGCTTGCCTTGATCTTCCAAAGGCTGGGATTACAGACGTGAGCCACTGTGCCCAGCTTGCCTCCTGAATAATGTAATGTTATCTTAGAATGGTAAGCACAGTATGTTCAAAATTTAACTCATTTCTTCCTCTTCAAATATTCCTCTACTTAGTTCCTTATCAGCTGCACAAGCCAGAATGATTTTTCCTCTTCTATCCTCTCTATACAATTAGAAGTACTAAACACTATTGTTTCTAAACTAACTTTCTCTAACCTTCTTACTCTTTTCTCCATCCCCACTGCCAGAGCCTCAATTCAAGCCCCCATACTTTCCCACCTGTAGAACTGCAATGGTGATTCTTCACGAATCTCCTTCTATCCTCCATAATTTTCTTCCAACATTCAGCTGGCCAGCATATCTTGTCACTGGAGTAGACTAATTTTTCTAAAACATAAACCTGAGAGTAATGTTACTTAACAATTTTTTAACAGCTTCCTATTGTGTTCAGAATGAAATCTGATGACTTTAGCATGGCACAAGAAGGTTCAATGGCTTGGTTCTTGCTTGCTTGCTTGCCTCCCAGTCTTGTCTCCTGTGAATTCCTCAGGAGCACCTGGAAATTCAGAGATACCAGTCTGTAGTCCTTGAAAGACAATACTTGGTTCTTTACACAGATCATTGCTATGGTCTGAATGTTTGTGCCTGCCCCCATTCATATGTTAAAATTCTACCTCCCATCCCCACAAGGTGATGAATTAGGAGCTGGGGCCTTAGGGACGTGATGAGATCAGGAGGGTAGAGCCCTCATGAATGGAATTAGTCCCTTTATAAAAGAAGTCCAAGGGAGCTTACTTACTTCTTCCACCATGTGAGGATGCCATGAGAAGATGGCCATCTTTGAACTAGCAGGAGGACCTTCCCAGACTCCCAGTCTATCATCACTTTGATCTTGAACTTCCCTGCCTCCAGAACTGTGAGAAATAAATTTCTGTTGTGACCCAGTTCGTTGTACTTTGTTAAAGCAGCCTCAGTAGATGAAGACAATCTTGTGCTATCCCTTCTGCATGGGATGCCCTTTTCTTGTCCTTTTCATCTGCATACACCGTTTTTTGTTTTGTTTTGCTTTGTTTCTACAAGGCAGAGTATGTTCTACTTGTAATCATTGTGCAAGATCCCAGTCTAAAGTAAATTCTTTTCAAAAGTTTTCTTGACACTCCTGAAATTCCTTTCTCTGTCCTGACTTCCTTCTCTAATTTCCACATAACATTCTGTATTCACCTTTAAATTTTGGGTGGATTATCACACTGTAAGGTCACTATGTATTAACCATGAATTGCTTGAAGGAAAATACTTGGTATCCCCAGCACCTAGAGTAGTACCTTGAACAAACTGGGCATTCATAATTACTTGTGAACTGAATGACCAGGCTCAGTGCTCCTATCACATTTTATACATAATTTCCTCACTGCCTTGTGATTATTTTCTTTTTATGTCTTTCTCTACTACATTATAAAACATTCCCAACCATTTATGCAATTCCACACACAAAATAAGCACTACAAAAATGTTACCTGATGCTGTCAAATGTAAAATTTTTGGTATATTTCAAAATAGTTTTCAAGGTAAGGATTCATTTTAGAGTGTAACATAAAGGATACATGACCTGTTGCTATTTTCATGGTGACCATAAGATTTAGAGAGGGAAAAAACTTCATACTAATTTTATAAGAACGTCCTCTTCCACAGTTATTTTAATTTTCTTAACTTTTCAAGATTGTTCCTAACAAATATAAGAAGTTGTACCAATGTCTTCCTAAGGGAAATGGAAGAAGCAAGAGGATATAAGAAAAAAAAGGAAAGGATGAGAAAAGAATGAAGGAAGGGAAGAGAGGAGAGGAAAAAGAAAAGTATAAACAATAGGTACAGGTGTTCCAGTTCATAGGAAACTCTTAAAGGTATCCTTACACATATTTTAAAACATATGTAAATGTTTATACATTTGAAAGAATTGATTACAGGTGCACTAGATGTAACGCCGACCTTACCTTGCAAATGTAATATTTATTAGAGGAAATGAATATGTTTTATTCCCCCATTGGTTAATATCACGCTTTGTTATATACGACAGTGAAAGGGCACTATTTTAATACTGGAATAAAAGAAACATCAGCATTTCCAGCACATCTTAAATGCATATTCACAGTAGATGAGAATAACAAGTGATTTCTGATTTTTTTTTCTAATCTGTTCCATTTTTGCATTTTAATGAACACTTTAAATTTTCTGTTTAAGTCTGTTCTGGCAGTTTTGAATTATTTTCTCTGGGAAAATGATTAAGAAAGAAAATCTTTGTTAGGAGAAGAGCGTGCAGTAATATGAATTAATCAAACACAAAGAAAAAGGATTAAATTCGATGAAGGAGCTACATTTCTAAATATTTTTTCTATCTCTTCAATCAAGACAAGGATCTTTTTCTTAAGAGCTTACAATCTAATTGGAGAGAGAGAGCACATACATAACAAGATGAATGGCTCTAAGGGGAATCCAGATGAATTGTCCAGACAGTAAATGCTACAGATTTCAGAATCTGGAGAAGAGCCCAAAAGCCTAGGTGGCTAAGTCTTGAACTGATCTTCAAAGAAATGAGATGGGGGATCTTCAAAATGGAATGTGACTATTAGTGAACATGGGGTTTGTTTTGGGGGTGATGAACATCTTCTAAAACTATGGCGATAGCCGTACAACTCTGACTATAATAAAAGCCATTGAATTACATATTTTGAATTGATGTATTAAGCAGTATATGAATTACATCTCAGAAAAGTTCTTATATTAAAAAAATATTAGCTATGGTCTTGGCATCAGTTACAGAAATGGGGACTGAGGCTGCTAAGGACATTATGTTTTCCTCTTTTTCTTTCCTCTACTTTTTAAAAAAAGGGATGGTGGCAGTGCTTAACTTTACAACTGAGTTTCATAGTCACTAGTCCAACAAGAAATTACATCTGAAATATATGTAGATAACTGCATATCATGAGGAGTCCCTGAATTATTGAGATAGACATAGGGATAGACACAGAGGTTTGTATCTCCTTTCTTTAGGGCACATGGGAACAACTTTCTATAAAGAATAGTTACAACATATTAGGTGGAAGCTTGGTGGTATTGCATAGGAATAGATGGCTGAATAGTAAAAATGGATACAGAATAATCCATTTTTGGCCTATTTTACTGTCACATTCAGTCTTCACTCTCCTCTGACTCTGGTCTGTATAGCGGGTTTCAGGAGGGAGGGAGGGAGGGAGGGATGACTTCTGTACATTGCATTTCCCAGGTTGTCATCACCACTGGCTTCCAGATTGGTTTGGCCAGTAGGAGGCGCTAGGGGAGACTGGTGGACAAGAAGAAGTGAGAATCTAGGGTACTTCTCACCCTCTCTTCCTGACTTGAACAGCTTCCCTGGGAACAGCTGCATCTTTTCTGTTGCTATAGCTTCTGGCATAGTTCTAGTTTCTTCTGAGTGAACTTAAATTTTGAGCTTTCTACAAAACTTCCTCTCCTCATCCTTCCAGCTAAGATTAGCAGTTGCTGTGTTGCCTCACCATCCCTTGTGCTATGATCTAAATGTCCCCCCAAAATTCACGTATTGGAACTTGATCCCCACTGTGGTGGTCATAGAGATGGGACCTTTTGGGACGTGATAAAGTCGTGAGGACTCTGCTCTGAGCAAGGGATTAGTGCCTTATAAAAGGGCTGGAGGGAACTAGCTTAGGCCCCCTTTGACCTTCTGTCTTCCACCTTCCACCATATAGGGACACTGTGTTTTTCACCTCTGGAGGACAAAGTGGTAAGATACCATCTTGGAAACAGAGAGACCTAACCCTCACCAGACACTGAACTTGCCTTGATCTTAGATTTCCCAGCCTTCAGAAAAGTGGAAAATAAATTTCTATTATTTACAAATTACCCATTCTGCTGAATTTCGTTATAGCAGCAGAAATAGACTGAGACATCCTGTCTTGCTTTTCATGTCTTCCATCACCTGTGAACCAATTTCCTGTAGAAAGTTCTTTCTGTTTAAAGTATTTTTAGTGGTTTTTAGTTTTCTATTTGGATCCTTAAACTGACACAGCATGAGCAATGAGCAGAGTAAATGTGGAATGAACACACTTAGTATATGGAGAACTGGAAAAAATGAAAACCAAAAGAAATGCAGGAGGTAGAGGCATTTAGGTGAAGACAATGAGATTTATTTTAAAGTGTAGAATTTGGGAAAATATGGTGGTAATGAATAATTACCTCAAGTATAGGAAGAGGGTTGGGCATTGGAACTGGAAATACAAAATATGAGATCCATTTCTAAGAAATGAGCACTTAAGTAAAGGCAATAGCAACAGAAAAAATTAATAAGGGGCTGGGCGCGATGGCTCTCGCCTGTAATCCCAGCACTTTGGGAGGCTGAGGCTGGTGGATCGCCTGAGGTCAGGAGTTCAAGACCAGCCTGGCCAACATAGTGAAACCCTGGCTCTACTAAAGATACAAAAAATTATCTGGGCATGGTGGCATGCACCTGTAATCCCAGCTACTCAGGAGGCTGAGGCAGGAGAACCCCTTGAGCCTGGGAGGCACAGTTGCAGTGAGCTGAGATCACGCCACTGCACTCTAGCCTGGTGACATACAGCGACTCTGTCTCAATAATGATGATGATGATAATAATAATAATAATAATAATAAATAACAAGGAAGAACGTATTGAAGGTGAAGTAAAATAAAAGGACATGGAGAGAAGCCTGAGGAGCTGTGGAGGTAGACTACTGAGGGGCCAATAAGGGGCTAAAAATATTTGTCACAAAGTTAAGGAGAGAATCTGCTTAGCAGTAAATGTAATCTCATGGAAACCAGGCAAGAGAGATAATGAAGGGAAAAGAGTTAAATGTTAGATAATGCAGGGTAGTCAGGGAAAAGGAAGACTGAAAGGGGTTACTGAGTTTGGTAATGAGGAGGTTACTGATGACCTTGAAAGTGTGATTTTATTAGTAGTGCAATGACTGATCATGCATTGCCAAATCATTAAGTAGGTAGAGAAGAAATCAGGATTAAAAGTATACAGAAATAATTTGATTATAGACATTTTCCAAGAAATGGAAGATAGAGCTAGTATAGCAGCTAGAAGAGGTAAGATAGGCATTTCTAAATTTATTTTTAAGAAAATGTTATAACTAGATATACTTGTAGATGAGAGAAAAAATGCCAATGGATGTTATGTGAACAGAAATGAAGGAACTATGGAGGATGCATGAGGAAATAAATTTCCAGGGAAAATGAATAAAACTGGGTTTAGGACACTGGGAAATGGATATACTGGGCAAAATGTAAAACACGTGTTTGGAAATAAAAAGTAATATATATAAATATAACAACATACACTGGAGAAGGAGCGTATGCAAGCTTAGAGAGCTTGTGATATGTAACCTGGATCTTGACTGTGGAGATGAAGGTGTCGGGCTATGGGAGGATGTGAGCAACAGCTGTGGTGAGGATTTAAACAATTCAACTACAGATAAATAAAATGTTGATGAGTAGTACTGACAGCCTGGTTCAGGTTAAAGGGCAAAAAAATCCATGAACCGTGGTGTCATCAGAGACACAGGTGGGTAAGGTTAAAGGAATGTTGGTGGATAAGGGCAGGTTTGTGAAATAGTGGGCATGGTAAGGGCCAACAGCACTTGATTACCATTTGAACCAGTCAACACGGAAAGTGTTAAGTGAAGGCTGACACCTAGTCTATTGCACTGATAAATGTCTCTGTGGGTGGGGTAGGTGAAGGATGATGAGCTTGGCTTATGACTTCTTAAGTTTAAGTAAAATTGTCTAGCACTAGGCAGTTGGAGGTGTTGGACTAAATCTCAGAGTAGCAGATGAAAATAGTGAAGCTAAGAATTTGTATGAGAGTTTTGTGATAAAAAAATATAGAACAAGAAAGTTAGAATGCCAAGGACTAAACGTATGACCACATCTGAGGAGTGGAGAGGAAATGAAGTCTGAGAATATGTAGATACAAAGAATTAAAAAATTTTGCTCAAATGGAAAGTAGCAGTGCTTTCTCTCTAAGTTAAATTTCCCAAACTCAATGTTTTACAAGTGAGACTACTATTTTTGTCCATATCTACACATTTGCATCCCTAATAGACATCTTGCAGTGGACGCTGAATGACCCTAATGTTTTTCCACATTTAAAAAGATGAGCCCATTCACAGGGAAGCACACTAACTGAAAGACAAATCTCTACACATTTCTTGTAATAGGCACATTCATGGGTGACAAAGCACACTGAAGGTTGCTAGAGTTGTATGTGTAAGAGCTGAATGGAGGTTGAAAGAGCAAACATGGTGTTGCCACATTCAACTCTTCAAATTCTTTCTTGAAAATTAGAAAGATGACTTTTCTGTTCCAAGTGCTTTGAAATAGATTATGGCACTGTCATATTTTCTCAGAAATTCATTCTAGACTAAGACTACACCACAGAGGCTAAGTTTTTTCTAAGACATCTCATGCATAGAGGAGTCGAAATTTTATTCTATTCATCTAGCATAAGCTCTTTACAACATAAAAAGCTCCGATTGCTCAGAGTTTACAGGTTTTTGAAGCTGTAGGTAACATTATGGTAATACTCATCTCCCATCCCTAATGGAGTCAAGGCAAAGTGCTTATATCAGGGGCCAATAACAAGGGTGGAAGTAGGAGTAAAGGTTATGTCAGTTTCACATAGGAAACTTTTTGAAATACATGTGTTCTGGGATCTCTCTCACTTCCCCACTGTCCTCTTCCGAAAACAGAAACAACTTATATTTATCTTAGGATACCTCTTTGTACTTGTTTAAAAGAACCTATACGTCAACAACCAATTAAACTTTCTGCTATAAGGAAAAGGTCCTGGCCCAAAGATCTAGAAGCATCCAAATATCACTGTGACAGCCATCCAGCAATTTCTATAAACTGATAGGTTATTTTCTGATTTCAGAAGGAAATTTTAGCTACGTAAGATGATGCTTCTATTTGATAGGGCTCAGATCTGCCTTCTTCTCTCTAATCTTCCCTCCATGTGTGGCTCAAACCACCACCATCTCGAGTCTGATTATCAAACTTATCTCTTAACTTGATCCTTACTTCTAATAATGTTCATGCAAATTCATTTTTTTTTCATATTGCTATCAAAAATAGCTTTTTAAAACACAAATTGTTAATATCATCTTCATTTATTCAAAAAGATTTGTTGAGCATCATTAGATGCCAGAAATACAATAATGATAAAAAGACAGTTCAATGAGAAAGACACACAGTCAAGTACTAATAATTACACTGAAGAATATGTAAATACATAACAAAAGTACCTGATCTTCTGGGGATGTCAGAAAAAGTTAGCCTGAGGAAGTGACAATGGAGGAGAGAAGTGGAAACTATGGAGGGAAGATAGCTTAATCTAGACAGAGAACGCAGCAAGTGCAACAGCGTTGGGGTGGGGGCCCAGTATATGTATGAGGAGCTGAGACAAGACCAGCATGGCTGTAGCCCAGGGAGTGAGGGAAGAAGAGTTGGGAAATCCAGCAAGGGCCAAGTTACGCAAATTATAACTGGCACTTTTTAAGGTACTTAGTTTTCATCATAAGAGCATTGCAAAGTAACAGGTTTTAAATACAGTAAAGATGGAATTAGATTTGTACTTTTTATCAGCTTTTGCTTCAATGTGAATATCAGATTGGAGGAAAACCAGAGATTTGGGAACACCAGGTAATACTTTATCACTATAATCTAGATGAGAAGTACTAGAAACTTGCACTGGTGTGGTGACCATTGAAAAGGAGGTAAACTGAGGGACTGGAGAGACATTTAGTAGTGATCTGTTGACAGAGTGAGTATGGGGATTAAGGTGATTTCATATAAAAAATGCTACATATATTTCTGATTTATGAAACAGCACAGATGATAGCAACAGTCACCAGAATATGCAGCACCAGGTGAGAGCTAGGTTTGGAGGGAAACTAGATGTACTGGGTTTGGATATATTGAGTTAGAAGTGACTTTGACATTTGTAAGCTTAAAAATGTTTACTGGCTTCCCATTGCTCAAAGAGTTAAATCGTATCTCTTCAAAGTGAATTTATAAAACTTATGTGATCCACATTCCATGCTCACCTTCTGTCATACTCATATATTCCATATTCCAACCATTCTGAGTTAGTGGAAATGTGGTGAAGGCCCTAAGTATTTCACAGATTCATGGCTTTGCGAGTACTATTACTTGGACTCAGCAGCTCTTTCCCTGTGTTCCCTTCTGGAATGCTGACTTACCTCTTGTTTGTTTTTCAAGACTCAAACATCATCTCCCCTGAAAAGAGTTATTTTTAGTTTTTCTCTAACATTATGTGTGTGCGTAGATGGATATGTGTGCAATTATTTATGATTGTCAATTTACGAGTCTTTCCCACTAGATTGTGAATGCTTTGAGTTTGGGACTGTGTTTCATTCATTTTTATAAACTCTGTGTGTAGTAGCCAATAAATACGTTCAATGCTGGAATGAATAAAAAAAGGAATTTTGAATTCTTTTTCTTATTTCCTGGAAAATATTTTAAAATATAGACTACTTTTTGTTAACACAACTAGGAACTGCTGATATGACTAAAAAATTTGAACTTATGTACCTATGAGTGATTTACATTAACAATACTGAACTAAAGAATAATTTTTTTTCTTGCCAAATCACAAGTAAAAACTCCAATAAAAAACTCATAATATGTTTCCTGAAATTTGTACACTATCATTTTCACAAGTCCTTGAACTAAAAGCCAAAACCAATATTAAAAGGCAGCATTTTTTAAAAGTTTTTTTCTCATTATAAAAATGATATATGCCCCCTGGGAAAAATACAGAAAAGTATAAAACATATGAAATGTAAATATAACCCCAAGACCAGAAGAGAGTCACTTCAAATATTTTATTTGTAAATCTTTCCTGTCCTTTTCCTGTGCAAGCACATGCATTTTGCCAGCTTTCCTAATGGAGAAAAATATTAGGCCCAAAGTGGGTATTCCAAGCCACTTTTAAAACTGGGTATCAGAGTTGTTATGTGTTAAAAAATGCATGGAGGTTTTCTAGTTCTCTCCAGGGCCTGTCTCTCCTGCTTTCTCACTTAAGCTGTCACAGGTTAGAGGACTAGTCAGGGCCAGGCTGGCTCACCTTGGGCAGGTCAGCCATTATCTCTCTCTTTGCAGAAATAAATGCCCTTGGTAAACTCTAAGAGTCAGGTTTAGAGGGAGGTAGTGAATGACCACACTTAGTCTTCAGGGTCTAAGCTGTGTGCTCAGCACAGTTGTTAACAGCCAGCCTTGCTGTGTGGGGGACAAGTACTGGGAGTTACTGACTCAAATATGGGAATGACTGAGTCATAATTTGAGTCAGATTTAGTTTCTTATATAGACTTCCCTAAAGAGGCATGTCAGGAGGGCAGGTTACTTTTAAGAATTCACTTGTTCATTTCTGGGTTTCCAGGACATATTACTATCCAAATGCACTTGAAACATTACATCTGCATTCCAACTGCGGATCTCATAGTATTCAGGGACAAAATGGTGACCACAACATGTGGTACAGGTGAAGGCAAAAGAAGGCACAAATCATATGTAATTTTAGCCACATAGAATGTCACAACAGTGTCTGAAGGATCATTAAATTATACAAACATACACACACATATATACACATATATTATATATAATTATACATATAAAATATATAAATATACACATATATACACACATTCACACAACCAAAAAAGTAGCTCTGGACCTAGGATATTTGTCAGAATTATTTCTGTCTATTTTAGAGCAACTTAAAAAAATCCCAAATGTTACCCAAATGTCAGGGATTTGGTTTAGGGCCCATTGCTTGCCTCACAAAAAGCCAATCACTGAGACAATAAGTATTGCCAGGAAAGAAGATTTTAACCAGGTGCTGCAGCTGAGTAGAACAAATCAGTCTCAAATCCATCACCCCAACCAACTAAAATTGGGGAGTTTATATAGTGAGGAAGGAATGTAAAATAAGAATTAAGGAGGGGTAAGGAAGCAATCATAAGGAATGAGGTTTGGTGTATCATTGTCTGGATGTGGTGATCTGGTGAGGTTTAGTCCCTGGCCTGAGGATCAGTTTCCTGAGGGAAGAACTCAGATGTGACACACACAGATTTCAAGTTTTGAGACCAGGAGGGTCAATCACTATGTTTATTCAAAAATCTAAATATAATTTCTATGGGACAATTGGGCTTGTTTCACAAATATGTTTGTTTTACTTTTGTTAGATTTTATAAAATGAGAGCATTTAAATCAGTTAGTATAGTTTAATTATAATATGTCTGAGTGGTTTGCTAATTACTAGACATCATTTTCAAAAAGCATTTATTCATTCTTTGATTATTTACTTGGTTACTTGGCTGAGGAGAAATGTAACAGAAATTAGCTGTGAATACCTTAGGTTAGTTTTCAAGGCAACATAAACACAGTCAATATTCTCCTTGCCCTGTCTGTGTCTGTGCCTCAACCAAGCATCTGCTCATGCATGGCTTTAGCAGTCTGCAGATACTTTATTTATGACCCCGTGTCCCTATTTGCTTTCCTACCCTGTGAGTTACAATGAATTTTGTGGAAAGCTAAAAAAGAAGAGAGCAAGGACAAAACACCAAACCCACCACAGTGCTTCAGCCTCTCCTGGTCACATCCTAGTCAGAGCCATCCTTACATGCATCACATCTCTGTCTCATTTTCCCAAGTCCTCCTTATCCAGAAGGCTGTTGAAGATTTAGAGATGACAATTGTGTTACAAAACTCCATTCTGGGGAGATGGCAGTCTGTTTAACTGAGTCAAGACATTATCAGGTTTCTTTTATTTAGAGGATCTGAGAGGGCTCCTTCCTGTAAAGTGTGAGCCAAGCAAATGAGTCTAAAAAAGTATTTATCAACATAGTTGCTGCAACCTCAGACCATGGCTCAGAAGCACTCGCTCTGTCAGGAGAGCCATTGAGCAAAAGGGCCCAAATGGTCTCCTTAGAGTTTTCTTAGCTTAAAGTCATCTGGTTTTCTTATTAAGTTTCCTCCTCTATTTTTTTTTTTTTTTTAATGTTTGTCTTCGTTTTCCTTGAAATGGTAACTTTAAAATTACTCAGAGTTATGTTATTTTTATGATTATCCCTCCTTTCACTCCAAAAGATGAGTCTTGTTCCATCATTGGTTCTATAGGGCAGCAGGAATGCCATCGCAAAATATACAAAGAAGTATTTTGAGTATTGATAAGAAGTATTTTGAATTAAAGGCATTAAAAAATAATAGCAGATTCAAAAAGGGCATTCTGACTTTCCATTTTCTTCCTGAAAGCAGGAGATAAAACTCCCCTGTGAAAGGTGTGTCCCCCTGTGCCAGGAAGAAGGAAGGTATTATCATCAGTGATGGGAGGTCAAGATGAGATAAATCTGCACAAACAACTCTTGTTAAACCAACCCTTGTCTTCCTAGTTATTTTTCCACAACTAACTACCACAGCCTAAACCCTTTTCTAGTCTGTGTTTTCACAATTTACTGCCTTTTGTCCACCTGGTACGTAAGCTTTTGACTCTAACTGCTTCTTCGGGTCTTCATTTCTCTTGTGAGGGCTCCCATGTATATGTGAAAATTACTAAATAGTGTTTGATTTTCTTCTCTTTATCTGTATTTTGGTAGTCAGAGTTACAGAGCCCTGGCCTGAACCTAAGATGGGTCGGAAAAAGGTATTGCCTTCCCTACGATCTTTCTTTAAATAATGTTATAGTCTTATGTGTAGAGAACTTAGGCCATAACATAAATGCAGGTTTAATTTTATGCTAATGATTCTTGATATATATTAATCACCTTAAATTTTTTCTAATTAAATAAAAGAGTATCACCTCAGCTTTTGAAATATTGCTAGATATCTATTTTACTGTTCAGTTTTTATTTATTTATTTTAATCAACAGATAAAAATTGTATATATTTATTGTATACAGCATGTTGTTTTAAAATATGTATACATTGTAAAATGGCTAAATCAAGTCAATTAACATATGCATTACCTCACATAGTCACCTACTTTTTTTTCGGTAAGAACACTTAAAGTCTACTCTTAGTAATTATCAAGAACACAGTGAATTGTTATTAATAAAGTTGTCATTTTGTACAATAAATCTCTTGAATTTATTCCTTCTGTCTAACTAAAATTTTCTGTTTTGACCAACATCTCTCTACTCTCCAACCCACTATTATTAGATACAGAATAATGTAAAGAACGTTTGTATCTGTTCGGACTGTGTGTGCCAAATTAATGACACCTAAAAGTTTTTGTAGTTAAAAACAAAGCACCATAAATACCCTGGACATAAAGATTATATTTTCCAAAGGAAGATATTTGTAGTAGGTTCTGTGATGGGTTGCCCTGATACCTTCTTGAGGATTGAGGCAATTATTTGTAAACTTTTTATTTTAATTTATTTTTATTTTTAATATTTATGTATGCATGTATTTATTTTTTGAGGCAGAGTCTCACCCTGTCACCTGGCTGGAGTGTAGTGGTGCTATCTCGGCTCACTGCAACCTTGGCCTCCGGGGTTCAAGCGATTTTACTGCCTCAGCCTCCCTAGTAGCTGGAACTACAGGCGCGCACCACCATGCTCAGCTAATTTTTGTATTTTTAGTAGAGATGGGATTTCACCATGTTGGCCAGGATATTCTCATCTCTTGATCTCGTGGTCCTGCTGCCTTGGCTTCCCAAAGTGCTGGGATTACAGGGGTGAGCTACTGCACCTGGCCAGGTAAATATTTTATTCATGGAACAAATAGTTTTTAAATGTCTAATATATGGCAGGATAGGGAATAGGACAGACGTGGTCTTTGGCCTCATTTACCATAGACAAAGTAGATGCCTGTGGAACAGGAGATAGACTTAATGACTAGTATGAGAGAAAAATGCAGGATAATGTAAGGAACTTATATTGATGATAATGTCCCACGTTTTATTTCTAGAATGGTAGAATAAGAAGGCAATTTCTTGAATTTAAGAAGTTTCTTTCACTATTGTGTGAAAAACAAAAATAGTATTCCAAGGGCACACAGTTTTAGTTGGTTTGTTATGAGTCTTTGATACTAGCTTTCTCAAGGTTGACATCACTTGATTCTTCATGGCTAGGCCCCAATTCAGGTCTTTTCTGACCATGTTTTTTCACTCTTCATTTTCATCATAGCACTTGCTACTATTAGTAATTGTAGTATTTATTTCTTGTCTGATTTCCCTTCCTCCCCAAATGGTTGGATGCATATATGTTCTATTTATTTACATATTATCCAGCAACCATTACTATATGGGTCATATAAATTGTTCTGAATAAATACTTTATGAATGAACAGATAAGCAGAACCCATGAGACAATGAAATAAAGTTGATTGTTCTGATTGGTCTACAGAATCTGAATGATGATCTCACCTGCTGGATCACTGTCTATTAAATCATGATGAATGAAGTTCCAAGAGATTTTATTAGTTGATTCAGTAAGGGTCCAACAGTCAGATAAGTTTAGTAATCATTGAATTAAACAAATGTAACTGGATTCCCTTATTGCTGGATTCCTCAGAACTTTTAATATCCTAATATACATGTGACTCTCTACAAGGGAGACACTGTTTTCAGAATCCTGAAAATTATTTTGATGTAGAAATTTTTCTTTCAGGAAACATTTGAAACTCCATGGGATATAGTTTGGAAAATGCTTGCGTACTCTGTTATCAGGTGAAACCTATAAAGTGAGAGATCAGAGAGCTTTGCAATCTAATTTAGCAGTCAGCAAGAGTTAGTTTGCCTGGATCTGATTCGAAGATGGTCTCAGGAAAGCCCTGAAGGATAAAATTACCAGGACAGGTTGTCGGTTGTATTCCCAGTCTTTTGGGATTCATAGACTTTTGAGTAAAGTTGCTTTCAGTTTCAGCAAAGGCCTCTCCATTCTGGGCATGAATAGAGAAATAATTAATCAATGCCCTGCCCTGCTCCTTGCTGGTCTGACTTGTTGCCTATACTGCACCCCAGAGGTTTCCTGTGTTCTTCAAGGTTCATCCTGGTAAGATTGCTGTCTGCTGGAAAATCTTTGCACATACTTGTAAGTTTTTTCTCACACATAGCTTGCTGGTTTTATTCCTCCCCGTAGGAATCACATATCAATACACTGCATAGCAAGAGGTTCTTTGAGATCAAGAGAAAGATGTTCTCCCAGTCTCTGAAATTTGTGCTCAGAGTCTATCTCCCTGCCCGGTGGGTCCTTAGGCATTGGATCCTGCACAGTGGATATTCTCCCTTTCTGAGTCTAACATAAGATTCTCTGAGTGACAGGCACAGACTGTGGTGCAGTTCCACCCGGCCCTCCACTTTCTGCAGATGCTCTAATGGGCTACTTGTAGAGAAGCTTCCTCTATGGAGAGTTCCTATGGCCTTAATGTGGCCACCATCTGAGAATTCTCCTCTCTCCTGCTGACATTGGTCTTGAGGTGACCTCACGGACTCACGTCTTTCCAGAGCTACACTCATCTGGAATGGCAGAGGAAGGTGTATAGAAGGTGGCCTTCCAGACACCAGCTGCCTCCATTCAGCCTGCACAATACCACTGTCATCTCCCAAGGCTTGTTGACAGCACTCTTACCCACTTCTCCAGAGTACCCTATATCCATGCATTACTTATGTAAGTAAAATTTAGTCTGACATCAGCAGCAATCTTCAAATTCTCCATTTGCTTTTATCCTGATTCTAGCCCATCCAGATCAAATCCAACCCTACAACTATGGAAATGAAGTCCCCTAGCATGGTGAGGAGTGCCACCTGTCACAAGGAGGGGTTACAGTACAGGTCACTGCTTCCTCCTTTTCAGAAAGTACCCCTTAGCTGCTGGGAGTTACTAGTGATACAGTCTGCTTTAAGGACATGTTGATATTCTATTGAGGGAGGCCATTTTTGCTTGGAGTGGCCAATACTTGAGCTTTAAACAGGGAACATAGCATCATTCTGTCATGAAGCTGACTCTTTATTTCATTTTTACTTTTAAATCCAACAAAAAAGTATTGGAGATGTAAATAATCATTTTTTTTCAAAGTGTTTCAACCTTATGAAGATTTAAGATATTTTCTTCTTAAAACAAGGTTATTGTGAGAAATACTATAATATAATATTTAATGTGCCTTGCACATTCCTTCATACGTATTCACATATTAGATAACCAGTGAATTTTAACTCTTTTCTCTTTCTTTCTCATATATCTAATGCAAAGAAAATAAAAATATTTGCCCCCAGTATTCAGATTGCTGTACCAGAACTCAGACTCCTAGGTCAGAATTCTAGCAGTTGTAAACTGTAAATTCCAATTCTTCCATAGGGTACACCGGTGATAAGAAGAAAGTTGAGTGCTTCTCTTTTGAGCCCTAATTTTATATCACTGAATAAAAATGGAAGAGTCAAACTGCACAGACTGATTATTCACTTCCCTGTGTCTCATTGACATGCAGCAGAGTTAATACCTTCTCATTCCTAGCCCTTCTATTTCAGTGGCCCATAATCTTTTCTTTCTGTAAGGGAGGCAAATAGTATTCTTGATCCTGATTACCTGGATTAAAACTGAAAAACCTCTTCAGGCCGATGTCCTAGAGAAATTGAAGAAGTTCCCTGTCTATTTGAAATGACTTAAACTGTGAGGCTGGAACAAAGGAGTCATCTCTTCGATAATCATCTCCCCTTCTTGTCACTCAGAGTCCAATTAAATAAATGATGACCTGATCTTTTGTCAATTGTCAGCAGATCTGGATTTCATTTTTAATCAGCTTGCACATCATGTGACCTTTTAAATTGTCTCTTCACCCTTTGCTTTGTCCATAAATATGATGAGAGTGGGAGTTGAAAAGAGTAGGTTTAAGAATAAGATAAATATGCAGATTTCTATAAGCATTCTTCATATTCTTTTGAAATCACGGCTTCTCTTTCCTCTGCAAGAATAATTATGCCAGTGATTTAACTTGTCAGGACCACTGAATGGCGTCTGAATGCTGTGGGAGCCTTCCATTCAGGAAGATGTTTTAAGGACTGATTTTTCTCGTTTTCACTTCTATTCCTATCTTTAACACACATAGCTTCCATTTAGCCACCACCAACAAAAATCCAAAAAACCCCATAAGTTTTAACTGGAAATTGATTGCAGTGGCGGGCGGGGGAAGGTGGGGGGGAAGGTGAGGAAATAAATGCTTGAAAACAAGGATGCATTGTCTTTTTTTTTTTTTTTTTTGAAAGATTTAGGAGTCTCTTCATTTGTGGGTGTCTCCTCGTAATGGGTATTTCTATGCTACTAGGATTAGATGAGTTATGATTCTTTTTCTCAAGAAGAAAGTCCTTGACTCAGAGGGGGATCTAAGTCAAGGAGACATCAGCAAAGCAGACTGCAATGTGAAAAGAGACAGGAAGTAAAATTCAGTAACCTTCACCCAGACTGATGGGCAGCATTCTTTTACACTGAAGAAGAAATTACACTTCAGTCATACCCTGCAGCACAGGCATCAGCACCTTTTTGAAGGAAGTTTCTGGAAGCTGAAGTATTTTCTGGCAGGGCTGCAGATGTCCCAGCACCCTGGGAAGAGGAGAGTTTATCTGTCATCTTTTCTTACTTTCAACTCGGATGGAAATGGCAGTTTTTAATTATGTGTGCCAGGATCAAGAGCAAAATAATAAAGGAAAGCTAAAAATAGCTTGTAAGACTTTTATTTTTAGTAATATGACCTACCAGGTATTCCACTACCCTCCCTTCCAAAAAAAAGAAAAAGTCACTAGGCAAAATTTAACAAGACACTTTGATTGCATAGCTGAGTTTCAAAGACAGAAAGGGAAAATTTGTACAACTAGGAAGCTGAAAGTCATAGCTGAGTTCTCTTAGGGGCATTAGCTAGATTTAGTGACCAGGTTTTAATTGCCCTTGGGGGAGACAAAAACCTGGACTCCATAAAATGGGAAATCAACTAACTGCATAGAAAACCACAATCACAACACATAGTGAAAAGATGAACTGAGAAAAAAAAAAACATATATATATATACACACACACAACCATATACATATATATGGTTACCAGCAAAGGTAAAACTATCTGTCATGGCCTTGATGGTGGATGGAAGAAAAAAGTCACCTCCGAGAATTTCTAACTATAGTCCTGGCCTCATTTCATTAAGTGTTTTGAAAAGATAATGTTTACCTATTGAGAAAACTTGAGGTGATAATGTCCATTAGCGTTGTCCCCCGGAGGCAGTAAGCAGAAACAAATGGAAATTTTTTCAGCAGGGCCACGCTCTCTACACAGGCCATGAATAAGTGTCATTGGAAGTTGCAAAATACGAATTTACATTTCCCCAGAACTTCAAATAATAGATTCCTGAGATTCACATTATTTTCTTTAGAGACATAATAGTGACAAATAAAAGATGAAATAAAAATATGATCAAGATATTATGGAATGAAGCAGATAGATTTGGAAAATCATAAAAATATAATTTCAGAAGATGAAAAATATAATTGCTGTAATTAAACACTTTACAGATTAAAGAACAGATTAGACACAGTAAAGAAACTGTGAACTAGAAGCTACAAACAATGAAATCTAACACAATACAGCAGAAAGAGATAAAAATAATAAAACACATGACAGAAAGATTAAATGATAGAAAACTGAATAAGAAGCTCTCAGCTGGGCATGGTGGCTCACGCCTGTAATCCCAGCGCTTTGGGAGGCTGAGATGGGTGGATCACCTGAGGTCTGGAGTTCGAGACCAGCCTTGCCCACATGGTGAAACCCTGTCTCTATAAAAATACAAAAAATTAGTTGGGTATGATGGTGGGTGCCTATAATTCCAGTTACTCAGGAGGCTGAAGCAGGAGAATCGCTTGAAACTGGGAGGCGGAGGTTGCAGTGAGCTGAGATAGTGCCATTGCACTTGAGCCTGGGTGACAGAGTGAGACTCTGTCTCAAAAACAAAAACAAAACAAAACAAAAACAAAAAACAAACAAACAACAACAACAAAAACAAAAAAAGAAGCTCTCACAAACATTTAACATGTATTCAGAAATAGAAAAATAGAGAAAATGAAAGGTAATATTTAAAGAGATAAGTGAGAATTTTCCAGAATTGAAAACAGATCTATGAAGCAAGAAAGAGATCTACAAAGCAAGATCTACAAAACAGGAAAGTCCTAAGCAATATACATTTTTCAAAAAGAAATCCTCCTATAAATACATTGTCACACATGGTTAGTAGACTAAAACTATCACAAAAATGTTCTTTACAGAGGAATTTCATGTGATTTTTTTTTCTTTTTCAGTTCAATAGTAAGAATTGGTATTTTGCTACCAATTAGGCCATGTTCATTCATTAAACAAACATTTGTTGAGTGCCTACTATGGTCCAGGTATTGTTTAATGTACTGGAAATAGAAAAATGAACAAAAGTGGCCAAGTCTGTTGTCATGGAGCTTACATTCATTCAAAAAGTCATTCACTAACTGGCTGTCTTGTGCAAGATATTTCTTAAAAGAGACCTGCACTTTCAAAAAAAATTATTATTGAGTCAATAATAATTTCTTAATTTTTCTTTAAGAAATTTCTTATTTTTACTTGTTCATTTAAGAAGACTCCATAAAGAAAGCTAAGAAAATGTTATAAGATTAGAACAATACTTTCACAATATCATCACATTTGATAGCAATTTTGCTGCTAAATTAATGATATCTGAAAAATTTCTGCCAAAACATTCTACTGAGAGTTGACGAATATGAGATAATTTAATTTAATTTAATAACAAAATCTGTTGGGTAATCATATCTTAATGGTTAAAGAAATAAATAAGAAATTGAGGTATTGAATCTCTAGAGTCTACTTCAAATTGGCGATAAAAGTATCTGAAAGCTCAAGGGTAGAGACTGTGTTTGTTTTCCTTTAGTGTTCTATTCCCTGCATGTAGCACAATCCCTGGCATGAAATAAGTGCTCTGGAATTATTGATTGAATACTGTGTTGTGAATGAATGACCATTGCAAGTCAACTAAACCAAATTGTACCGTACAAGGCCAGTCAGAAAAATGAAAATCAAAATGAAATGTATTTTTTTTTCTTATTACATTTTAGGAGACTATAGAAAATAAAGCAGAACACAGGAAAATACTTTGGATTCTTTAAATGAAAATTCCATGCGAATTGAACTGTGATGATGATTATTACAGTTTCAAATTTTATGATCTGAATGAGTTATTCACTCGTTTGTATTAAGTATAAGCATAAGGATAGAAAATCTAGTGCCTGACCATTCTCGTCAAGAAGAATCACCTATTAGCAAATCGTCTGTATTTGGGATTAAATGGTGAAGGCAGTGTGTATAATGTAAAAGAAAATTAAATATAATGGTTAAATAGAATGGCTAACTCTGATAAAAAATATCCTTAACATTTGCTGAGCGCTTCAATTTTTTGGTAAGAAGATGAGGCTCTGGATCAGCATAAAACAAAATAAATTTAAGGCATATTTGTGCCAGAAACTTCTGTCTGCATTTTTCAGTCAGGAATAATCATATCGTAATCCTGCTTGACATTAAATTAATCTCAAAAAGAAAGTTCCCAGGGGACAAAAAGGACATTTTTTTAGCTTCTTGTGGACAGCATCTGGCATTGTGGGCACCATGTGCAGGTCTAGTTCACTGTCTCCGTTGCCACTGATACTGGCGAATTAGAATTCAGGCAAGACGGTAGCTAAAGTAATCTCAACACAAACTGCTAAAGCAATTATGTAGTCCAAGTCAAAACAAACAAACAAAAACAAACAAACAAACAAAATAAAACTTGCCATGTAGGCCAGTTACCCAGAAGGAGTATAACCCCAAGTAGGAGAAAGCATACATATCTGAGTAAACTCTTACTTACTAACTTTAAAGAGTGAGTATTATCAAAGACATTGGGGTCACAGGTATGTGGAGCAAGTGCCAGGGAGTTAGTTGTTGGCGGGTGGGCGGTTATTTGAACTAGCCTGGGGATTCTCTGGATGCAATTTCTATGTTGAGGTATCATCATTGGAAAACACAGAAACGATATCTTAACTTTTCCAGAAGACCCAGAATCATCATAGACACTATTAACTAATTCATCAGGAAGAAAGGGAGTTTTTTTCTTTCCCCAAATAAGGACGGCAAACAGAATTCAAATACTTTTCACAACCTTTCATCATTGTGCTGTTATAATGACTGAAGACACATTGGGTTTTTAATTATTAGCAATCTGGCTAGCACTGCATAACAAAGTTTACTTGCTAATTGAGATGAAATGTGTTTTGTCATCAGCAAATTGATACAATATTGTGTATGCGTGCTACAATATTTATGTCTCTCTTTTTCTATCCTACTATGAAAACATCATTAGTTTAGCACCATTTGGTCATCATAATCTCTCTTTGTTTCATAGCAATTCCAAAGGCATCAAATATTCTGGTGCAGTGCACTCAATATGTTGAGCTGTACTCATTAATTTTGGAAAATAAATGGTTATGCTTATTAATGCGAGCTTTCACCACTCTTCAAGCTTTCAAAACTGAACGAAAAAAATGGCATTACATGAATCTACATTTGGAAAATGTGAATATCGTCAGTGTTCTTTTTTGGGGGGAGGAGGGATTCTTCAAGGGCAAACTAAATTGTTTCTGTTCTATATGCATAGGTTGGAGAGACGCAGCTTATCAAAAAGACAGGAAATAAAAGAGCAGGGTAACTCTTATAGAACTTCAATTTAGAATGTTTGAATTTTTGTGCCCAGCGTATGTATCTCTTTTGTGGTACATCTGAAAGTCACAGAGATCAAATAGGAGAGGATTTTAGGAGGCACATAGCCTGACGGTCCAATGTGTTGCTTATGTCCAGTTCCTTAAGGCCTAAGTTCTCAGGGTTGGAAAAGAGACCAGACAATATATATTTTTGGATTTCAATGTACTTTAGGTTCGAATATCTTTTTTAAAGGACATGGGAATGACTAGATAATTGGTCTCAGTGTCACCTCTTGACCACAGTAAATGTGTTTTCTCTTTAAATAAGTGAATCTAGAAGAAACGACAAAGGAGTGCCCTCCATTTTGTCTCAGGATCCATGTACTCTGACATAGTATGGAGGAGGAATGTGCCAGGACGGATGAGAACAAGCCACTGGTAAAAAAGTTTCAGGTGAATTGTGAACTCTTTTTTACTCTCCGTATATATTCTTTTTTGGCAAAATCTATAGCATTGATGGTCATGCTTTTTAGTTTCTGGCACTTCCTATAAAGAAAGTTTATTGGCTTTACCTGGAGAAAGAATTATGCTGACAGGCAGTATCCAGTAGTGACCCGAACAATTTTGTCCCCCATACTATCTGTCATCTTTGTTTTCATTTGTCTCTTTCTATTCCTTGAAGAAATGTGACTGCCATATTCTGGTGGCCTTCAGTGTAGTTAGGCGACTCTCATTAATACAGCCATTGTCTTTGCTAAAAGATGTTACCCTTTTGCTGTTTATATCATTAAAACATGCTTGTCTTAGGCTTAGGAAATGAAAACTCAGATTTGGCCCAGAAAAAGGAGAACTTACCGTGTGTCGACATTTTTACCATTTTCTTCTTTTAATGTTCATAACCACTCACCTGTGTTATAGTTTTTACAGTGGAATAAAAAATTATTTTACAATACATTTCCAGACATTTCAGAACTATCTGTGAAAAATTATTAGAATTGCTCATAAGGGATAATAAATATGATTTTGTATACAGAATCATACATAGTACAGAACTATAAATATCACCAGTACATGATGCATGCAGATGAGTATATAATAATATAGTGTATAGATGTAAAATAAAATTTACAGTGTTTTCTAATTATATAAAAGGCAGCCATATGGCCAAACATGTAATGTTAAATGTAATATAATATCACTACTTTACAAAAGAGATTATTAAAACTCAGATGGGTGCCCCAAGTCATATAAGAAGCAAAATTAAAATGTGTAATAATACATTCTGAATCCAAAGCTGGTGTCAATTTCTGCCTAGCTATTAGCCTTTAAAGGCTTGTAGAAAAGACAAAAAGCAGGGAAATGCAATAACTTTTCATAAGATAAATGTATCTGACTTATATTTTTCAGTATGGAAAATTTTTCTATTTTGTTCACTAGTGATTTTCTGTTTTGTTTACTAGTGATTCCAAAATATTTCTTTCTTGTACCTGCTGCTTCTCATAACATTATTTTTTTGAACAGCTACCATGTCTCAGCCAATTTCTTCTCTCTTTTACCACAGATAATTTAGATAACACATAATTTGTGTTGGAAAAAAACTTCTCTAGTTGTCGCACTATCTATTTATATTTCTACTACCTTTTTCCAGAAAGGATTTGAATTGTCCAATCTACATCCTGAAGACATGTTGGCTCCTTAAATATTCTGTGAAATCAGATATTAACAATAAGCATAGCATTTAATACAACATTACCTGGAAATTATGTTCATCATCTTTTGTTAAGGTAATTAGTACTGTGACCACTAGCCAAGCAAGACCAGGAACACAGGTGTATCAAAGTTAAATTCATTAGTGTAACTAATACATATCAAGGCTACTGTACCATGTTTCAGAAAAGAGGGAGTTAGGCGACAGTATTACTTGTAGGCTGGAGCTAATCACAGGCAGGTCTTCTGGAGTTACTGGTCAGAATTTGTAAACTCGGGTGTTTTTGAACAGTCAGAAGGCTTATGAATCCAGGAAAATTTAGATCGGTTTATCTGTGGTTTTATCTTGGAACATATGGGTCTGAATGGGATGAAAAATGTAATCTTAGATAATTTGCTTCCATTTAATGATTTGGGATACTTTACCTGTTTTGTGAGTCAGAGGACAGTTTTGCAAGTTAATTCTATATCCGTTCTCAATAGCAGAATAATTTTAGTGTTGGCAGTTTTATTCTGTAGATATAAAATATGAGATTCTTCCTTCTTAAACAGTTGTTTATTCAATTCATTCTTCAAATATTTATAAACTGTCAATATGTGACAGATACTGTGCTATTGCTGCATTGCATTTATAATCCAGGTAGCAGTGATTTAATTATATGATTAAAGCAACCATTATTTAGCTTTTCCAGCTGTGTCTTCATTTTTAAAAAAGATTATCTTTAATTGAATCACCAGCTAATTCATATGAGAAGATACTTGGAGTTTACCTACTGTGGCAGAGACTGCCAACCGACTTAGCCATATAGGTCTTGACTTGTAGAGGAACACGTGGCTACCTGAAATTACAACTTCATTTCTCTACTTTTTGTAGTGAGATGTGGCCACTTGATGAAGTTATGGCAACAAGATGTAAGTGAAAATGGTATTTATATTCCAGGAAGCATGTACAATGCAAAGGAAGGATGGATACTCTCCTCAAAACTACCTCCATCCTGCTACCCCAATGTCTGGAATGCGGAAGTGATGGCTGGAGTTTGATCAGTTGTGTTAGCTAATGAGGTGGAATCTATGTGATAAGGATGGCAGAGAAACAACACAGAAGAAAACAGTGTCTTTAAGGATCATTTAATCCTATGGTCACTTCCCTCTAGAATTCATTCACTTATGCAAGAAATATGTGTTTATCCTGTTTGAACCATTTCTACTTTGGGCTTTCCATCACTACTTTAAGTTGGTTCTGCTCAAGAGTAAAATAAGCAAGAATTAAAATTATCACACATAAACCCTTCCACCCGACTCCTGGAAGGGACTACAGCTGAATATTTAAAGCTTTAGAAATTTTCAATTATGAGATTGTACAAAGCTTCTGAAATAGCACCTCTTATATTTTAGAAAACTTTGCAGATTTGAACTTATTTGATCCTTATGGCAAATTCATAAGGGAGACAGAAAAAGTACTAATGATCTCATTTTAGAGACAAGGGAACTATGACTCAGAAGAATTATCACATATCCAAATTCATTGAGTGTATTAGTAACACTTCCAGAGCTAAAATCCAGGCCATCCATAGCCCAGAGATTTTTCTACTGCAGTTGTTGAACTCACCTTTTTCTCTAGCACTCAATAATCGTGAGAGGTAAACAAAGACACTACATTTTGGTAATAGCTACTTAAATTTGAATTTAACCCACAACTGAAATAGGAAGTTTTATCTTTTTGGAGGCATCCAACTAGAAAAGGTTAAATCTGGGAGTCCTGGGTTCTAACTCTGAGACTACATACAAACTTGACTTCTTGTTTGTTACATGAAAGGGATAAAAGTGATTATCTCTAAGGAATACATTCTCTCTAGGGTCTCATCCAGCATAGATACTCTCTGATCAGCTAACCCATATACACCTGTCTGCTTCCTATTTTTGGGAGAAACCTTAAAATAATCTAAGAATGCTTATTGGTTTAAAAAAACGACAATGCTTCCATTGGATATTTGGGGCCACTCTATTGCACGAATCCATATCTGAGAATAAATATCACTAAAACTTTGTATGAATTGGGAATAATTCAATTTCTGTTAGTTTTCATGGAAATAGGGTTGCCATATTTAGCAAATAAAAATACAAGATACTCAGCTAAGTCTGAATTTCAAGTATACAATGAATAGTTTTTTAGTATAAGTATGTCCCTTACAATATTTGGGAAATACTTATACTAAGAATTATTTGTTGTTAACCTGAAATTCAAATTTGAGTGGGTGTCTTTGGTTTTATGTGGCAATCCTACATGGCAAGTACTACAGACTGGCTCATTCACTATTTAATTCAGCCTCCTTCTGGTGTATTCCTATGACATGGAAATGTATAAGGCATTTTGCATATGATTTAAGTACTGTCAGTCTGATGTGCTTGTTCAAGACTTAAATTCAGAACTGAGTTATATAGAAAAAGAGGACAGGAAACCCCATCTTACTGAGTAAGTGCAGACCTCACAAAGGCAATGTTCTTCTGAAGATAACACATTGTAAGCAGAACTTTCTTGTTTTATAAGCTGCTTCCTGGTCATGGCAGGAGAAGCAATTATTTCAGTGGTCCAAATATATGTGGTACATCCTTGAGGATCATCCCTACAAACTCAACTAAGAGTCTATTTTTTTTGGTCTTGATTCTATAATAAATTGTCTTGATCCTGTAATAAATTCTGTTCTGCTTAAGGTATTTGGATAAATTTTATCTGCTCTCTGACTAGACTATGATATCATCGCTAAATTAATTTAAATAGTATAGAAGAGAAAAAATGAGATGTTCTCCTTCATTTTTAATCTTATAAATATACCATAAAAATGAACATTTCCTAAAGAAAAATATATAGCATTCATCAGACCGCTGTAAATAATTTTATATTTTGACTTATCCAACAAATCATTTTTGTGATTCTTTCAGTCCTAGTTCATGTGCAGATATCATTTTTCATATGGTAATCACAAAGCAGATAAAATTTTACATTCTACTTTTCTCTCTTAATATGATGCCATAAATACTTTCTGTGTTTACATAGTTTTCATAATTTTTTAAATGACTGTATAACAGCTCTTGTGGTTGATGTATCATAGTTCATTGAATTATTCCCTTATTTTTGGATGTCAAGAGTTTTAGCCACTATAAATAATTTTGTAGTTAATAAGAATTTTTATTCTTCTGCATAATTTCTTTCTCAATTATTTTCTTAAGATAAATTCCCAGCAATGAGATAATTGGGTCAAAGACTGTTGAACGTTCTGTTGTCTTAAAATATTTTTCCAAATTGCTTTCCACAAGGGATGTGACAATTTTAAATGGGTGGCAAATTTTATTGATGCCTGAATTAAGGGAAGTCAGTGAAAGTTTAACATCATTCAGAACATATGCGACCTAGCAGTATATGATCCCCCACACAGAGGAAAAATGCATGGAACTTGTGGCAGTGACTATGAACAAATAACAAACAATATGAGAAAGCTGTCTTTTTAACAGAACACCATTCTCTCTGATTCTTTAGAGGAAATATATTTTATTTATTTCAGTTTCAAAAAATGTCTTTGCATGAGGAACCAGGAGTAGCCTTTCTGGCCTAACATCTCATGGTCTCCTTTTTCCATCCTTTGTTTCTTATTCCATAAATGGAACAAACCATCAAGAATAGATTATTTTGATTAATATTAACACTAAGTACTTACTGTTTGGTTTCAGATTTGGCTCAGAAATATTGCTGTTAATATCCACAATATATAAGCAACTCCTACAACCCTATAGCAAAAAGTCAGAAATATCCAGATTAAAGAATTGGCAAAGGAACTGAATAGACATTTCCCTGAAGAAGACACATAAATAGCCAGCAGGTATGTGAAAAGGTGCTGAACATCAACAGTCATCAGAAAAATGAGGTAACAATGAGAAATCACCTCACACCTGTTAGGATGGCTATTATTAAAAAAAATGAAGTATTGGAGAAGATGTGGAGAAAAGACAACCCTGTACACTGTTGGTGGGAATATACATTGGTACAGCCACTATGGAAAACAGGATGGAAGTTCCTAAAAATAATTAGAAATGGAATTACCATTTGATGCAGCAGTCCTGCTTCTGTGTATATATCCAAAGGAAATAAAATTAGTATCTTAAGGCTATATCTGCATTCCCATGTTCATTGCAGCATTACTCACAATAGTCAAGAAATGAAAACAACCTAAGTGCTCATCAACAGACAAATGGATAAAGAAAATGTGAAGAATATATATAATGGAATGTTATTCAGCCTTTAAAAAGGGAAGGAAATTCTGTTACTTGGGAAAACACAAATGTGCCTGGAGGGCATTACATTAAGTGGAAGAAGCCAGACACAGAAGGACAAATACTACATGATCCTAATTTTTTGAGAAACCTACAAGTCAAACTTATAGAAACAGAGAGTAAAATGATAGTTGCCCAGGGCTAGGGGGAGGAGGAATTTGGGAGGTATTGGCCAAAAAGTATAAAGTTTCAGTTACACAAGATAATTAAATCCTAGAGATATCATCTACAGCATGGTGACTATAGGTAAAAATGTGGCATTGTATACTTGAAAATTTGATAAGACAGTAGATCTTACAAGGGTGCTTTTACCACAAAAACATAAATAAAGAGGGCAGGAGGAAAAAAATATTGCTGTTGACTCTACTGCAATACATAGCTTCCTTCTAGTGTGGTAAAAAGAGACAGGAACTTTATTTTTTTTTCAACTAAACTGTTGTTTCGATTTAGGTATAAAAATTTTCAAATCTAGAGTTTTGTCTCAGTTATTAAATTTAATCAAGGCTTAGACTAAGTTTCCATTTTCTTATTTTCCTACCAAAATTATCCCAAGGTAGTTTTTTAAGGTGTTCAACTCTGATTAACAGAAGGACTTTTTTAGGAGATGATTCTTAATGTAGAACTTCCAATGGTTAATTCCCATTGGAAGATAGTAATTTTGAACCATCAAAATTTTGAATCATCAAAATTTTGAACCATCAAAACAGAAAAGAGTTTCAAGCATCAGGTCTTATGGCATGCTGCCATATAGATGGAAATTTTTTTTGGCAGAACTGATTATGATGTTAGCAACTTTCCTAGCGTGGTCTGACTCCATTAGGCAGAGGTCAGCAGTTGGTTTTCTGTAAGGGCCCATAGAGGAAACATTTTCAACTTGGTTGGCCATACAGTCTCTGTCATGACTATTTAATCTGCCTTTGCAGTGTGAAAGCAGCCACAGAAAATATGTAAATGCAGGAATATGGATATGTTCCAATAAAAGTTTATTTACAAAAACAGGCAGCTGACCCATTTAGCCTGCCGGTCATAGTTTGCTGACACCTCACTTAAGGAATGTGGCTTTAGGTGACCTCCAGTAGTAATCCCACTTTGTTTCAGAAATCTGTCAACCCTAATAAGATTATCAACTTTACAGTGAAAAAAAATTCAGTAAAAAGTAAAACTTGGTGTATTAGTGTGTGCTCATGCTGCTAATAAAGACATACCCAAGACTGGGTGATTTATACAGGAAAGAGGTTTAATGGACGCACAGTTCCACATGGCTGGGGAGCCCTCACAATCATGGTGGAAGGCAAAGGCGAAGCAAAGTCATGTCTTGCATGGTGGCAGGCAAGAGAGAGAGCTTGTGCAGGAAATTCCCCTTTATAAAACCACCAGAGCTCATGAGACTTATTCACTATCACAAGAATAGCACGGGAAAGACCAACCCCCCATGATTCAATTACCTCCTGCAGGGTCCCTCCCACGAGACATGGGAATTGTGGGAGCTACAATTCAAGATGAGATTTGGGTGGGGACACAGCCAAACCATATCATTTGGTTTAAAAATGAACTCTGATGATAAACTAAAAAGAAAAGAAGATTGAGTATAAGATCATTTCAAAGCAATAAGAAAGGACATTGATGCCTAGAAATAAACTTGGAAAAGTTATCAAGAATTCGAAAGGTTTTCAGAAATGGATTCCCTCAAAGTAGGTGAATGGCAACTATTGGTCTTCGGAATAACACTCATGTCCTCACTTTGCCGTCATATTTCCTCTCAGTGTCAATCAATCTACCAACAGTTAGTTGTTAACAAAAGTGAGTGCCCTTTGGGCAGCGCTTTTCACTGTCTAAAGTAAACCAACATGCCTTGACCTCATGAGGCAGATAGCCAACATTGCACATGGCACACACTCACTTCCATGTGCAAGCCCTGTGGGACTCTGAGAGGTTGAGTCTCTGGAGTGGGTTGGAACGAGTGGAAGTAGAAAAGTCCAGAGTTCAGAGAGCTGTCTTGAGTAACACACCTAAATGGATAGTACACACATTAATTGTTTTAATTCTACGATTCTCAAACATGACGTTATTCTGCCTCCTTTAGGTTAGGTAGGAAACAAGGTCTTTTTTCCTTTTTGTCCTATTCATATAAGCAAGCAAGAAAAAGTAAAAACTAGAATACTTTCTGTTACTATTCAATGTGACCAGATATACCAAAGATGTGCTAATACAACTTTGCTGAATTTTAAATTTTGCCAAGTAAGGACAATTTAAAAAAACCAAAAAAACAAAAAAACCCTAAACAACCAAAACAAATAATAACTGTTACAATAAGTATCATTTTATAAAAGAAAGCATTTTTAACACCTCAGGTAGGCCATACTCTCAGAAGAAACAGTGCCTTAAATTGAATTTACTTTATTTTACAAAAAACTCATGCATTGTCCTTATATTTTTCACTTTGCCTCTGACAGCCTATAACTTAATTCTGAATTGGCCCATGTCCAGTGTCTGGTGTTTGGGAAGCACTGGTGTAATGGAAAGAATATTGTCTCTGGAGTCAGACAGATCTGGCTTCAAATCCTGGCTCCTACACTTGACATTGAGTGAGTCAGAGGACAGGTCTGAGGCTTCCCCAAGGGAGGGAGTGGCCCAGGTGCTGTGCATAAGGGTGACAGAGTGTGTCCCTCATTCCTGTCTTCTCTGTCTTCCCTTTGTCCTTTATGTATAATTTATCACCAACAGCAAGAAATAAGCAACTTCACCATGAAAGTTATTTTTAAGTATTTTGTTTTTTTTTAATTGATATAATCATATTGGTTATTTGAAGTGCAGCCTTTCTATACATTTAAAAATACCAATTAGTAAAAATGACTTGAGTGATTTAAATATCAGGCTCTATAATGTTTTAAACAATTGGCGAATAAACCAAACAAAAACAAAATAAGGGCCAGGTGTGGTGGCTCATGCCTGTAATTCCAGCACATTGGGAGGCCAAAGCAGGTACATCACTTGAGGTCAGGAGTTTGAGACCAGGCTGGCCGACATGGTGAACCCCATCTCTATTAAAAAACTATAAAAATGCCTGTAATCCCAGCACTTTGGGAGGCTGAGGTGGGTGGATCACGAGGTCAAGAGATCGAGACCATCCTGGCCAACACAGTGAAACCCCATCTCTACTACAAATACAAAAATTAGCAGGGCATGGTGGCGGGCGCCTGCAGTCCCAGCTACTCGGGAGGCTGAGGCAGGAGAATGGCACAAACCCGGGAGACGGAGCTTGCAGTGAGCCGAGATCGCGCCACTGCACTCCAGCCTGGGCGACAGAGCAAGACTCCGTCTCAAAAAAAAAAAAAAAAAAAAAAAAAATACAAAAATTAGCTGAGTGTGGGAGTGCCTGCCTGTAACCCTTGCTAAAGGCAGAATAATTGTTTGAACCCGGGAGGTGGAGGTTGCAGTGAGCCGAGATCGTGCCACTGCACTCCAGCCTGGGTGACAGAGTGAGAGTCCGTCTTAAAAACAAACAAACAAACAAACAAACACCAAAGCAAAAACCACAGAGTCAATGCAGTCGATTCCTCAGATGCTGAGTGTATCAACTGATTCGGGATCCTCTGAGCTCTCTTCTTGAGAGCTTCATCCCTGGCCTGCCGTCCTTGGCCTTCTAGCCAAGTTCAGTAAGAATCCTGCCAAGCCAGTTTAGCAGAAGTCCCGTCACCCCCAACCACTGATATCTAACCAAATTCCTTTACTAATTTTTCATTCACTAGGCCCTTACCCTTCCCATTGGCTATAAATCCCCAGCTGCTTCTGTTGTACCCAGAATTGTGTTCCCTCTGGGAACAGATTTGACCCCTATTGTAATCATCTTAAATAAAGTCTCCCTTGTTTGTTTAACAAGAAAAGAAAATGCAGTTTTTCTTTGCCATAGCCCAAACCCACACCATATTGGAAAGAGGTCTTCCTGGGAGAATGTGAAAGGCCGTGTGAAGAATTAACCTCAGGAATCATCAGTTCCAGAGTTTATAAATTTTTATTTTTTTTTAGTTTCAGGGATCAATATCAGGTGGAATTGTTCTAATCCGATTACCTGGGGGAAGAGAGAAGTCAATTTCTATCACTAGGGGATAAACTATTATTTTGGAAGGGGATTTTCAGAAGAAGGGTCATCCTTTTTTCATTCATGAAATGTTTATTAGATCATTTACATTACCATAATTATTTTTCTAGTGCTCAGAAGACTAGCAAGGAGCCTTCCTTGAGTGCCTTCACTGATGACAGGTTTGTTATGGGTAGAAATGCTAGAGGTTGGAGGTTTCCTCCAGCACCTGTCAGCATTGATATTGCTATTAGTCATTAACTCCCCCCAACCTTTTACTTTCTTGCTACTTCAAATTTGGCCTTCTTTATTACTGAAGAGAAAGGAATTGGCATTGGTAGGAAAAGTGGTTCAGAAAGTTCACTTTTCTAGAGCTGCATTGTACCTTTCTGTCATAAGGTTGCATGTATTTTTCTGCCATGGTTTACAGGTCTTTTCAAAATATTGCTTGCCACATACAGCTTGAATCCTCTTGTCTCATTCTGTGGCTTAGATTGCTAACATGACAGGGTTATTTAAAGGAAGAAAAAAAAGTATTTTTCAAAGTCACTGGAAGCTTTGTAACCATGAGAACATTTGGGGATGAGGCAGTTCAATCAATCCAGTGTGCTCATGCGAGCAGAGGCCTCCCAGGCTGCTCATTGTGCAGATTGCTCAGACTTTAGAGGGCTTTCTGCGTTGTTTGCAGGATGATTTTCCAGTAATACTGGAAAAGAATAACCTGAAAGACTTCTTTAAAGATTCTCCAACTCTTAGGTAAAGTGAAGTCTGAGAACTGGGGAAGTAGAGGTAAATAAGTCAGATGTATGAAAAACAGAAACATTGCAAGTGATATCACTATGATTTGTACTGGGGCTTACTTTTGCAGTTGGCAGCACTGTGCCTGCATTTGGGTAAACTGGCCTCAGATGAATCTCAGCGGAGCCTGGGCTCTAATTCTGTGGTCTGAACAATGAACTCCTTTCTTGGCTGTCCTCTCCCTTTCATGTTGGGGGCTAAATCTGAGTGTTTTATTGTTAAAGAAGATCTGGTGAATGGTTTTTCATATAAAAGCCCCAATATTTAATAAAACACACTTTTCATGTTAGTGGAAATGCTAGTTATCAGCCATGCGCAGTGGTTCACGCCTGTAATCCCAGCAGTTTGGGAGGCTGAGGCGGGCGGATCATGAGGTCAGGAGATCGAGACCATCCTGGCAAACATGGTGAAACCCCGTCTCTACTAAAAATACAAAAATTAGCCAGGCGTGGTGGCGGGCGCCTGTAGTCCCAGCTACTCGAGAGGTTGAGGCAGGAGAATGGCATGAACTCGGGAGGCAGAGCTTGCAGTGAGCAGAGATCGTGCCACTCCACTCCAGCCTGGGTGACAGAGCAAGACTCTGTATCAAAAAACAAAACAAAACAAAGCAAAACAAAACAAAAAAAATGCTAGTTATCAATACCAGTGGAAAAAGAGAGTTCTTAAAAATATAGTTTGAATGAGATTCCTGTCTTGGTTCTGTCCTTATATATGTTAAGGATGTTTAGATACGGGAATGTTTCTATCAGTGTATTCATTTCGTGGGGCAGCCGTAACAAAGCACCACAAATGGAGTCAAACAACAGAAATGTGTTTTCTTACTCTTCTAGGGACTAGAAGTCCAAAATCAAGGTCCAGGAGGGCCATGCTCGCTCTTCCTAGCTTCTGGTGGTTGCCAGTGTTCACTGGCATCCCCTGGCTTGTAGCTGCATAATTCTAATCTCTACCAATGTCATCACATGGCTGTGCACCTCTGCATGTCTGTATTCACATGGAGCTTTCCTCTCTGTTTATGTCTGTCTTTGTTTTCCTTCTTCTCTTCTAATAAAAAAAAAACCTGTTATATTGGTTTAAGAGTCTACCCTACACCAATATGACTTCATCTTAATTATATCTGCAAAGACCTATTTCCAAAAAAATTCAAGAAATATTTGAGGGGGGGTCGCACATTCAACCCATAACAGAAAGTACACCTCATCTTTTTTAACACTTGCATAATATTTCATAGTAGGAATGTACAGTCATGTGCTGCATAAGGACACTTCAGGCAATAACAGACCACATATACAATGGTGGTCTTGTAACATTGTAAGACCCTATAACTGTACCTTTTCTATGTTTAAATCTGCTTAGATACACAAATATCTACCATTGTGTTCCAACTGCCTACAGTATTCAGTAGAGTAACATGCTGCACGGGTTTGTAGCCTAGGAACAATAGGCTGTACCATAGCCTAGGTATGTGGTAGGCTTGATCATCTAGGTTTGTGCGAATACACGTTATGATGTTCACACAACCACAAAATTGACTAATGGGGCATTCTCAGAATGTATTTCTGTCATTAAGCAATGCCTGACTCTGTATGGTTTATACAATTATTCTTCTAATACTATTCAGGTTGGTTCACCAGTACAAATAATGCTTCGATTTTATCTTTCAGCCCTTCATTGATTTAAATATTTGTCTATTGATTTGTTGTTTGCTCATCTTCCTATTGGAATATAAGTGCTCTGATGTCAGATATTGTGTTTTTCTTTTTCATTGTTGTCATTCCAGCTTCTAGCATAATGAAAGGCATGTGGCCAATGAATAAAACATTGTTGTCCACTTATGTAAGTAGTATAAACTTCGGAAGTTAAAAATTTTGAAGATGCTGCCAAGTTGTTCTCAAAATCAGCTGTACCATTTTACATTCCTGTCATCGCCCATTTCTCTATGTGCTTACCACACTGTATATTACAATATTTAAAACTTTCACCAATTTGATGGTTAAAAAAGGCTATTTCATTATCATAAAATAATTGTATTTTTAACTTGTTTTGCAAACCTACCTGATTCTAAGCTCCTCAAAAGCAGAATGGGTTCATAGATATCCTTATATTTTCTGCAACTGCAGTCTGGGGCATAGCAAGTACACAATAAATAGCTACTGAGGTTATTAGGCATCCATTTTTGAACTTTTCATGTAATTTTTTTCCTCAGTCCTGCAATAGTTTCCTATGGTTGCTATAACAAATTACCACAAACTGGTTGACTTAAAGCATCAGAAATTTACTTTCTCCCATTTGTAAAGGTTTAGAGGTCTAAAATCAAGGTTTTGGCAGGGCCATGCTCCCTCACCTCTTGCTTGCTTCTTGCTGACCACTCTTGCCTCACCCCAGTCTCTGCCTTTGTCTTCACATGGCCTTCTCCCTTGTGTCTGTCATCTTCCTATAAGGATACCAGTCATTTGGTTAGGACCCACCGAAAACTCATGTGTATTAGTCTATTCTCATGCTGCTAATAAAGCATGCCCGAGATGGGGTAAACTGTAAAGGAAAGAGGTTTAATTGACTCATAGTTCCACGTGGCTGGGAGGTCTCACAATCATGGCAGAAGGCGAATCAGAAGCAGAGTCACGTCTTACATGGCAGCAGGTAAGAGAGCTTGTGTAGGGGAACTCCCATTTATAAAACCATCAGGTCTCATGAGACTTATTCACTACCATGAGAACAGTATGGAGGAAACTCCCCCTGTGATTCAATTATCTCTACCTGACCCTACCCTGGACACATGGGGATTATTACAATTCAAGGTGAGATTTGGGTGGGGACACAGCCAAACCATATCATCATGTCTACCTAAGATCTGTGGATGTGGCCTTATTTGTAAATAGGGCCTCTGCAGATGTACTCAAGTTAAGATGAAGTCACACTGGTTTGGGTGAGCCCTGATTGAATTGTTATCGGGAAGTTCTTAGTCTTACTTGGGAGAAAGAGTTCTACCAAGAGATAATTTAGCCTCCATGAAAGAGAATTTATTGGAGGAAAATAGAGAGCAGAGACTTTATTTAGAGAGAGACAGCATACTTTGAAAGATGAGGCAGAGCAGACTGCTGATAAAGAGTATGAGCCCACAGCTGCCCAACAGTTCTGCTTTGGGTATTTATGATGTCAGATGTTTTTCTTGAAGTTCCCACCTCTGTCTTAAGTCTCTGCCTTTTTTCTTTGTCTAGTTTTCCCTCTTCTGCCTTAAGTCCCTGCCTTTTTCCTGCCTAGTTCCCACCCTAAGCTTGTGGGACCCCACTTACTATTAGTTGGTGCATACACGTTGGCCCGGTGTTGGATCTGAATTCTACCTAATGGCTGCATTGCTCACTACTGCCACGCCAGGAAGGTTGTACGGTGGTCAGATCTATACTTACTGCACCTGAGTATCTCTTAGGAATTTCCCCTTTGCCCTAACCTGTACTTATGGTGCCAGCATATTTCTCAGGAATTTTTCCTTCTGCTCTCTTTCCTTTCTTATTAGCATGTACCTAATAATGTTCTGACATTTTAACTGCAGAGTGAATGATTGTTGGTGCATTTGAAAAAGCATTTCCTTCTGCATAGGTACTTCCCCTCATCTCAGCTCATTTCTAACATGCATGTTTCTGGTGATCTCTGGGGTGTGACATTTTCCTCACTTTTCTCAGGGGCTCCCTGCCCCTGCTTATGTCTGGCTATCTGCCTGCTCTAAAAGAATGATTGGTATCTTTATAAGAATAGGAAATTACTTAACCCAATACAAGACCTACAGAATTTCTCACTCCATATCTTTCTAGATTTTCGTGGTTATCTCCATAGCTCCAGTGCCCTGAAGACAGCTCTTGACATCAGGTATCAAAACTTCCATAATTTTCTTTTGGCTCTGAATTATGACCTCAAGTCTTTAATGCCCTTGACCATTGCCTGCTCTGCAGTGCCTCCCTGCTCCTCAGTTTCACACCAAAGGAAATGGCTTTTCACTCTATGCAACTCAGCTAAAAACAGCAGAGATGACAATGATCCCAAGTACCCAACTCCCTAATGTGAATCTCTCAAGACTGTTTTTTTTCCAATGAGGACTAATAATTTTCCTACACAGACTTCTACCTTTTCCTCAGATCCTTGTCCTTTGAAGCCTGAAACTGGTGTAAATGCTAATTTGAAATTAACATACAATTTATGTCTTTGCTCACCTCCCTTGGCTTATTTCTCACTTCTTAAGTAGGGCTCTCACAAATATCTCAGGCACCCATTTGCTTCCTTTTTAAAGAACCTATCACTCTTTCCTTCAGATCACATTGAACGTATTTATATTCTCTCTGGCTTTTATGTGTGTGTGGGGTAGTGGTGGTGTGCATGTGTGCAGGTGCATATAAAAAGCAAAGGAATTGGACAAACATATCTGCAATGTCCTCTTTAGCCTAAGTGCTTGTAAAAGCAATAGAAAGTACTCATCCAGAAGCAGTCTAAACAGAAGATAGTCTCTCGGTCTTTCATTGAATTTCAGAAGTTTCTAACAGGGCTCACTCTTCAGGGAAAGTTGGTTTAAAAGACACTGGAGCACTTGGTCCCACAGGGGACTACCTCAAAGATATTCCTTTTGCCGACAATATTGTCGGCCAGTCATTGTGACTCTTTTCATTTGCATGTGGCTGCCAGGTAACTTTGCTCTGATTAAGTGACCTCCTTTCAGGTTGCTGCACATCACATCCATAAGTGGTCTGCTTGTGTTTCTGATCAAGCCATAGCTAAGCAAAGCAACACCACCTGAAGGAGTGCTTCCTGAGATCTTGTGGAGGAACTCTTTTCTTTTTTGAGACATGGTCTTGCTCTGTTGCCCAGGCTGGAGTGCAGTGTTATGATCATGGCTCACTGCAGCCTCGACCTCCTAGGCTCAAGCCATCCTCCCATTCAGCCTGCTGAATAGCCGGGACCTCAGCCTCCTGAGTAGCTGCCACCATGTCCAGCTATCTTTTGCATTTTTTTGTAGAGACGGGGTTTTACCATGTTGCCCAGACAGGTCTCAAATTCCTAAGCTCAAGTGATCTGCCAGCCTCAGCCTCCCCAAGTGCTGGGATTACAGGCGTGAGCCACTGCACTTGGCTTTCTGGAGGAACTTCATTACATTTCTTACATGAACACTTCTCTTACCAGCTCACAATACCTAATCAGGGTTCACTGCTATTTGAACCCTTTAATTCCTTCCCTGTCTTTCTTCTTCCTCAAATACTTATTAAACTTCTATTCTTTATCAGTCTTGGGGCTAGAAACAAGTGAGAAAGATTAAAACAAGATGTAGGATTTTCCCCAAGAGACTGAATGTACGAATGAGTAATGGTGAGAGCATATACAGGACACTGACTCACGACCTCTGTAGCAAACAGCACAGGAAGCCAGACAGTAACCTCTGCAGCAATCAGCCCGGAATGGTCAGAGCATTGCTTATGACTGCCAACTTTCCTAGTTTTTGGCTCTGCTTTTAACTCAAGACCAAACAGAAAACCAGATATGCTCCCCAGACCGCTATCACATAAGAGGCACCACTTCTATTTAGCTCACCCCTAGCTTCCGCATGCTAATAACTGCTAATCAGAGCAGACCTGACACTTTCTATTTTGGGAACTATAAAGCTTTTCCACTCCCTTGCCTACTTTTGTGTCTCTGCTAAATGTAAGTGGTGGTGACTGACTCCCTTGCTGCAATAAGCTCTGAATAAGCAACTCATGCTTATTCTCATTTGAGTGGTGGTCTTTGTTTATTTCCATAGTCCCTCAAGGAACTGTTAGAAGATAAACTTAGGCATGTTAAAATTTTTAAGATTGTATTTTAGCATTTAACAATGCATGAATCGAGAAGCACAGGACTGCACATGGTTTAGCATTTCACTGTAGAGGTGAGGGTTGGTGTGAGAGTGAAGAGAGACACTTTTATAAGATGTTCGTGGAAGAAAGACAAAGAAAACATATTTGATTAGAGTAGAAAGTCCTTAGTTAGAGATTACTTGGCAGTTTCTGATTGATAAATTCTCTAGTTTCATCTTACCATTTATAGTGGGCTTCAGTTTGCTTATGTAGGAACTTACACCACTTGACTGCCCCAGTCTAATGGCCTTCTAGTTAAAAAAAATATTTTTAACAATTTCCTCCTTTTATCTGCCACTCGCTGATGAGAGATTGGACAAAACTGGAGCATAAGCACATCTCTGTCACAATCATGTCTGCTTTGTCTTGGTCTCAGCATGGAACTTAAAACTCGCGACATCAGACTCATTGGTAGAAATATTCCTTTTGTTCATCTTGTTTTTTGTCGCTAACCACAGGGAGACCATCTGTTGTACTGTTGATGGCTGCAAACATGCATTTAAAACCCTTGAGAGAACACAGTGCACCTGGGAGATTAAATGAGGGCTATCAGGAAGATAAATCCAAGAGACTGGAGTATGCTGCTTAGCCAAGGTTTTCAGAAACCAAACAAGCTAACATTTCTGTGGAAACAAAACAACAACAACAACAACAACAAAAACAAGTTAATGAATATAACTCAGTCTCTGTGTTGAGAAGGCAGTTAGTCAAGAGAATGTTTAGATTTCAGCTCAAAGCATATTTTCCTAGTTTGCAGTCTGAATGTCACTAGTTATGGCATCAGGCATCTTGGTGAACTCCCTGAGAGGGCCATACAATATCAGGCCCAAAAGTTGTCCTGTGAAATTTATGTTGAATAGTCTTGCTCCTGCTTGTAGGGTTTTGTGAAAAGTTAAGTTCATATATAAAAAAATTTCAAGAACAATGAACAGGATAAATCTGGTATCTATGAGGGTGTAGCATAGTTTTTACTGAAACATTATTTTTCTCTCTACCGTTGTCCCTGTATTTAACAAAGAAAAATCACAGTAAGACAAATTTGTTTGTGAAATAAGTCATGAAACGTGGACTGATTATTTACATAAGTGCAGCAAGTCTAGTGGTTGACCCTATAGGCTCCTTATCAGGGTGCTTTGCCAGAACTTTTAATAAAGACTTTCAGATTCGAATTTTAAAAGCCTCTTCAGACTAGCAAGCCATGTCAAGAACTTGTCATCAAACTTTGCCAGCAATACATATAGATTTAGGTAAATTCCTCTCTTGAGGTCTTTAAAATATTTTTTATATTTTTGGGCCTTACTTTCATAAACTAGGGAATCCTTAAAGCCAAATAGTAGGCCAATTTTTTCCAAGAACTTTTTTGCCTCCATAAAGTCAATCTCAGTTTTTTAAAACTATCTGGTCATATCTAAAACTATGTGTATTCTTAAATATGACATTCCAGTCAAAGCTTTGGTAATATAATGAATATTTCCAATTACGTCCTGTTACAAAGCAACTAATTCTTATTGAACTTATGCAAATAACTATATTGCCATGAAAATAAGAATATTTTATAATTTCTGAGTTCTGGAGGGTTGAGGTAGGGAGAAAAATGTACGTTTCAATTTTGCTCACAAAGGTATACTTTACCAAATTGCTGTAAGCTATTGGTAACTTAAGAAAAAAGAAAAAGATTTTCTTAAATCTTGAAAACATTAAAGAACTAGCAATATTTCAAACAAAAAGGCCATGAAAACCCATTTTTTTTCATCTGTTCATGCACTCCCATGTAATTAATTCTTGTTCTGCTTGATGTGAGCAGTTTCATGAACCAATCAGTTTCTTCACTAGAATTCTGGAAATTCTTACTCATTCCAATGGCAAAATCCTTAAAATTAGAAGTTTGCACTTGTCGGAGTCCTTTTCATATATCTCCTTGAATACAAAACACTTTAAAATTATAATTGCTTAGAAGAGCTTTCAGTAAAATAGCAGAATAAAACAATAACTGTCTATGAATGACAAGATTTAAAATGACCATGGTAAAAGATCTGATAAGAGTTGATTACAATGTAATTGATAAGAAAATTTTATCATTTCTGTGACGTACGATATTTTAAGATAATAACTAGAATTATGACTGAAAGTTATATCAAGACTATCAGATTTTTAGGAATTTCATACAATTTCTGGAACACATTAATAACTCATCCATGTCAATATAACTCAAAGAAAGATAAATATCACTTTTTTTTGTCAATACTTCCCATGCAATTTAACACATCAATAACTCAAATTAGTTTAACATCTCTCCTTTTATAAGAAAAGAGAAAAAAGTATTTTGAAATATTCTAGGGTCCCCTAAAGTTAATTCAAAGTCAAAAAGACTTAATTTAGAATTTGATTTTGGCTCAAACAAAATCAAAAGGTTTAAATACTTTATTAAACAAGATCATAGTCTACTAGGAAACTAGAGTCATTCATTTAACCAGAGTGATAATTAAAATACCTTAAAAGCAAATAGAGAAAGTTACCTCGTTGTAGAAAATCTTAGCTCTCTCAGTAGAGAGGACTCAGTATTTATTTTGAAGTAATCAAAGACTAGAAAAAGACAAAAATTATTAACTATTTTAATAAGACACAAAAGTCACTTCCCTTAATTCTATTTTTAATTATCATATTAATTAGAATTCTTAACTTCTCGTAGCTTTAATTTCTAGTAAAAATTGGGAAGAAATTGTCAACTTTCTGTCACATTAGCATTCAGTAGATTAGGATCATTTTTATAATTTTGAGAAGTGTCAGCTTCCTCATAGTACAATTTTCACTGTGGCACAAGAAATGTTTACTAACTGACTCAAATGTTTTTAGTTCTTCTATAATAAGCCAAATGTGAATAAGGTTAAACTTATTTTCAGTAATTAATAGGATTCAGTAATTTACCTTATTTGGAAATGATCTAGATTATTTAATAAATATTCATAATTTAACTTAGCAAAACTCTAAGGGTATAAGGTATGAAAGAGATTTGGAAAATTATTTTTACAGACATAATAAAAACATAATTATTGTTGAAAGGTTTATTTATAAATGTTTACTTCTCTTATGGTTATTTAATTCACTTCTATTTAACAATTATCTTGGATTACTCTTAAAATTTATGAGACAAAAGCTAGCCATTAGACAAAGCTGGCTATTATCTCAAGTTTTTTCCCTGATAGCTATTTTTACATCGTGCACATGTTAGGCAGTAGTTATCATGAAAGCAAGAATCCTAAAAAAGTTAAATATATATTTTTTTGTTTTTTTGTAATGCTGTGCTAGATATATATGAAGTAATAAACATTGCGTCCATTTTCACAATTGTTCTTAGATAGAAGTTATTTATAGTTCTAGCATCTTAAACATCTAGTACAGATAACATGAATGCATTTGATTAATAAATCCATGTAAAACAAAAGTTGTGTATTTGCATTATATATAATGCCAACACTCTGAAGACATTCTTACATTTAATTAAACCAATATACTTTGGGTTTTATTTACTGAAGGTTATATCAGATCATGTAAATTTAAAATATTTTGGGTTAGTTCTTATTTTTCTAAGAGGCTAAAGAATACAACATACAAGTGCTTAGTTTTTCTTTTAAGTCAATTAAATAGAACTTTTTAATAAATTAATTTTGACATTAGCATACAGAGGTAGAAAAATATATCACATATGTGTAACATACATAGACATACATGAACATATGAACAGAAGCAAATCTTATAGCTTTCATTCTGAAATTTTAGTTATGATCCAGGTACAGTCATACAAAACTTACTAGTTTGTAAATAAATATCTGGATGTGAATTCTGTTTCTGGCAGATGGAACAAAATTACCTGTCCTAATATCTAAAACTTTTGACTAACATTTGTAAAGCAGATCTTTAACATTTCTTATTTTCACTTTGTAAAGAGTCTTTAGGAGGCAACTTTTTATTTCATCTTTTAGAAACCTATGCATGATAATCAAAAATACATCTCATTGTTTCTGAGGCATTTGGGATCCCTCTTTTCCTTTGGTGAACTCCACAAATGAGCAATTTTGATTAGGTTAAAACTTCCCCACTGTGGCTACCAAAATTCTAAATTATTTTTGGCAAAGTTTACCTATTTTTCTAGAAAATAATAGGTTCCAAGATGGAGTAATCCAGACTCTCTGGATTTGGATAAACCCGTTATTTAAATCTACTTAGTTATTTCACAGATTCTTCCTAGATATCTTTCCATGATCTTTCCTGCCTGAGGCCTCTTACTGGACCCAGTTCAGGTTTCGTTAGACCCAATCTGATGTTGAACCCAATATGACTTTCAAATCTAGTCTGGATTAAAAGTGATCAGATAAACTACGGGTGCTTGACCCAAGTTGTGGAACTTGTATTTGAGAGTGGGTGCTTACTGACTGACCTTTGGTGCAGCAAGAAAAACGGTAAGCACAGTGGTCTTCCTAGGTACCTATGCTTGTTTGTTCATTACTCTGAGGGTCTCCATCAGCACCCTGGTCCTCATTTATGACACCAGAACTGTTAAAAGATAAACTCAGGTATATTAAAATTTTAAAGAGTTTATTTGAACATTTAGTGATTCATGAATTGTGCTGTACCAGACTGCAAGCAGGTTAGCATTCCACTGTGCAGGGATGAGGTGATAGAGAAATGTTTATATGACATTTGCAGAGCAAGACAAAGAAAATATATTTGATTGGTTACAGTGGAAATTCTTAGACGTCACTTGACAGTTTCTGATTGGTAAAGTCTGTGGTTTCATTTTACCGTTCATGTTGGGCTTTGGGTTGCTTACATGGAAACTTAAGGTGCAGCAGTCTAATGGCCTCCCAATTATAACCTTTTCAACAGATCTACAGCCTAGTGGAGAGAAACACTATTAAACATAGAATTTTCGTATACTAAGATAAAGCAATAGAGTTATATAGTAAAAGGTATAGGGGAGGCAGCAAAAAAGGGAGTAATACATGTTTCCTTTTTTATTGATTATTTGATTGTATTACTTTATTTCATTTTTGTTGAAGAATGTTGGAGTGAACTTTAGGGTTCTAATACATTTCTCAGGAGAGCTATGTTAATTTGGTGCTGAAAAAGCCAAGGACTGTGGAGACCATTGAAGCCTCATTAGATAGAGTGACTGCCTCTTGAGTACATCCTTTGACACTGCTCAACTTACATCTGAAAAGCAATAAAGGATGCTACAATCACCAAGATGTCTGTGGCCTTTCCTTCTTCTTCCTTTCCCTCCATTTCCAAGAGAAAGACTTGCTACTTCTGGATATACCACCTCCAGTTCATGGGAGTGGCATGACAGATTCCTAAATGAGTTGTAAAGGTAAAACGTTGTATTAATATGCATATTTGTATTAGTCCATTCTCATACTGCTCTGAAGAAATACTTGAGAATGGGTAATTCATAAAGGAAAGAAGTTTAATTGACTCACAATTCCACAGGGCTGGGGAGGCCTCAGGAAACTTACAATCATGGTGGAAGGGGAGGCAAACACGTCCTTCTTCACATGGCAGCAGCAAGAAGAAGAATGAGTGCCCAGTGAAGGGGGAGGCCTCTTATAAAACCATCAGATCTTATGAGAACTCACTCACTATCACAAGAACAGAATGGGGAAAACTGCCCCCATGACTCGACTGTCTCCACCTAGTCCCTCCCACGATGCATGGTGATTATGGGAACTATAATTCAGGATGATATTTGGGTGGGGACACAGCCAAACCATATATCAATATATTTGTATATTCATTCAATGGTTTTAAGAACAGTTTCTCTTTGAGTTGATTGTTCTCTTTTAATAGAGATTTCCCTGATGAAAAGAAAAATTAACTATTGTCAGCTTTAAATAGGAGAATCATAGACAGGGCTGTGATGGAAGGAGAGCCTTCTGAGGAAGAGCTGTTTCTGCAGACTTACTGTTTCTGGGGACAGTCCAGTGGTGAGCACATGGTCTTCCTACAGTAGGGTTTTTGTAAAGGTTGGGTATTGTTAAAGAAATTCTGGCTTCCTCAGAAAAGAATGATACAGATTTTGGCTTGTCATTCCTCCTAGAAATTGAAGCTTTCTGGAATAAGCCCATCCATCAGTCCGTGCAAAGCAAATGGCCTTGTCCTGCCATATGGGCCTCATGATAGCTATTGCTTCTCCTATCTAAGTGCCAAGAACAAACTGAGTGTAAAAATTGAGAGTCTAAAAAAATTCAGTGGCTGGGGAATTTCCATCAAATGTTTTGACTGCCGTGCAAAAAGGGCATGATGATGCAATAATCCCTTTGTGGGGAGGAGGGAGTGCAAGGAGCCCTGGTAATAGAATTTTAATAGCCTAGTGTTCATTTTTGTAAAGATGTTTGATGATTGCAAGCTAAGGTGATCTAATGCATCTATCTTACTTTTTGCATATTCCTCTCACTAGACCTGGGCAGGTAGTTCCTGGGCTGGACACAATTTTCTAGGCGCAAGGTTAGCCTGAATATGCCAGTGTTGCTGCTGAAGCCCTGATTCTCTCCTGCCATGACGAAGCCCCTTTAAAATGGCACATTATTCCTCTTTAAATATAAGTGTGTTTATTTTTTGATTGTAGTTAAAATTTGTGGGCCTAAGTATGTCTTTTCAAGAGGAATTTACTTTATTCTTTTCTAATCTTTAAGCCCTGATTTTTAAGTTTAACTCTTAGGGAAGAAATTTATTTCAAGTTTGGAGAAATGCCTCCCTACAGCCCACAAGAAGTGCTAAGAACTCTTATTTTTTAAAATAATCTATTTTCTTATTCACTGATTAACCTGTTTCTTGAGTGTTCGTTCTTATAATTATTCCTTGGTGTAAAAGATCAGAGCCGTAATGAAAAGTTTGAGAAATTTCACTCACATCGTCTAGAGGGGAAGCTTGATGTTACGCTCTTATTATTGGATCTCTTATTCTCTTATTTATCATACAAAGATCCTCAGTGGTAGAGTGGAAAGCATTCTTAACATGAAGTCCGATTACGCTGTTTTATTATCATTTTATAGTTATACAAATATCAAATGTGCAAATGTCAATCATCAAGTGAGTGACAGTTTTGCTACTATGAGGAATTAAACTCCCTGAGACTTGGTTTTTAAAAAATCTGTATATTAAAGATAATAGTGTCCAAACCTAATAGCCTCACAGGGTTTTTGGGAGGAAAAATATAATTAGTCAAAATACTTCATGATTAGTAATGTGTCCTACAGTCATATTATTTTGATAATAATTTTTATAATCATGATTTTTAGAATACTTACATTTTTGTGGGTACATAGTAGGTATATATATTTACGTGGTACATGAGATGTTTTGATACAAGCATACAACAGGAAATAAGTACATCCTGGAGAATGGGGCATCCATCCCCTCAAGCATTTATACTTTGAGTTATAAACAATCCAGTTACATTCTTTAAGTTGTTTTAAAATATACAATTAAGTTATTACTGACTATAGTCATCCTATTGTGCTATCAAATAGTAGGTCTTATTCTTTCTATTTTTTTTGTATCCATAATTCTTAGAATACTTAATTTTTATTTCATAGACATGTTTTATGGTGCTGCCCAGATTCCTCCTGCAGGATTAGAGTGCTTATTTATAGCTGCTGGAAGGACTGACACAAGATGACACTCAGCTGTCACTCTTACTTGGAAGTTGTCTCAGTTAACGTCATACCCCACTCAAAGCCATACCTCTTTTCAGGGACAGTCCACATCGATGACTAATTAACCCAGTAATATAAAAGCTTGATCCCTAGCCTCAACCTGGGACACCACTAAACGGCCAGACAAATTCTTGAACTTCACTGGAGGTCAGCTAAAACATTCACTGGGACTTCATCACAGCTCACTTTCTTCCTCTGCGAATCTTCCTTTCTTCTGTTCCTTTGCACAGATGTTGGCTCCAAGACACCTTAGTTAACATTGTACACATTCATCTTTCTACCAAAGTCTATATGCCAGAGGACTCAAATACAAAACTGAGTACCAGATTCATGAAAGTGGAGGTTGAGAAGGGATTTTAGAGTTGGATGGCCTACTGTCCAGTTGGAACATGGAACTATTGGTGTGTGGAACACAGATAGCTCATGGCACTAACAGTGAAATTATTTAAATGTTTACTGGTGATGAAATGGGATGCTATACTGATGAAAGTTAATTGTACCATTAGTTGGTGCCATGTGTCAGGAATTTGGGAACTATACGGATGGTTGAATCAGGCAGCTATTGATAATATTGCACTCTGAAAAAAGATAATTCAAAGCTAAGAGTGATTAATTGTTGAAAAAAAGCCAAATTTGAAAGCCAGAGGGCCTCCTTAGCAGCCTATAAAGAGGTTTTCATTTCCTTCAGTGGAACAGCAGAGAAAGCAGAAGGCCACCCCTGCCTTCTCATAAAGTTCAAAGAAGGTTGAACTCTAAAACAAGCGGGGTCTGGGCCGGGTGCGGTAGCTCACACCTGTGATCCCAGTACTTTGGGAAGCTGAGGTGGGCAGATCACAAGGTCAGGAGTTCGAGACCAGCCTGACCAACATGATGAAACCCCCATCTCTACTAAAAAAATACAAAAATTAGCCAGATGTGGTGGCGCACGCCTGTAATCCCAGCTACTCAGGAAGCTGAGGCAGGGAATTGCTTGAACCTGGGAGGTGGATGTTGCAGTGAGCCGAGATCACACCACTACACTCCAGCCTGGCGACAGAGCAAGACTTCATCTCAAAAAAAAAAACAGAGGGGATCTGGCCAGGCGTGGTGGCTCACACCCGTAATCCCAGCACTTTGGGAGGCTGAGGTGGGCAGATCACCTGAGGGCAGGGATTTGAGACTAGCTTGACCAACATGGCGAAACCCCATCTCTACTAAAAATAAATTAAAATGCATAAATCTCTACTAAAAAGAAAATTAGCCAGGTGTGGAGGCAGATGCCTGTAATCCCAGCTACTCAGGAGGCTGAGGCAGAAGAATCTCTTGAACCCAGTAGGCGGAGGTTGCAGTGAGGCGAGATCATGCTACTGCACTCCAGTCTGGGGGACAGAGTAAGACTCTGTCTCAAAAAAAAAAAAAAAAAAAAAAGACTGGTCTGCTATGTCGAAGTAAAAGCCCTGATCAGAAAAGAATAGGACCCTGCATTTAGGATGGAAACTTATGTGTTGAATGTGCATGTAAATCTTATATCCCTAAGTTCCTCTGAGCCTACAGAAGTAAAAGACTGGGACTCCTTTCTTGTTTGAAGAGCATTTGGAGGCCTCTCTTTTGGAAGACATCATCTGCTCCCTCAGGATCTTCCCTTCCTGGCTACTAGAGCAATAACTAGGTCAAAGGCAGCACTATGCAGGGTCTTCCAGTGGAGGAAAGGGAGTAATCACTGAAGAATATGGGATTCCTGGACAATATGTACTAGCAGGAGCTAGAAGAGCACATGTGCAACTGTATGCTGAGGGTGATAGCCCAAGAGGTGGCATAACAGAAATTTAGATAAAAGAGAACTTATCATTAGAGAGTGCTCTCTCAGGATATAGAATTTAGCACCTTGAAAGCATCTGGAGATGCCATGAATGTTCTTCTCAGATGGCTCTCAGAAGTATAGAAAATGCTGTGGTCTACACCAAGATAGATGGAAATGCCAGAATTCCTACAGCAGACAATGAAAGAAGGAATTGAAGGTTCAGAAAAATAGACTTGCTAGAGAGGATATAATATGTAGTTCTGGGAATTCCACTTGATGCCTATATTCTGTGGATGTGCCTGCGGGACATGCCATTGGCCATACCCGTGAGGAATGCACTGGTGAGAATGGAGGCAGCATCACTGAGAAGCTCAGGGCTGACATCATTACGGGTCGTGTCTTCCATCTGTAATGCAAGATTCCATTACAGATTCGGGCTCAGAAATGGCAATGGCAATCACAGGATCCTGGAAAAAAAAAAAAAAAATAGAATCCAGATAGCAGCATGTCACCCTCTCAAGCCAACTGGACCCAATTATCATAATTAGTGGCAGCAAAGGGGCTTGACTTAGAGTTATCAAGATGGTTAAACACACCTACAGGCAAAATAGACGGCAGCCAACAAGTGTACTTGAACTTGTACAGTCAATGGAAATCAAATTGGGTAATCAGGAAGCTATGAGCAGCTAATTCAATAAAATGTCACAATTCCTTAACCGATTTCTGGACCTGAAACAGTTTTCGAACCCAGAATTTATTGACTGAAAGAAAGGCTAGGTCCCCTGAGAGACAGACCATGCAATACTGGCCAAATGTACCTAGTCATGATCTTCCCAATCCTCCCCCGATGGTACTTTCTGCCATTTGTGGGAGTAATTATATACTGAGGAAAGAGCAACACCCAAACATTTTGAGGTCTGATGGACAAGGATCTGAGTTACTTCCTGGAGACTTGAAACCTGTTAGAGTAGGAGCATTATGTGTATCTGGTCCAGCTTATGATAGGTTCAATGGGTCCTTAGATGAACCTATCATTTACTTTCCTGGGACCCAAAAGTACACACACTAGGTAATTGTCATAATCCTCCACTCAACCCAACTTCGTCTTTGGCCTATGAGGTAAAACTATTATAGTAGGAATGGTCAGGTGAAAATCCCTAAAATGTTCTGCTACCCTCCTTAGCAATAATAAATACTGTGGAAAAAAAAATCTTATCTTGGGGTATAGGGCAGAAATGAGTGCCTTTTTTAAAGTCCTAAAGTTGTCTTGATCCCACCATATCTCCATTTAACTTACCGGTTTGGCTCCTTCAAGTACCAGATTGGCCCTAGAGGATGATGACAGATTATTGCAAATTCAACTCAGTAACTGATCGGTCGCATACACTGTGCTTGAAGACATATCTTTGCAAGATTAGACTGACACAGCTTCAAGTACATGATATCTGACCACTGATCAGTCACATGTATTCTTATTATTTTCATCTCTATCCAAAAAGAGGAACAGAAAGGGTTGTGTTTAAATGGAGGTTAGCATTTGCCATTTTGTTCCAATGTTATGTCACCTCCTCCTCCAGCTGTCAAACACTGACCAGATGACCATACTGTAGAACATTACACTGGTCTCTGTAATGATAATATCATGCTAAAGAGAATGGATAAGCAAGAAATTGCTATCATGGAGAACTCTGTAAGGACTCATTCTCCAGAGAATAAGCAATCAAGCCTGCAAATGTTTAGCAAGCCTACACATTCTCTGCACCAGCACATCTCCTGAAAATGAAGGACAAAGTATTCATTTCGCAACTTCTACCATAAAGAAGAAAGGCCAGCGCGTGGCAGGCCTGTTTGGACTCTAGCTGCAGCATATTCCACACTTGGGAACACTGCTCTGACATGTCTATATAGTGGGTGACACAAAAGGCTGCCAAATTTGAGTTAGGTTCAGGGCAAGAAAGGATTCACTAACAATCACCAAACAGGCTTCTGTCTGAAAACACCATTAAATGCAGAAAATGCAAAGCTTTGACAGCAAAAAGTAGGTGAGGCTGCTCTGCAATATGGGCTAGGCGAGTGGGCAGGCCTTGTGGTGTGAGAGATACTGGTGGAGGGGACATACCACAGGGAGTTTCTGGTAAGCCCCCGCTGGGGAAATTGTGGTGCATGTGTGCAGGGCTTTAGGGCAACAAAGAAGCAGAGAAACACAATTTTTGAAAAACACTTCATCATATCTCTGGGCCTTAGTAGAACAGAACACCTGACCATGGGCACCAAGTGCTCATGTGGACAGAAGTATCCATTATCAGCTAGGTTTATTCAGACCCAGTAAGTCCAGGTCAGGCACATTCAGAAGCTAACTTTTCATAGGATAGGCGATGTTCATCTAGGATGACTCAGAGACATAACCAGGAGCATGAGCAAGCTAGATGAGCATGTGCGTTGGACACCCATTTTCCCACCACTACTGGCTCAGTGCCTCCCTCTCAGTCTGCATTGGTGGTAACATGGGAAAACCTTTATACAAGCTGATGGAAGAGGAAAAAGCCCAAGCAAAGTTCACAGAAGGCTTAGCTGAAAATGGACAGTGGCTGCACTACAGTAAAATTCAGGTATGTTCTTGGGTAGAGCTTCAGGCAGTGCATCTGGTATTCCTTGTGGCTAAAGGATGAAACATATCCAAACACATGAGTGGAGGTTCATGCCTCGGTTGACTGGCCTGGGTCCTAAAAAGAGACAGATTAGAAGACCAGGAACCAAGAGAACTGGGAGGAGAGGCATGTGGGTGGACCTTCGATTAAACACCAATTGTGAAAATTGTTATATTGCCTATTAATACCCATCAAAGGGTATACGCCCTGGAGGAGGCACAGGACAACCAAATAGAGAATTGAAATCAGTCAGCTTCTGTTCTATTTAATCCAGCGCTGTCACACAGATGCATGAAATGAATAGTCATGACTGCAGTTGTGGAAGTTCTGCATGGGCCCAACAGCGCAAGAAGGCTGATTGAGCTGACAATACATTCTCAAAATGCCAGTGGCAGAGATCAATGTTGAGCCACCAATACAGTTGAGATACCAATAGCATCCCTTGGGAAGACCAATATCTACTTGTGGCATGTCAATTACATTTGAATCCTTCCACCCTGGAAGGAACAGTGATTCCTTTTTATAGAAATAGACACATATTCTACATATGGATGGTTTGCCTTTCTTGCCTGCAGGGCTCCCACCAGCATCACCAGCAGGGGCCAAGAGAGTGTTTGATTCCCAAGCAAAAATCCCACTGCATTGGACTAGTGGACACACTTTCCAGCAAAGGAGGTACAGATGGGAATCCATGACTGTAGAATTCACTGTTGGTGTGTTACAGTACCCAGTAGTGCCAGACAATAGAACGGAAGAACAGTTTATTGAAGACACAGTTGAAAGACTAATTCAAAGGTAATACTTTACCAGGATGGGGACCCATTTTCTGGAATGAAAATTATTTTATTTTATTTATTTATTTTGAGAAGGAGTCTTGCTCTGTCGCCCAGGCTGGAAATAGAACTAGGACAGAATTAACATTTGCATTATTTTTCTTTCATTAAATGTCTTTAGAGCAAGAAGTCCATGAGAATAAAAAAGATGCTTCATTTTCCCCACTGAGCCATTTTACAAAGGGGCAAGATGGAGAGTTAGGGGCAGAGAGGGAACAAGAATGAAATCATACTAATGGCATTTAATATGAAATAATGTACAATTAGAATTCTGATAAATTTGTCACTTCCAATTTCAAAAATTAGTCTTCATAGAAAAAATGTTAGTAATATTTGAGGAAGGGTATTGCATCATTTCAAAAATAAATAAGGGAAGTTACTTTAGATGTTGTGCCACCATTTAAGAGTCCATTCTTGCCGACAGGGAGCAGTGGCATGCTGCATGATTCAGTGTGCCCAGAAACTGCCACATGGGTGGGATGACAGGAAGAAAGGAGTTTATCGATGGACCAGTGGTTTTGAAAGTGAAGCCCCTAGAGCAGCAACAATGGCAACATCTGACGACTTGTTAGAAATGCCCCACTGCCCCACCTGTACCTGGCCTATATGACCCAAACCCTAACCTACCAAAAATACTATCCTATGAATCCCATTGACTTTGGCTGTCAGCCTCTAGAGTTTCTTGTTTTTCTTTTTCCAGATTGTTGTAGTGTTGTGAGAAGAACTATTGCCTCAGATCTTGTGAATATAGCTTATATGTGTTCAGTGCCTGTGGATTCCAGAAAACTGGAGTCTCTTTGCCTCAGTTACAGTTAGTTTGTAGTTCATGGTATCAGTTGAGGTTTACACTGCTGGGTTTCTACCCAGGGGCCAGACGGTAGAAGATAGGAAAGGAGATGTGGGGTTGGAAATGCAAGTTAAGATATTGCTTTAAATGATTGCACCTTGTTGTCCATGCATCCTCTTGAAACTTAGTGAATTTTTTGTGATAAGAATGATAAAAAAACCTTTCTGGGACAAGTATTTTAATCACATTTAATCAAATGTAGTCAAAATTTTGGTCTTTTAACAGAACTTTTTTAATAGACATGTTTCTATTGGAAATTAACTAGAATATATACCTGGTACAAGGAGTCTACAGATATCTCCTGACTTACTGAGTGGTCTAAATCTAATTAGACCAGCTGCATACAATCTGGATCAAAAATTATGCAAATGTATTTAAATTCTGAAAGGAAATAGAGCAGGGCACAGAAAATGTATCTGCTTCTTCTCCCATTTTCTTTGTCTTCATAAATATTTTGAAGCTTAGAAAAAATTCTCTATCCAGAGCCATTTCTAGTCATTACTCATTTGTTAGGTAATGTGCCATTGTGTGAGAAATACAGGCATTAAAACCCATGCACCTGTCACATAAAATAATAATATTGTAAAGGTGAAAAGTATTATGTCTTCATTGAGTCTCAAAGTACTAACACACTAATAGTAAGATAACATGTTAATTAATCACCAATATTAATTGAATAATTAATAAAACCTATGTCATTATAACCTTTTATTCCCAAAACCACTTAGCATCACTTAAGAAGAGAAAAATGGCTAATGGAATACAATTAAATATATACTATTAAATCCTTTAGGTTTTTCCCACTTTTCTTTTATGTTGTGTTCATTCTAGTGAGCAAGTAGGTATGAGGTTGATTTTAATCTAAATATGATTTTTCAGTTCCTAAAATTTGATTAGCAGTTGATTCTCTGTATAGAGCTGACCACTAGAGTACATGTTGTTTTGACCAGGAAAATGAGTAAGAAATGAGGTTCTAGGTCAATGTCATCATAATCAGCATATTTCATTCAGCTCCATCTTAGTCAGGTGTCCATGCAGCTAACAGTCAATTTCTACCCAGTCCTTGAAACTTTTCATGATCACCCAACCCGACATGATCCCCTGCTTTCTCTGTACACTTGTGTGTACTGTTTACTTGATGCTGATTATATCCTGCCTTGAATTTAGTATCTATTATGTCTTGTCTGAAAGCTGAATTGCAGGTCCCCTGAAGAAGGAAAACTCTCTTCTAACTTGTGCATATTAGTGTTATCCCTTGCATGGGGGCGCCAATAAGGCTAATAGTTGATTTCTCAACAGAATCCTCACAGACCAGGAGAGAATGAAATGATAGAGTCTAAGTTCTAAGTGATAAAAACAAAAACAAAAACAAAAAAACAAAAACAAAACAAACAAAAAAACTACCAGAGAAGAATACTTTACTTTACAAAGCCATCCTTCAGAAAGGAGGGTGAAATAGAGACTGTCCCAGACAAACAAGAGCTGAGGGAGTTCACTGTCACTAGACCTACTTTACAGAAAATGCTAAAGGTAGTTCTTCAAGCTGGAAAGAAAGGCTACTAATTATTAGGTTGGTGCAAAAGTAATTGCAATTCTTGCCGTTAGTTTTAATGGCAAAACTGCAATTACTTTTGCACCAACCTAATATAACATGAAAACATGTGAAAGTATAAAATTCACTGATAAATGTAAATATATAATCAAATTCATAATACTCTAATACTAACCTACCCATTAGAACCATAGCATCTTGTATAACGTAACAAAAATGTACAGCTTCCTACTCACTTAAACATTTATTGTTTTAATGTACTATACTCATAACTTCCCTCAAAGATTTCCTCATAGCAAGAACAACAAAATGTTTTCCCAAGACTCAGAAGTCATGCAATTCAGCAGTCTTCTAGAGAATGTTGTTCTCTAAGGCATGCTTGAAATGAAAGCTATAAAAAGAGAAAAGAGACTATTACAGAATTAAGCAGAAGTAAATAGTGCCACATCTCCAAAGACTGTATACATAAGTAAAGCAAGCCAGATGGTCCTCTTCATTAAAAAGATACGAAATTTGATACCAACATGCGGAAAAAAAATTGTTTGTCAGCTTTTCTTCAATTCTAAACTTCACCTTATATTTCAGGTTAAATTGATTCTCCTGGAAAATTCTTCAAACTTTTAAATGATTCTATAGGGTTTATTTTTAGGGGATCAAGCTACCGTTGTCCTTGTGTGTGTCATGCCTTCCTGACTTTGGAATATTCCAAGCTCTTTCTTTTTGAAAGTTTCTATTTTTTAAGTTTATATAAATCTGTATTTAAAATCTTCTTTCATGTCTTATTTCTGTATTTTTCTCAGTATCTAAAGATAGAGTTCCATGCTTCTCTGTTTCTGCTTCTTTTTTCTCCTTCTGGACTCACTGCGCTGTGTTTCTTTATTGTTTGTGTGTATTCTTGCTGATAATGACTTAAGATATTATTTAATATATTATTGACTTTATTGCTTAATGTCAATATCATACAAAATTATTGTTAAAATTTTGCTATTGGGGTTAAGTATCATGTTCTTCTTATAAGGTGAGAATTAGTGTTAAAGTAAAAAAGTTCTATCAAGACCTTATCTACACTGGCTGCTTAATGTATGATACTCATAACTCTCACATTGAGAATTACATTGTGTAAGCATTCCCAGAGGCAATGTACTTGTGGAGGAGGTAGTAACTAAATACTCATGGGCCCCTAGGTAAGCAGTGCATGGGCTTCAGGGAACCCAGAAACCCTCTAAAACACAGATTTTCAGTGTCTGAAATACGACAAATGTTTGTAATTCCTGAGAATTGCAGTGATGTAAAGTATATGGAAGCTGTCTGCTCATAAGGCAATAGACTTTATCTAAATTTATTCTCAATTATTTGGACATGCATCCTTTTGCAGTTCTGTCACTCGATCTTTGTGATACTATATGCCACTCTTAAAAATCTGGTTACTGGCATTTGGGCTATTTCATTCAATTCTCTAAGGGAATGTCATTTCTTCATTTCAAAATTTGCACCAAGGCAAGTGATTGAAGTTATTAAAATGAGTTAGAGCTGCTAATTTTAGAAGCTCAGCTGCAGAGATCTTTATGGTATAAGTCCAGAAGTAGTTCAATTGTGTAGGAGTTTGTAACTCCATGTCGATGTGCCCCTAAGGATCAGTGTATGGCCTTCATGGGGACCAGGAACCCTCTGAAATGTTGAGTATTTGTGCATCTGTTCATGTATAAGGTGAGGGTGTGATGGTGTAGACAATTCTACATCCTATCATTTCCCATTTTGTGGCAACCTATCAGCACCCAAATGTGACATTTCTTTTAAAATTGACTCAGTCATCTACAGAACCACAGTCAAGGGAGGCACAGAGGAAAGAAATAATTGCTATCTTTCCTTCCAAGCCAACAAAGCCAGTTAAGAGAGAACGTGCTGGACTTAGGAAAGATTTCTTGAAAGAGGCTGCTGATGCTTTTGCTATCCCTTGTATCAAGTTTGTGGGAAGATTCCCTAAGTGGGTTGAAGATGTTTTGGAAAATTACAGAATCCAATCTTCAGGCAGTGGGAAGCAGTGAAAGTTTTGTCTGGATATTAATTGGTTCTGCATCCAATAGGAAATAAAGGCCCAGTGAAACCCTTTTGGCTGTCTCATGGTACTCTGGATTTTTCCAGCTCAGTGCAATAAATAAAAGTCAAAACACCATCTTGTCTGGAGAAGAAAATCATAATATTTATAGGCTTTCGAACATGGGTTTTTAAGGTTGAATAAAGTACTCTCATGTTGTCTGCTGTGTTTTTCTCCTCATTCCTATCTTTATTTTTTCCTGATTCTCGTCTTTCTACCCCTCTTTTTTTTTTTTTCTTCCTGAAATGGAGATAACTGATGAGGACCCTGAATTTTGCCAGTAAAGTTACAAGATGATTACTCAAACAAGTTATCTTGTTCAAACTCCTACCACTGTGTGAATTTATTCTGAAACATTTTAAGACATGATTGTTTTAAGATTTGCTTAAGCACCACCAAATGGACTGATATGTTACTTCAGCTTAGCAGGGTTTTCGGGGTTTGGAGGTAGCTCTTAGCTCCTCTGTGCAGGGGAATGAGGAGGAGTTTGGGGCATCAGATTCAAAATCTCCTAGGCTGATTAGATGAGTACAGACTGGTACACTCCTTTACTTGGAGTTGGCAACTGCCCTTCAGATGACCATGGACCAAAGAGCTATTACCTTTCCCATCTTCTTCCAATAAGTACACACTAGTCTCCAAAGGAAGCATAAGTTGTCCTTTCACTAATTTCTTTCTAAGTGTTCTGAACAAGAGCAGAGTTTGAATATCTGGAATTAAGTCCTGGTAAAACATAGGTTCTCCTGTGGTGAGTCTTTCTTCAGAGGATGACTCAGGTGGATACCCGTGCCTTCCATGATGCTAGCCTTCTCCTGACAATCCTTCTCATAGTCCCTCCCATGCAATCCTCTTTAATCCTTCACTGTTCAGTGTTTACGCCATCTCTCTCTAGACACACCCAACTCACCAGAGTCTTTGCTCAGTCCCATGTGTAGTTCCAGTCTAGTCTTCGGGTAGCTTGAGTGGATGTCAGCAGAGCTTTGTCTGCTCTAACAGGTACTGTCTCCTTATGGCTGAAGGGGACTTCTGGTTGTAAGGAAGACGGGTTTGAGATAACAGAAGGTTCTCTTGTTCAAACTTGGCCCAATAACAGAGCTGTGGTCTCATTTTTTCTAGAAATTTTTGACACAAATAGTATGGTGGCCTTGATAACTGATATTTTCTTTCAAAAGTTTCCCAAGTTTAGTCTACATAAGAAATGCTTACTCTCAGTGTTTATGCCCCTCTTTACTCCTATTGTTAAAAAACTAATCTTCGTGATTTTTTATGAAAGTGAAAAATTTGGCCGTATTATGTACAAAAGCATGATTCCCCTTTTATTCATGCACCCCTTCACCTCCTATCTCGATGAAGCACGCATTAACTGACAATGCTTTTGCATTTCTGACAAATGGCATCTTGTTTCCAAATTTCTCATTAGTCCTCAAGCTTCACCCTTTTAGCACAGAAAGGGATTTTAGTGCTTCTTGCCAAATGAGAGATTATGAGACACAGATTCCGTAGACAGTATGACCAAGGATGTTGTCAAGTCCTTGATGCATTGGAGTTTTCTAATATCCTTGTCATATGGGGATGGAGTAGGGATATAGCCATCTGAAGTCTTGGTTATCAGTTTCTACCTTGTCTAAGGTAGATTTATGATTTGGGGATTCAAAATCATGACCAAGTTGTGAATTAAGTTCAGGACTTGGAGGGAAGCTGTCATGATGTTTAGTGTGATCCAGACATTAGCCAGAATTGTTCTCATGGTACAAATTCTCTCAAAGTAGAATTTGATGTATTTCACTGGACATAAACAATGCATGGTAATACATTCACATGAACAGGTGAATGCTCTCAGAACCCTTTAAAAATGATAAAAACCTACCTTACCTTACAAATCTCAAAAGGTATATGTAATGATGATCATTTAGGAAGTTAGAAAAAAAGACAGACTAACAGGAAAGAATAAGTCATAAGTGTATAGATCATCTTGGGAAAGATGACAAAGGAGCTGGCCACACAGTCAGTGAGTGAAAAAAAAAATATGACATTGAGTGTATATATTATAAAATGGGTTTTGTTTGTAACTGTGTACAAAGCCTACAGAACATTTGCATAATTTTGTTTCCCATTTTGGTTGATGTTTTAAAATCGATCTTTTAAACAAAAAGTGAGGTAAATAATTTTGCATTTTTTCTAATTTTCCCAACTGACTATGTATGATGATCGTGTTGTGAGTGAGTCATTGTATTTAACTGAAAGCATCTCTGGTATTAAAATTTCATTCTTGTTTCCTAAGAAATCTTAATCAAAATAATAGTAACATATTCTCACAAAGGATAGTCTATAAACTGATGAATTACATTATTCATATGCCACAATACAATAATCACAAGACCATTACACTTCATAGAATACTATGTCCAGTTACAATACCTGTGATGATGAGATAATAGCAGCCATGAGCACTCCAGGTAGGAAAGAGGATGAATCATTGAACAGGCATTATTATCATTAATAATAAACTCTATGAATAAGGTAACATGGTTTTCATCACTACTGCTATTGCAGATTGTAGATTTGTTTTCAAAGTTTAAATTGGTGACTACATAAAACTAAGAACAGTGCCAACAGAAGTAGTAAAATGTTTGTAAGTTAATCCATTACAAAAGCCTGGAAAACCAGTCTTTGCCAATTGCTCTAATGCATGGCCTGGATATTGACATTTAGTGGGTAACTGCTGAAATGAAATAACAATATTTTCCAAACAGTGATTTGGAGCCTGAATGATTCCTGCACACCCACTTGGCGATGCATTTGGCCATGGGCAGCAGATGGGTGAAGATGGTGGTTGCCTTCCACCTTCAATATCCTATTCAAATCTTAACTTCCTTTGAGTTATATTTCAAGACTTTCCTTCTCCAGGAAGCTTTCCTTGGCTCCTAGACCCTATGTGCTCAGTTCCCACAGTGCTTATTATTTGGACCATTCCTTTCAACACTTAGGTACATGCTGCCTGATATTGATGGCCCTTTTCAGAAAGATTATGTTTCTTGAAGTCAGAGGCTATGCATTATGGTAATTTTTTATTTTTCAGTGTACACAGCATTATACACACTCAAAAATTAGGCGAATTGTATGCAGATGATATAATTACAGCATTTTCAACTTTATGATACTACTTAATTCAAGTCCTAGTTTTCCAGATGAGAAAAATGAAGCCAACAGAAGTTCTTGCTCAAGATCTTATGACTAATATATAATTTAAAAATAATCCAAGCACATCATTTGCTTAGGAAATAGGTGTTTCATTCATGTTCTTATTTAAACAATTTGTTTAGTAAATAAACTTCCCTTTTCACCAGCATTGCAGAATTGTTTCTCATCCCTACTACTGCTGGGATCAGTGAGGATGTGATATATTTGCTGTTGTCTTTAGAACACTGATGCTGTCATTAATATGTATCAATACATGTGCAAATGCTTATACACTTTATTTTTCTAACTTGATGGTTTTAGGCTTCATTGTGAAGTCTCCATCCTTTGTTGCAATTGGAATGATTGCATCTCTGCTCACATAGAGCTTTGTTTCTGCCTGGACTTTATTGCTTACCACAATTAGACCTGCATTGTGATTTGGTGAATAAACATTTGTCTCCCCTACTATTCTGGGGCTGTTTGAAGGTGGGGAATCACATAATGATCATCTTGGTTTCTCTATAGCAGCTAGCCCAGTTCTTTGAATGCAGTAGAAACTTCATAAATGCTGAATAAATTGTTTTGTTCAGTCTAATGTAATGAAATGATAATTACAAGACTGTGTTACTGAAATCAGGCATTTTGCATGAAAATGCTAACCAGAACCTCTTGCCCACTATTTGAAGAGGAGAAAGAATATAATATATGGCAACACAAAACAACCCACCAATTTCCTAAAAGATAACTAAACCCAGCAAAATGTGTAGGTAGAAGTAACTACCATGTTAGGAGTAAAAAGCTTAAACATCACTTTCTGATCACTAATTAATTAGGATGTTAGTAATGACTATGTATACAGTAACATGTATGGTTTTTATACCACATCATAAATATTTTGTTTGATATTTATTGATATTGATATTGATGATAAGGCATAGAAATAAACACACATCAATAAATAAAGTTGTTAGGGAAAAAACAAAAAGTTACAATAAAAAGTTCATTTCTTGTAATAAATTCTTCGTCATCTGCAGCTTGAAAAAAGTTGAGAATTTAACTGGGGAGAAGGATTGAAGCAGTGGTTTGTCAAGGGTTATGGAAAGAGGTGGTATGAGGAGTTGCTGTGCCTGGGTGACTGTGTTGGTCCCCTTGGGCTGTGGTAACAGAATACCATTGACTGGGTGGCTTATACACAACAAGAATTTATTGCTCACAGTTCTGGAGACTGACAAGTCCAGATTCAGTGTCTGGTGAAGGCCAGCTTCCTGGTTCCTAGATATTGCCTCTCACTGCGTCCTCACATGGTGGAAGTGGGGAGGGCACTCTCTCGGACCTCTTTTATAAGAATACTAATCCTATTCATGAGATTTCCATCTGTATGGCCAAATCACCTCCCAAGATTCCATCTCCTACACCATCACCTTGGGAGTTAGTATTTCAACATGCGAATTTTGGGAGGACACAAATATTCAGACCACAGCAGTGACAAGACAATTTTAGGCAAACTCTCAGAATCAGAGGAACCGATAAAGAGGCACCATGTTCCTGAGACTATTTGAAAGGCTCCAGAACAGGAGGTTGTGATCAATCTGCCGGGGAGCTGGTTGAGGCTTTAGGATGAAAAAATGCTAAAAGCAAACAACTTTACTTACTTCAAAGAAAAAGTTTTAAACAGAAATATTGTCATATCACCAATATGTTTCAGCATAATGTTTGTCACTGCCTCTGCATGACTCATTGTGTTTTGATCCTCTCTTAGGGTCTACTCTCAGCACCACTAACAGCTGAGACACTCACAGCCCCTTTACACTCTTGGTGATGCTGTACTTTGAGTGTAACTTAAGACTTCTTTCTGCACATGATGTTGTTAATGATATTGTAATGAGTTTTGGTGACATTCATATAAAAATTTTCCTTATCATTGTTAACAGAAAAACACTGTTTTGTGTGTGTGTGTTGAAATCTAAAAGGGAGTTTACTGAGACATTGCTCATATGAGAGATATATGTGAAATAAGAGTGTATTATATATGCAGTCTCAGCTTGCCTTGTTCCATTTCAAAGGGTATATAATTCTTCCAAAGGAATAAAATTCTCACAGCAAAATGATTTTGAATTAATCAAGTCATTAAAATATTTATTGAGGACATAGAATGTTTATAGCAGAGTCAAAAGGATTGTGGAGTGAATCAGGCAGGATTTTGAGATAAGACCTGTCCAGAATCAGCTCCATCACCTCGTGGGAAATGATCATTTCTAAAAGCAAGTTGTGGGGTCCACATAGGAGTGGGGGCTTGCATCACAGAGAGAATAGCTGCATCTGGATGGAACTGGTGGCGTCTTCTGGGGTAGTGGCAGAATTCAAGCATGAGTATGATCAAGCCTGCACTCTTGTTTAAAAGCAAATTCCCTATTTAGGACTAAAGATATTCTTAGAGGAGTAGGGGAGAGGGTGGTTATTTATGTCTGTGAGTTTGGAATTCAATAGTAAGTGATGACTTTACACTGAATTATTTGTCCTCTGCCTCCCGGGCTCTTTGAGTCCTGCAGCAATCCAGGGATAGTGTTTTAGCCTGAGACTTTAAGATAGAGGAAATCTACAGGCTTCATAGTTATGAAGTTGTCTATCTTCAGCTCCCCAAAAGAGGGGAGACAGGAGTTGAAAACTATAAACACACCATAATATTTTGACTGGTTAGTTTGAAATCACAGTGACTATGAATTCATGCTGGTTGAACACAAATTTGGAGACTTTAATCCTTATAAGGGACTCTGCCTTAACACCGTGTGAACTGGGTAGGTACAGATTTTCAGAACACAGGAATTAAACAAAACCATAGGTAGCACCTACCATCAGTGGTGAGTATGTGCAGTTTGCTTCTTAGCATCCATTCCCCCTCCCACATTGTCTTTGGCCACCATTCCTCATTCTCAGTCACTGGGTTCATGGCTTTGACCTCACTGCTCTCTCAAAGGATAAGTCTGGACTGTCCATCAGTGGGTCTCTTTCCCTCAGTCAGAGTGACTGGATCAGGGATATCATGTCACACCAGTGGACTGAATTAGATGTTAGAAGAAATCTGTTGGGGCAGCCCTGAAGAGGAAGTTCCCTCTTTCTTCTATAAGGAAGAAAGAAAGTCCTCTTTTTCTCTTCTTTGAAAAATGTAAGGAAGCAAGGGCCAGAACTAATACGGCATCTCTTATTGTTACTATTTTTATTTTGTATTGATTGGTTCTTGTTTTGGCTTCCACAGAAGGAAACTTGGAGCTTCTAAAGGATGGAGTGGGTGTATTGGTTTGGGGCAGAGCAGGCTGGGGTGAAGCAGATGCTATGGCAAAGTACAAAGAGAGACCAGGCCCTTGGTGATATTGAGGGGCTACTAAACTAAGCTTTACGTAAAGCTGGATCCTATGTCTGCACTTTTATGTTCAATGAGCCATTATATTTATTTTTTTGTTTAAAACAGGATGAGTTGGACTTTCCATTTCTTGCAACCAGAAGAATATTGATATTGCACCTGATGTTAAGAAAACAAAATTAGCTCCATCCTGCTAACTCCTAGAGCTGATGCGGCAAGGATTACAAACTGCTTAGGAATGAGTAACACATGAGAATGAGTGAGCTATGTTGTTTAATTGCTTCATGACTCATTTCAAACATTTTAACGTTTACAATTTTAAGAATACTAAATAACATCATGACTTTCTCTTCATTTTTATTTGTCATTATGACTGGTGACAGAAATAATGGCATCTAAGTACTTTGAAACAGCCTGTGCTTAGAATACTTCAGATAACTGGTCGTAGTTTATTCAGGCTATAGAATTGTGTAAAGCAGACAACCTTAACGCCACATCACTATTGTTGGTTTCATTTATCATGGAGCATTTATAATTGGTCTCATACCTTTTAAATGGAATAATCCCTTTTCCCACGTTAACTACATCATCTAGAAGAATTCTGAACTGGTCATGGCGGAGGATGAAGGATAGTCCTGACTTTGTCATGTTGTAAATGTCTTGGGCATTGGTTTTTCATGACTGTGTGTGTACATGCATACATGTGTTCAATATGAGTGTAGGAACAAGGAGGGCCAACTAAATTTAAAGTAAGACATAAAAATTAGCGGAAAATGACTGCAAGCAGAGTGAAGAAATACATCTTATACTGGTAGAATGACTTATCTTCTGTGTCAATGCATCTGAAAATGTCTTGGAAAATCCAAATGAATCCACTGAAGAACTTTAAATTAATGAGAGTTCAAAAAGCACGTGAATCAAGAGAAATGCACAAAAATCGATACTTCTTTATACCAGTGACAGCTGTTAAGCAATTGTAATGGAAAAAATTTCCATCTGCTGTAACACATCCAAACCATTAACTAGTTATGAACCAACATAAAAAGAGATGTGTAGGTTCTATATGAAGAAAAGGACAAAAGCTTAAGAAAGATATAAAAGAAGATTGGGGTATTTTTTAGCTAGATGGAAGAAATCACTATTTAAAGGTATAAATTCTTCTTAAATTAACCTAACATTAGTATAATTTAAATTCATATAACTTCTTTTCATAGTTGTTTTAAGAAGGGTTATTTTTGTCTAAATACCAAAGAGTTCTTCTCCTTGCCAAGCCCTAAATTAAATAATAGGAGAGAGGAAGGAAGGGAGGAAAGAAGGGAGGAAGAAAGGAAAAAAGGAAGGAAAGAAGGGAGGAAAGAAAGAAGGAAAGAGGGAGGGAGGAAGGAAGGGAGGAAGGGAAGAAGAAAGGAAGAGAGAGGGAGGAAGGAATAGAGGTAGGAAGGAAGAGAGGAAGGGATTAGGGAAGAGCAGGAGGAAGGAAGAGGGGAAAGTGGGGGGGAGGAATAGAAGAAGGAAAGAAGGAAGAGAGGGAAGAAGGAATGGAGGAAAGAAGGGAGGGAGGAAGGAAGGGAGGGAGGAAGGAAGGGAGAGAGGAAAGAAGGGGGAAGGAAGGAAGGAAGGAAGAAAAGGAAGAAGGAAGGGAGGAAGGAAGGAAGAAAAGGAAGAAGGAAGGGAGGAAGGAAGAAAAGGAGGGAAGGAGGGAGGAAGGGACGGGAGAAGGGAGGAAGGAAGAGAGAATAGGAGGGAGGGAGGAAGGGAAGGAGGAAGGGAAGAAGGGAGAATATTCTAGGCTTTCTTTCTCCTTGTTTCCTCATCTGCTTCTGGAGCCTGGGGTTCGGGATTTATATGGGTACAGGATAGGGGGGTGTGGTGGGCCAAAAGGCAGCTTTTTGGGCATGAAAACAGAAAAGTTTGTTCCCACTTAGGGCTGTAGGTCTCCAGGCTTGAGGGTGGAGACTTTGCCAGGGAACCACCCTCTTCTACCCAGTATTCCCTTGTCTCCTATCTGTATCATTTCAGTTATTTTTTCCCTAGTATGTTCAATTCAATTTTTAAAAACATTAATGAAGGTCAGGAAGCATAAATCATGCAACTTTATACACAACTACAGAGGAACTTCCTATTTGTAGTACTTCTACAAAGTTGGTCTTAGAAATACAGGAATTCTGATAAATTCTCATTTGTACAATTTCTATCAGAAAAGGAAAAAAGTGTGATACATTTATAGTTACACATACTGCATAATTAAGGATTTTCCTGGTAAAAGAGAACTTTCATTGAGACAAGACATCAACAAAAACCAACCCTACACTTAAAATTTTGATAATTGAAGACTCTTCTGTAGACTACCTGATGGCTTTATACATGTCTTTCATTGCTTTTTTTTTTTTTTTTGCAGATAGTAAAATGCACATATTGTTTATTTTGATGGGTTTTGGCCAATGTATACACCCCTGTAAACCATCATTAAAAATAAGATATAGAACATTTGCATCACTCAAAAAACTTTCCTTATGCCACTTTCTAGTCAATAATTCCTATAGAAGCAACAATTCCTTTGATTTTTATCTCTCCAGATTAACTCTTACTGTTCTATAACTTATAAAAGGGATCACACATTGTGGGATTTGTGTCAGGCTTCTTCTGCTTTTGAGATTCATCCATGTCTTTTGTGTGTATCAGAAGTTTTCTTTCTTTTTATTGTTGAGTAATTTTCCATTGTGTAAATATGCCATAATTTATTTTTTCATTCTTCTTTTGATGGCCTTTTTGATTTTTCCAGTTTTGGGCTATTATGAATAAAGCATCTGTATGTATTTTGTACAAGTACTTTTCTTGATAGAAATTTTCATTTTACTTAATTAAATTCCTGGGAGTGTTATTGGTAAAGCATAAGGTGGCTGTATTTTTAAATTTACTAGAACTTGCCAAATAGTTCTCCAATGTGGTTGTGCTATTTTCCACTCTCAGTAGAAATGTATCCGATCCAGTTGTTCAACTGGATGTATTTTTACATTTTAGTCATTCCAGTGGGTGTGCTGTCTCCACACATTTCAAAACTTGTTTTTCCTCCACTACCCAAATATATCTGATGCTAGGTGTCTACAGAACATGTTATCTGTGGTCTTACCTTTTTATGTAATGACTCGGCAAGTCAGCACTCAGGACATTAGGAGTATTCCTGGAAGTCACTGCTAAATGAAGCTGGCTAGCAATACTTTAACTGTATCTGCAAGTAACTTCAAATGACAAAAATGTATCCAACTAAACATTAAATTTCTTTCAGTACTAACTCCGTTTTGACAAGGTCATCCTAATGACCCTTGGTCACTACAACTGTATTCAACAGAAGAGAAGGTATGACAGATGAGAAGGAGAAGTGGAAAGTGATAGGTTTATGAAACAACCACAGGTAAAATATATTACTCTACACATTTTATAAAAACAGATGACAAGTTGGATATATGTCACACAGGCTCTTTAAATGGGCCTGCAAAAGGAAAGGATACTGAAACTTAAGATTCTTTAGTGTCACAGTTAGGTTGCCAGTGGAAAATTGAATAGGAAGTTTCGAAGAGTGGTTAATCCTGGAGGAAAAACTCATGAGTTAACTTGGTATTTAAAACATTGGGACTGTGTATGGTCATTTAGGCAATGTTGAAAGCAAAACTTCATACAAATTAATTTTAACAGAATTTAATTGAGCAAATAATAATTCATGAACAGGTAGTCCCCAGAACCAGAATGGGTTCAGAGTGACTCTGGGACTTCCATGTGGTCAGCAAGACATTAAAAATGCTCAGCATGTTTGTACTGGTGATTTCACTTCCAAGAATGTCTCCCATGGAAAAAGGTATGTACCCAAAGATGTTCCACCACTTACTTTTTTCATATTAAAGTGGCAAATGGGAAAATAAACACTACCCACTTAATAAGGAATAAATAATAAATATAGGGCAATGATGAAGTGACATCCAGCCCTTACAAATTAATCATATTTTTTCTGCACATCTTCTATAATTTTTAAATTGAGTTATAGCATACATCAAGTTCACAAATCTTAAATACAATATTCACTGTATTAAGTGAATATACAATGTTGTGGGAAGTCAAGGACCCTGAACAGAGGGACTGGCTGAAGCCAGCGGCAGAAGAACAAAAATTGTGAAGATTTCATGGACATTTATTAGTTCCCCAAATTAATGCTTTTATAATTTCTTATGCCTGTCTTTGCTGCAATCTCTGAACATAAATTGTGAAGATTTCGTGGACACTTATCACTTCTCCAATCAATACCCTTGTGATTTCCTATGCCTGTCTTTACTTTAATCTCTTAATCCCGTCACCTTTGTAAGCTGAGGAGGATATATGTCGCCTCAGGACCCTGTGATGATTGTGTTAACTGCACAAATTGTTTGTAGAGCATGTGTGTTTGAACAATGAAATCTGGGCACCTTGAAAAAAGAACAGGGTAACAGCAATCTTCAGGGAACAAGGGAGAAAAGACTTGGAACCTGACTGCCTCAGTGAGCCAGGCAGAACAGAGCCATATTTCTCTTCTTTCAAAAGTAAATAGGAGAAATATCACTGAATTCTTTTTCTCAGCAAGGAACATCCCTGAGAAAGAGAATGTGCCCTGAGGACTGGTCTATAGACAGCCCCCTTAAGGAGATCACCTTTTATGGTCGAAGCCAAAGGGATGAAATAAGCCCTGGTCTTCCGTAGCACTCCCAGGCTTATTAGGACGAGGAAATTCCCGCCTAATAAATTTTGGTCAGACAGGTTGTCTGTTCTCAAACCCTGTCTCCTGATAAGATGTTATCAATGACAATGCGTGCCTGAAACTTCATTAGCAATTTTAATTTCACCCCATCCTGTGGTCCTGTGATCTTGCCCTGCCTCCACTTCCTTTGTGATATTTTATTACCTTGTGAAGTATGTGATCTCTGTGACCCACACCCTATTTGTGCACTCCCTCCTCTTTTGAAAACTGCTAATGAAAACTTGCTGGTTTTAGGGCTTGGGGAGCATCACGGGACCTGCTGACATGTGATGTCTCCCCGGGACACCCAGCTTTAAATTTCTCTTTACTCTTTCCCTTTATTTCTCAACCCAGTCGAGATGCCTAGGAAATAGAAAAGAACCCACTATAAATATCGGGGGTGGGGTTCCTCCAATAATACAATATTCACTGTATTAAGTGAATATACAATATTTGCTTATATTTAATACACAATATTCACTTACACTTAATACAGTGAATATTATATTTAATTACATATTTTTAAAATTATTTATTGATTTATTTGTTATTATTTTTGAGATGTAGTCTTGCTCTGTCACCCAGACTGGAGTGCAGTGGCATAATCTTGGCTCGTGGCAATCTCCACCTCCTGGGTTCAATTGATTCTCATACCTCAGTCTACCAAATAGCTGGGATTACAGGTGTGCACCACCACACCCAGCTGATTTTTTTGTATTTTTAGTAGAGACAGGGTTTTGCCATGTTGGCCAGGCTGGTCTTGAACTCCTGGCCTCAAGTGATCCACCTGCCTTGACCTTCCAAAGTGCTGGGATTACAAGCATGAGCCATCATGCCCAGCTGAATTTCATATGTTTTACACAGATACACCCATGTAGTGAACACCCTGATAGGACATTTTTAGTATATCAGAAGACTCCTCATATCCCCTCCCAGTGAATACCTCTTCCCAAAGGTAGCTGCTATTCTAATTTTTATCACCATTGATTAGTTATGCCTGTCTTTTAACTTTATGTAAATGAAATTGCACACTACATACTCTTTGTGTCTGTCATGTATGTTGGTGCATGTGATTATAGTCAATTCATTTTCATTGATGCTCGGTAATCCATTTTATGAATACCTCAAAATGTATTAATTCATCCCATTGATGGCTATTTGGATTGTTTCCAGTGTGGAGCTATTGTAAATAAAGATATATATAGTCACATTTTTGAAGAATAATAATATCTTTAAAATGTTAATGATAAAATGTTATTTCTAAAAACCAGGAAACACAAATCTGATGAAATGTGGTAAAATTTTTAAAAATTACTTGTACAGAAAAAAAGATAAGAAAGAAATACATGAAATAATTGACTGTGGTTTATTCAGATGGTAGGGCTATAGACAAGATTGTATGTGAAATGATATTAACGCTGAATTCTATTTCAATTTTGATAAAATGACCCTAAATTCTGGGTATTATATGTGGATTCAGGTGGTAAATGTTCTCTTCACATTTTGGCTACAAAAGGACTTATGATGAAGTGCCTTAGGAGGTTGGAAATAAGCAAGATAATTTATCTGGAAAGAGGTACGTTGTGCTGCAGTGGGTTGAGGAGGGATTTCCCCCAACCTTAAGCTTCATGAAAGAAGATTGATAAAGAACATTGGACAGCTTTATATGTGTTACAGTGGTCCAGTATCTGACACAAGGAAGCAAGGACATCATTGGAGTTCTCCTGTGGTGTGATTTGGTGCTACTCCTGTCTCATATCCACCATGCCTTGGTCTTTCAAAGATTCTGTAAACTAAAATAATAAATAAATAGCTTTTAATAATAAATAAATAACTTTTATAAATTTTCCTGCTTAAGGTAAAATATTTGCACTAAGAAGAAAGTGTGCTTCAAAGCCCCTTCCCTCTTCTTCCCATAGAAATGGATGTATTGAGTTACCTGAGCCTGGTGCCATTGACACATTTAATGAACAATCCATTGCTCAAGAAGCAATCTCATGACAATCACTGGCTTTACAGGGAGGAAATACACAGAAAATGCTGGTGTGTTCTGGACATTGAAAGAGTTATACTTCTTATTTTTAATCCATAAATTATACATCCAATTTGTGCACAAGTTTTTTGTGAGTTTGCTTTATTATGAATTAATCCTAAGAGATAGACATATTTGCTATGTGCTGACAAAATCAAGTTGCTTAACTTAAAAGTTACCATCACAAACTGGGCCATGTCACATTTTTTTGAGATAGTTGGTTCCTTGTAAAGATACAGCCTGGCCCACTTTTTGGTGGCACTTTGATATTGCCATGAGATTTTCCTTTCAATATTTACAGTTATTAATATAGGTTCAAGAAATATTACCCATGTGACCATTTTGGACATGTTGAGTAGATTAATGAAATGTACTTTCTAAAAAAGATAAACTAGTTCACCTTTAACACTTTTTTTTTTCTATATAATGCTTTAAAGTTTTAATTCGATCCAGGTAATTGCTTTCCCTTTGTGAGCCCATCCAACCTAAATAAAAAATAAAAAGAATCAGCCTCTTTCAAAGTCAAATTCAGGTTTATAACTTTACATGTAAGGTGAAGAAGAGAGGCAATGGAAATGACAAGATAGATTTGGACATGGACTAGATAATCCCTCTCAGATAGTAGAACAGATCTTTAATTTGCAGAATTCTTTTTACTGGAATGATTCCCCTTTAATATTTAAACAATCCTATTGAGTGTGATGAGACTCTGTGAACCTGAGTTACATACTCTTATTTGGGCAGTTCATTACAATTTCTTCTGTATTCTTTCAAGTAATTGAATCAACTTAAAAATTTGCCTTGGTGACCAAGTAAATAAGAAACTACTTGTTAAGAAAGAGTGATTTAGATTTGATGACTGTGAGTCAGTCTCAAAAGGCACTCCTATATCTCAAAAGGCACTTCTATAAAAAGCGTAAAGTGAAAGCGTTCAAGTATACTGCAGAGAATTAACAGCAAAATTGAAAATGGCTTAAGAGGGAATAGAAAGTGCCAGAACCTAGAAAAAGCCCTTAACAGTCATGTAGGAAGCATTAGAAGTAACGTTAGCGGTCAGAGTGAATGGTACCTTATGGAAGATTTGTTCTACAATAATCCCTAAAACCAGACATTTCAGTCAATTGGTCTTAATTTAAATTTTATGGAACAATGTCAGTTGATTTAGGAATTTACAAATAGACGTGAAGAACATAGCAATTGCATTTGGAAAATGATACGACAGTATCTATTAAAACTAAGTACATACATAACCTATGACACAGCATTTCTTTTTTTTGAGATGGAGTCTTGCTCTGTCATCAGGCTGAAGTGCAAGGGTATGATCTCCGCTCACTGCAACCTCCACCCCCTGGGTTCAAGCGATTCTCCTGCCTCAGCCTCCCAAGTAGCTGGGACTACAGGTGCCCACCACCACCCCTGGCTAATTTTTGTATTTTTAGTAGAGATAGGGTTTCACCATGTTGACCAGGATGGTCTCGATGTCTTGACCTATGACCCAGCACTTCTACTCCTAGATATATGCCCAAGAGAAATGAGTTCATACACCCGCAAAAATCTATGTGTAACAATGTTCATAGTATATTTATTCACAACAGCCCCAACTGGAAACAACCCAAATCTCCATCAGTTGGAATGGAAAAATAAATTGTGAAATATTCTTATAATGGAACAAGGAAAAAACAACAAGAAGAAAAACTGCAGCTACTCATAACAAAATGGATCAATTTCATAGATATAATGTGACAGTGAAAGAATCCAGAAAAAAGAGTACAAATTGTATGCTTATATTTTCATAAAGTTCAACAGTAGGCAAAGTTAAGTCATCACAGTAATCACCCGTGAGTGAGGTATTGACTGGAAAGGGACATGAGGTAACTTCCTGGGGTTCTCTATCTTGACAGCATAGTGGTTGCTCAGGCATACACGCATGAAAAGTTCACTGAGCTGTGCACTTAGAACTAGTGTATTTTATTGTATGGTATACTTCAATAAAACCCATTTTTAAAACTAATAACAAAGTCAGTATTCAGAGAGAATAATCTAGTCATGCAACCTATTACAATGTTTTGGTCAACAATGGACCACATGTATAATAGTCCCATAAGATGACAGTAGACCTGAAAAAGTTATATCACTTAGTGATAGAGTAGTGCAATTATTTTAAAAATAAGTTCAGTGTAACCTAAGTGTACAGTGTTTATAATGTCTACAGTAGTAACAGTAATGTCCTACACCTTCACATTCACTCACAACTTACTCATTGACTCACCAGAGAAATTCCAGTCCTGCAATATTTATTCCCGGTAAATGCTCCATATAGGTGTATACATTTGTTTCTTTTATATTGTATTTTTCTGTACCTTTTTTATATTTAGACATGTTTAGATACACATATACCATTGCACTCCAAATGCCTGCAATATTAAGTTCAGTAACATGTTATATAGATTTGCAGCTTAGAAGCAATAAGTCGTACCATCTAGCCTAGGTGTGTATTAGGCTATACCATCTAGGTTTGTATAGATACACCATATGATGATTGCACAATGATGAAATTACCTAACAATGTATTTCTCAGAATGTATCCTCATTGTTAAGTAAAACATGAATATGTTTGATTTCATGCCTCTTTTTTTCCCACTTCTCAGCTAGATAATTTCTACTTAGTACAGAAATAACTGTATTATCAAATGAACATTATTAAATAGAACCAAAGGCTAATTGGCTATGTGTCTACAACTCAGCTGCTGGATTATTGCTCGTCATTGGTAGGAAAATCTCTTGTAAACACTATATTTCCTATCCCTTAAAGCTGGTGTTGTCTATAGCCTTTCATATTATATCATCTGCCTCTTCCAGAATGGTATTTATCAGACTCAAAAACAATAGAAACCCTTTTCTGAAAGAAATCTTCCCATTAGTTTGACTAGCTATCATCCTGGTTTCATGAGAGTATCACTCAGGTGTAAGTTCTATGACTTTGTTCATTCAAGCAAATTCTTATCTCTACTTAGAACTGCTGTGCATTTAATTGATATAATTTAAAACTATTTCCAGTTGTATTAAACATTAAACAGCATAAAGACTCTCACTAAATGCTGGCACCCTGCTCTTGGGCTTCCCAGCCTCCAGAACCATGAGCCAAATACATTTATTTTCCTTATTAAAAAAAAAAAAAAAAAACAACTATGTATTTGCTCTGAAGAATAAGTTAACGGAGAAACAAAAACCAAGCATAGAAAAGCAAAAGATAAAAAATACCCTTCCAAACTAAATACAAAAGAAGTAGTAGCCCAGGTGTGGTGGTTCATACTTATAATCCCAGTGCTTTGGGAGACTGAGGCAGGAGGATTGCTTGAGGCCAGGAGTTCCAAATATTGACCAGGCTAGTCAGCATAGTGAGACCATGTCTTTTCAAATAAAAAATAATTAGCTGAGTGTGGTGGTGCATGCCTGTAGTCCTAGATACTCAGGAGTCTGAAGTGGGAGGATTGCTGGAGCCCAGGAGTTCAAAGCTACAGTAAACTATGATCATGCCACTTCACCCTAACCTGGGAAACAGAGTGAAACGCTATCTCCTTTAAAAACCCTCAGAATAAACAAACAAATTTTAAAAAGTAGTAGTACAGTACTTGGAAAGTACTAATTAATTGAAATAGGCACTTGCCTGACATGTTGTTTTCATCACAGGTAAGTCTGGACTATGATGCTGAGAGATTTCCATCAACTAATTCAGGAACACATTGAAATAAAAAATAAAGCTAAGATTTTGTTATCATTTCTCAAGGTTCATAAGCCTTTTGTATTGATGATATCAAGTGGGGTATTATAATTTGTTAACCTCGGGCACATTTCTGCAAGAAAGATTTAAACTTGCATATTATCCTTAGAAATAAAAAAATATGAAATCTGTAACTGGAATGTGATCCCAAATGACTATGGATGTGGCCCTTATTCTGAATGAAATAGAGTATCAGTCTCTGGGATCTACTTGACCAGTTGCTATCTTTATAACTTTGGAAAAATCACTTTTTATATCAGATAAAAGAAGGGGAAACAGAATTTATAACTAAATATTCCAGAAGATTAAACTCATGCCCTCATTAACTTCTAAACCCTCTGAACCCCTCAATATACATAGGAGATTGATTCCAGGACCCCCTTGGATACTAGAATTTGAGGATGCTCAATTCCCTTATGTATAATGGTGTAGTAGTTCCAGATAACCTATGCACATCCTCCTGTGTACTTAAATCACCCCTAGGTTACTTATGATACCTAATACAGTGCCTACACATTGCTTCATTCAAGTGGGTTCAACATAGTACTCAGAGTGTGGCAGATTCAAATTTTGCTTGCGAAACTTTGTGGATTTTCTTCCAAATATTTTTCATCCATAGTTGGTTGAATCCACTGATGTGAAATCCTTGGGTACAGAGGGCCAACTGTACATATAAATAAATAAATAAATAAATAAATAAATAAATAAATAAAGCATAAGCCCACAAGGACAAAGAAAATGGAAGAAGTACAACAGGAGTGATATGCAAGCAAATATCTAGAGAAAGAAAAGCATGTGAATGTGCAGTCTCTAATTTAGCAGTGTAGAATCAGCTGAAACCTAAACAAATGTGGATGGGGCACCAACGGGATGCAGGTACATGCTCATCCCACTGGAACTGGAATGATCAATTCCTGGAAGGTGAAGGTAAGTGGAGGTGCTAAGAACAGGAGAATCAGTCCCAAGTTGTATAAAGAGCAGGCAAATCTTTTCAACTCCATCCCATATGCCATGTAGTCAGTTAGCTACTGCTCTTCCACCTGGAAGAAGAGGAGCAGCTTCTCCTCTGGAGAAATGTAACTGGAGGAACTGTATTCTTGGAGCACCAAAAACATTAAGGGGCAGCAGCAAATTGCTAAAAACCAAAGGATTATGTAAAAGTCTAAAAAAGTCATTACGTTTCTTACCTCATCTCCCATCTCTGTGCCCAAATGCTAGCTACCAAGTTTATAACTTTCAGTTTTTCTTCATTGGCCAAGGAGAAAAGACCAACAGATGTCGTCATTCAGATTGTTTACTTGAAACAGCCTGATTTCTCCTTAATCACCATATAGAGAAGCAATAAACTATTAGTGCCCCATTATTAAACATGAATGAAACACTAAGCATCCTGGATATGTGAAGAAAGCTTTCAATATGAAATAAACAAAATAAACAGAAAGAAAAAAGTAAGAAAAACAACTGAAATCATTTAAAACCCATTCTCAATATTCTTTTGGAAAGTATTATATCCATTAGTTGAGAAGAGAATGCTATTAATTGGTACTAAAAATAGAAAGAACTTTTAGAAAATTAAAAACAGAACATGATAGCATAAATTTCAAAGAGATGTTCCCCTTCCCAAGTCCAAGTGATCTCATTGTTCAGTTCCCACCTATGAGTGAGAACATGCGGTGTTTGGTTTTCTGTTCTTGTGATAGTTTGCTAAGAATGATGGTTTCCAGCTGCAACCATGTCCCTACAAAGGACACAAACTCATCCTTTTTTATGGCTGCATAGTATTCCATGGTGTATATGTGCCACATTTTCTTAATCCAGTCTGCCACTGATGGACATTTGGGTTGATTCCAAGTCTTTGCTATTGTGAATAGTGCCGCAAAAAACATATGTGTGCATGTGTCTTTATAGTAGTATGATTTATAATCCTTTGGGTATATACCCAGTAATGGGATGGCTGGGTCATATGGTACATCTAGTTCTAGATCCTTGAGGAATCGCCATACTGTTTTCCATAATGGTTGAACTAGTTTACAATCCCACCAACAGTGTAAAAGTGTTCCTATTTCTCCACATCCTCTCCAGTACCTGTTGTTTCCTGACTTTTTAATGATTGCCATTCTAACTGGTGTGAGATGGTATCTCATTGTGGTTTCGATTTGCATTTCCCTGATGGCCAGCGATGATGAGCATTTTTTCACACCAGGGCCTATCATGAGGAGGGGGGGGGGGGGGGGGGGAGGGATTGCACTGGGAGTTATACCTGATGTAAATGACGAGTTGATGGGTGCTGACGAGTTGATGGGTGCAGCACACCAACATGGCACAAGTATGCATATGTAAGAAACCTGCACGTTATGCACATGTACCCTAGAACTTAAAGTATAATAATAAAAAAAGAAATAAAAAAAAGAAAAAAAATTTCAAAGAGATAAATAGAAAAATAAAACACAGAATATGATAAAATCTCCTGGAAACTAGGGGTAAAGTACAAAGAGGTGGAAAGCACGAGAGGGAAAAAATTAGAAGAACAAGAAAGAAGGCACAATATCTGACGAGCAGAATTTTAAAAAATAAACAATAAATAAAATGATGGTGATTGGAGGTGGTGATCAAAGAGATAATATCAAGTATGTCTTCATATCAAAAGGCCCGACTGCATGTCCAGCACAATGAGGAAGAACTTCCATCATCATATAATTTTCACATAGAACTAAGGAAAGGAAGGGAATCACAAATGATTGTGTGATCAGATTGTGGATGAGATTAGCTCTAGACTTTTCAACAATGCATTGAAACTAGAAAATAATGAAATAATGTCTTCAAAATGTGGAGGAAAAGTTCTTTCCAACCTGGGATTCTATATCTAGATAAATGAGTGTAAATGTGGAATAAACTCATTTTCATATAGGTAAGGTCTTCAAAATTTTTATCTCATCTTCTCATATTTTTTTCTCATCAAGCTGACAGAATCATTGTTCGATAAATAAATTAATAAAAAGGAAAAAAATAAAATCCATCAAACAGAGGATTCAACACAGAGAAAGAAAAAAGCTAATGACTAAAGGAAGTTATTCTAAAGACACCTGGTTATAAGGGAGACAGAGTAGCTGGCTTACATGGCACATACTGGATCAGGAGGACAAAGCCTTCAGGAAGAATTTCTAGAAAGAAAAAAAGTGGATGTGTTAGTGTTTCAGTCCATTTGTGTTGCTATAATGGAGTATCTGAGGCTCAGTAAATTATAAAGAAAATAAGCTTATTTGGGTTATGGTTCTGCAGGCTGTACAAGAAGCATGCTACCATTGCTTCTGATTCTAGTGAAGAACTCAGGTTGATTCTACTCATAGAGGAAAGAAAAGGGGAGCCAGTGTGTACAGAGATCACATGGCAAGAGAGGAAGCAAGAAAGAGAGGAGGAGGTGCCAGACTCTTTTCAGCAACCAACTCCCTAGGGAACTGAGAGTGAGAACTCAGTCACTCCCATAAGGATGGCACTGAGCCATTTGTGAGGGATTCACGCCCATGATCCAAACACCTCCCACCAGTCCCCACCTCCAACAATGTGCATCAAATTTCAACATGAGAATTGGCAGGGCCAAATAAATCATATCCAAAACATAGTAGTTAGATTTCCTGATGTGGTGATTTTGACAGTTCTGTTGAATATTTGGGAAAGAATTAGTGATAGAAACACACAGAAATTAAGCAAAAAAGAAAATAAAACACACACAGAGAGAAGGTACAATCCCTAACTTCCAGAAAAATAAAACTATGTAAAAGAAAAGTGATGTTGTTATTGCATATTATGTGGCTCAGCATAATATACAATATGTAAAATATTTATAAGGCAATAAGGATGTAAACACTGAATATTGACAAGAGGCAGAAAGGGAAGTATGGATGTACAGGTTGAACAAAGAGTGCCATGGTAGATTGTATTTTCCAAAGGTGGCCCTATCATTGCTTCCCATCCATACGCTCTTTTCTAATGTGACCTTGTCAATCTCCTATCAAGAGATGGAGTCCAATTTTACTTCTGGTGAATCTAGATTAAACTTCTGACCTAGTTGTTGCTGACAGAATGCAATGGAAATGACACTAAGTGACTATTGAGGCTAGGCTAGCGAAGGCCTTGCAACTTATGTCTGTTTCTACTGGAACTCCTGCTATCAGAGTCTCATCTGTCATATAAGAGATTTGCTTGCCCTGAGACCACAGGGCTGGACATACCACGCAGAGAGAGATGACATATATGACCACAGGTTTCAGCTGTTTCAGCACTTAGTCATCTGAGTCATCACAGTCCAGACAGTAGATGTGTGAGTGCAGAAGTCTTGAAGAAGATTTCAGACTTAGCCACTGCCTGACCGCTGCCACACGAAGAACCCTGAGACAGCTAGACATATCTAGCTGCACGTAGTTGAACCACACAACTGTGAGAAGTGGTAATAATTGATTGTTGTTTTGAGCATTTATGTTTTGGGGCTGATTTTTATAAAGCAATAGGGGAGCCAAACAAGTGCTAAATTCTATTTTTCATAATTTAAAGTCCGAAAACAGCAAATAAAGTCATCAAAAAATAGTAGCATAAGCATATTAGTTCAGAAACGTAGCTGGAAATAATACAAAACATAAGAAAAAAAACTTCAAGCACATAAAACTGGTTGTTCCTAGAGAATAAGATTTCTAGGGTAAGTACAGGTGAAACAGAGGATCACTGATTTTAGCTGTAAGTCTTATAGCACTATTTAACTTTCAAAGTTAAATACTCATATTTATTTGATAAAAATTAAATTTTAAAAAATGGGGTATCTACCCTGCCTAGGAATCAGACATCACAAGTGCAAGATTTCCCAGAGTTTATGAGCATGAAAGCACTTTGAAAACTCGAAAATACTATCAATATGTGGCATTTTACCTATCATTATTTTTAATTTCCCATTCTGTCTTCAAATTTATTAAACAAAAGCTTGAGAAAAATTCAATTTAATTTATAATGAAAATGTGGGTTCTAGTACCAGTTTTAAACTAAAATGTTCAATCCAAGCCTCAGTTTTCTGACTTATTAATAAAGAATTGAGTAGGAGTGGACATGACATTGAAAAAGGCACTTCCAAAATGTTACAATATTTAGCGTCTCTGGAACTCTACCTTAGAGCTCATCATAGCTAGGCTCTATACTAGATTTAAAATAGTCTAAGATAAGAATTCTCCAAGTTTGGTTCCAGGAGCCCTGTGCACTCCGTAAGTCACTGGGGACCCCAAATAGCTATTGTTTATGTGAGTTACAGCCTTTGATAATTACTTATTAGAAATTAAAAATGGAAAGTTTAAAATATTTAATTTCTTTTAAAATGGCAATAATAAGCCCATTACATGTTGGAATATTTTTAATAAAGAATAATTGCTTTTCTAAATAAAACAATTTAATGAGAAGAGTGGGATTGTCTTATATTATTGCAAGTTAATGTTGGCTTAACAGACAAGGGCTATATGATATTTGCTTCTTCATTTAATCCACTGCAATATTACACATTAAGTAACCTCTGAAAACTCCACTGCACACTTGTGACAGAATGAGAGTGAAAGGGGCAAATAATGTCTTACTATTACCATAAAATTGATTTATTCTCAGGGATCCCATGAAAGGGCTTTAAGAGGATCTCCAGGTGTAAGACATTAGAACCCCCAGTTTGCAACAATGAAATGCACTGACTTCAAAGAAATTTAAAGAGTGAGCTTCTAAAAAGTCAATCGGTCTTTAGAAAGTCAGTAGATATACATCAGAGATGAATCATTTTTCTTTGTTTTAAAAGTATAGGTCTGAACAGAATGTATCAATGAACTTAGGGGAGCAGCAGCATGTGATGGTTAAGAGCCCTGTCTCTGGAATCAGACATCAGGGGTTCAAATCCTGGCCCTATTATTTATCAGCTGTGGCAACTTGGGCAAGTTAATTAGTTCCTCTGTGCCTCCAGGGTTAGTATCAATGTTAAATGAGTCAATATCTTTAAATATTTAGAATATTGAATAGTACATAATCAATGCTAACATATATTTGTGAAATAATATAAATTTCTTCCAGGAAGAAAAGTCAAATTCAGCTTATTATGTAAATACTGACCATAGACACAGGTCCTGGGTTCTCTCCAGGCTTTACCACCTGTGCATCACATGGCCATGGGAATTATTCAAACATCTGGCCCCCAGTTTCTCTGAGCGTCCATCCTTTACACGACAGATGTGAGTCTCAACTGAGATGACAGTTATGAAAGCTTTTGGGGAAATGTTGAGTCCTATGCTGCTCTACAAGTGTAAAGGGTTATTATTTTTCATATTCTCACCTGTATGATGATCAGCTTTCTGTGAATGTATTATGATTTTTGTTAACTTCAAGCATTCCTGGTCCTCTTGGATTTCCTTTGGCTTTGGATATCAGGGCAATGATTGGAATATTGTTTTCTCTGCCTCTTGGCATTTTGATTTCTGCTTTCTGGGTAGTGTTCCCTTCCAAAATAACCTCACTGGGGGCTTTTGGATGTGTGATTTAGTTTTCACATCATGTAACATTTTCTGAGTTTATCAGTCCCCTGAGGTCTCCACAGGACAGAAGAGGAGAGAGACAAAGCTCTTAGAAATACCATTATTATTGTAATTATTCACTAAGGCAGAAGGTGGTTTTATCTTAGATTCAAAGCTTTGCTGGGAGGAGGGAAGAGAGAGGAGCACAGAGCCAGCAAGACTGTGAGCACATTGGCTGGAGATGTTCTAACCATATTGGAAGGACAGTAGGTCACAGAAAGTCTGGTCCCATTCCAACAGCTTAGATCTGAGGGAGATGAAGTGGACAAGACAACTGAGCATTCAATCTAATGGAGCCAATGTCAAGCCCTTAAACCAGGCTAGCCATGTATTTAGCTTGAGCTGCAACCAGGAGCTTAGATTCTTTCAGAACTCAGAGGCCTATAAAATACAGTACAAAACTTTTTACATAACAAAATCTCCCACACTTCCTACACCTCTATTCCCATCATGGAACTATGTGGAGTTTCCAGAATCTGCTGTGCTCTTTGTGCACTTTTCCTTTTTCATGCTAGGGCTTCTGCATGATGTGTCAGCTTTTAGGCCTGGCAAACACTTATTTTTCTTTCAAGACTCAGGTCAGTTGCTAGCTCCTTTGGGACTCCCTAAGAAAAATTAGGTACTTCTTCTTGGTCTACTAATAGCATCTCAACTTAACTTAAAGGCCCTAGGGCATTTATTTATAAATGTTTGACTGACATATCTATTTCCAAAATATATATTGAAATGGGAGAGTTCCCTGACCCCCTCGTGAGATGTGCAACAGGGGTGTGGCTCATTTATTTGGGCTCCATGTGCTCAAACCTCTTATGGAAGAGGAGCACGCAGGTGGGCAGGTGCGGGAGCTAAGGAGCCATGGAATCTGACCCCATGGCAGTGTCTAGGGGTGTTACAATGCTTTTTTAGCCCTGCTGTCTGGGGACAACTTAAGTGTTAAATAGCTCAGTGAAGAGTCAGTGTGACAGCCTTTTTGGGTTCCTGCACCCAGTGTCCCCTGAATTCTTGTCTGGCATCCAGGAAGAATCAGGTCACACAGACTTGAAGGATGGTGAATGTGGGGATTTTATTGAGTGGGATGGGAAGCTGGAGAGGGGATAGAGTGGGGAGGTGATCAACCATCAACCTGGAGTTCAACCATCCTACAGCTGATATCCTCTCTGACCATTCCCAGTTGAACTCCTCTCAAAGTTCAGACGTATCTTCTCTTCTCTCCTTCTCTGCCATACCAGTCTGCTGCTCTGCTGCTTTGCTGCTCTTCTGCTTATGGAGCCTGGGATTTGGGGTTTATACAGGCACACGACTGTGAGCCGTGGTGGACCAAAAGGCAACATTCAGGCATGAAAACAGGAATGCCTGTTCTCTTTTAAGGCCATGGGTTTCCAGGCTCGAGGGTGGGGCCTTTGCTGGGGAACTGCTCTCTTCTACTCAGTATTTCCCTGCCTCCTGTCCATATCAATATTAAGATTTTTGTGGATAAGGGCTCTCATTGAAGTATGCACATATCTAAAAACTTAAGAGCATTCATAGTTCATGTTGGAATACTAATAAATGTTTGCAGAATGAATGCATAACAAATGCCAAGAATGCTATATGTCTGAAGTTTTGCTGTAGGGCAAAAATGCTGAATTACTGATGCAAGCTTCCCTTCTTGGATCCTGGTAATCAAGCTGCAGTGTGGCTACTAGCAGGAACACAGGCACGGCGATAGTGGCCATGTGGGAGCTGTGTTGGTGAGGGTGAAGTTCAGTTCCTACGAAGACTATGGCATAAGAATGGCAGTGGTGCAAAGGGGCTAGGCAGAGAAATTGCGATTCAAAGGCTCCACCTACCCAGCATGGTTTAGATTATTATTGTTAAAATATACCCCAGCTGACAGGCCAAATGAACACCCTGTGGCTAAAAGGAGACACACCAGAAATGGAATCAAATGTCCATAGCAGGGAGAAGGGTTGATCAGGTACCCCTATATTATCAGCTGCCATAAGGTCTTCTTTCCTGTAACTAAACAAAAACTAGCTCTTAAAAACTGTCAAAACAGCTACAACTGGGAGTTTCCCAACTGATCTGGGTGTACAACCCAACTGCAGCCAACTGAACTGCCCCCACCCCTCCTTGTGGCCCCACTAGCAACTCTAACTGGATAGGAGACTGACCTTGCAAACATTCTTGCCTGATAAACAGCCACAGACTTCAACTCCGTTTCAGCCAGCTCATGGAGAATGTGCAAACATCTTTCTGCTCTTTAGTTCACCTTTTGACATAAAATTTCACCTTACTTTAATGTTAAACCTCCACCCAAAAATAAGCACAATATTTTTGTTATGTATGTTTGCCTACTGCCACAGGGCTTGACTTCCCTCATAAATATTCATAGACTTCCTCCACACCTGCTAAATACACATCTAACATGGCCCCCGAAAGACATAAATGCCAGTTCTTCCTCTCCCCTCTTCAGAGTGCACTTTCATTTTACACCAAAGACTGTGTCTTCCTTATTTTTAGATTTTGTTTTGTTTTGTTTTAAGAAAATAAAGCTCTTCTTTTTTCCTTCACAGATCTCGTGGTCTTTTGTTAACATTATAAACATGTTGATTTCAGTCAGAATCCAAGAGGTAAGAAGGTGCTGTGGGTGGAACTTGGGCTTTGGGTGTCAAAGCCCACAGCTAAATAGGTGCCTAGTTTTGGACGAGTTATGTAAGTACATCTAATCTCAGTTTTCTAGCTTTAAAACAGATTTAAAGTTAGTGAGGAATTTTAAAAATTAAAGAGGACAGATTTTGCAGTGTTCCATGTACAAATTTCAGCTCAGGCACTGACTGAAGTCCTAGGACTGCATCAGTTTTCCCCTCTTTAAACAGAAATAAAAATAGTTTCTGGATGGTTGTAAGCATTAAATGAGTGAAAGCACAGAAAATGCTTTCCATAATGCCTGACATAAGACCTTAAAAAGGGTAAACTAATATTTTTATTAAAAACTATGTAAAGGATCAGCACACAACAAAAACATATTAACTCCTTCACCCTTCAATATGGTGGACTTTGACCTAGTGGTCAATTAATCTGATAAAGGTTGGATAAATGCAGTGTATAGAAATGTGAGCTTCCTTCTTCCTTTTCTCCCTCTTTTCCTCCCTCCTTTCCTCCCTTCCTTCTTCGCTGATTGAGAGCATTTGAAACTGCACAGGATTTTGCCCTACTAGAACACCTGTTGGGCTTTGCACAATCCAGGCAAATCGTCTTCCTATGGTGGTAGATTTCCTGTGGAGTCTGAGGATAAAAAAGGCGAGGGGAAGGCCTCTTTCCTCTATGTTAAATGAATATGCGTTTTCTTCCCAGAAAAACAAATTGAAATACTGCGATGAAGACAGTGTGCTTCAGAAACTCATGTTCCTGCTCTCCTGTGACTCTGATGGTAAATCACAAGCACCTCCACACTGATGTCTTGAAGAAAACCACATTGGAGCTAACAAAATGCAGTTTAACTAAAAATAGAATCACAAACTTTTAATCTATATTTTAAAAGTGTGTGGTGGGAATGGTAGGGTCCTGGAGGTGGGAAGGAAGGAGAAGAGGCAATATTAGCAGCTCAGGTAGAGCTTCTGCTCCTTTTCCAAGGAGCACTTAAATGCTGAGCTGATGACTGAGCCCTTGGCTGGGGACAGCCTGCTGTGGTGTTCGGGCTCACGTGGATCCCCAGCCTTTCTAAACCTAAATGAACTCTTTTTTCCCCCTGGAGCCTGCTGGAAGCCAGAAAAGGACCTCTCTTCTATAGTACGGGAGAGCTGCAGGGTTCAGGGGATTAGCAAGTGGAGCACAGCAGCTTCAGCTTCAGTGGATTGGATCCAGGCAAGATAGTTAGAAATATCCCAGGGATGCCTGTCAGCTGTTCAGTGGCTTATGAGAATTGAGTGTGGGTAGCGGCTAAGTTCCTTTGAACACATTTTTTATAAGTCTACAAAAGTCTACTTTTGGTTCTTAACTATGCTATAGTTTCATATGTGTTTACTCCAAAGTCCTAAAAACGTTGATGGGGGATAATTGTCCAAATGTTAACTATTATTGATATATTAAGATCTGAATTTATAAACACATTTTTATTTTGATAGGCTTATCCAATTTATCAGAAATGGTACCATTGTAAATATTAAGATAGCCTCTGATACTGATAAACAAGAATAAAGTAAGCAAAGGCACAGATCTTTGCTCAGATGGAAACCAGTTGTGTGGTTTTACTAATTCATTAATCCTTGACTGCCATCAAAGGCATAGTTGCATTATCTGTTGATAGAATTTATTGTAGTAAGAGAAGACCTCTGCATTCAGGTAGAGTCATAAGTGTTTGTGCAGATAAATATATGCTTCTAACAGGGTGTTCCACCAATGCTTTGGAGAGTAAATACCCATAACTAGAGCAAATTGAGGATAAAATGCAATGCTGGCTTATCCAGTGAGCAGAAGCTCTTCAGTGGGACTTTTATTATTATTATTATTATTATTATTTGCAGAATAACTTTTAAATAATTTGTTTTATAGTTTGTTCAGAACAACTCTCCTTATCTAAAATACTTTTAAAATCATGGTCTGAGTCATAAAATTCCACTTTAACAATTTTAGATTCCCCTGGGTTCTACAATCAGTTCTATTGCTACCGGTGTAGTCTGGTGCAGTCTCTTCCTTTCTTTGCATTTAATTTCTTGAGTGTGAAAATAGGATTCGATCAGGACTGAACTAAATGTTTAATCAATTGTCCTTCAGTTCTAAAAATTAAAGAATAAATTCTTTGTAAACAAGTTCAGGTCACACTGAAGAGAATTTACCTCTCCACCTAAATAATTCATAGACACCAGAAAAAAGTGATCCACTCATTCGATTCAAGTATCCTATGTATTCTCAAACTATTTTTGATTGAAGTAGAAGATAGGGTGTTTTGTTGGATGTTTATGAACCAGAATCACAGTCTCAGTGGGAAACAGCTGGCACATTCAAATGGACACATTTAGGAGAACTTAGGTGGAATAACTATTTACATAGACATAGGTAGGATTAAAGAATGTCAATTAGGTATGGTAGACATCCAAATAAACAATATTAGGAACTGTCACTTACACTGGGACTGAAGGGTAAGAGGACAGAGTGGATACCAGGACACAAAGGGAGACCTATAACACTAGCATAAGAAAGGACCACTGGACAGGTGCCACAGCCTTCAGAAGGAGGGACACAGTCATTGCTAACCCATGGCCCCACAAGAAAGGATCATCTCCTTCCTCTCTCTGAGCTCCTTCCTGCACCTTCTATTGATCAAATCTAAAGCCAGAGAAAAGAGAGCCTATGAATATGACCTGTATTATTCAGGATTCTTTAGAGAAACTGAGCCAATGGTGTGTGTGTGTGGGTGGGTGTGTGTGTGTAGAGGGAGAGAGAGAGGGTGAGATTTCAAGGAATTGGCTAATGTGATTGTGGGGACTGGCAAGTCTGAAGTCTGCAGTCTGTCAATCTGGAAATCCAAGGAATAGTTGATGTTGCAGTCTTGAGTCTAAACATAATCTTAAAGCAGAATTCCTTCCTTCTTAGAGTATTCTGGTCTTTTCCCTTAGGCCTTCACCTGATTGGATGAAGCCACTCACACTATCAAAGGTAATCTGTTTTGCTCAAAGTCTGCTATTTGAAATGTTAATCACATCTAAAAATCTACCTTCACCAATCACAACATCCAGATGGTATTTGACCAAACAACTGGCAACCATTCTTATCTAAGTTGATGCATAAAATTAACCATGGCAATATCCACATAGGTCAGCATTCAGGAGTAGGGAGGGTTGGAAAAGGTAGAGAGAGGATTAGAGGGGAGGGGACACAAACAGAATATTCAGCAACCTCTGTATAGCAATTCCATCAGACTTCCCATTCTTTTTTTCTGGACTTCCTGAGGGTAGTAAGTAGGAGTATTTTGCTTACTGCTGGCTTCCAAGTGGCTAGTCTAATACCCGGCACATAATATAGTAGTTTCCTCTGGAGTATGGGTTGAATTGACTTGAATACTTTAGAAGCAAGTTCTGAGAAATGTGTGTTTAGTGAATTTTCCCCAGAGAGTAGCAATATCTCAAGAGCAATTTGCAAAGCAGGTAAATGCCATCACAATTTTCTATCAGATTTTGAGCATAGGACAATGCACCACATCAGATTAATCAGATGTGATCATATCTGCTAAGGCTCAAGATCAGATGACATTTCCAAGCTTCACTCTTTGCCTTATTAATAGAATAAATTTAGTCGTTGAACTGGATGATCTCCCATGCTGGCAAAGACTTTAAATTGCTTCCTTTGTAACCATGCAATTATATAAAGGACTGGCTATATTGCTAGGGGATGATGGAAGTCATTTATCAGGTAAATAATCTTGAAAACAATCTATTCTTAATGGCCCACACCTGCTAGGAATGTGACACCAGATTTACTCCCAACAAAGAAATGGGCTGGGAATCAAAATGCCTCTTATATGCCTCATGACAGTGAAGAAAGAATGAAACCAGATAGAGTTTAAAAGACTTCAATAAAGTGTGCCCTAGATTATTTGACACATTATTTTTGAGCTCTCTGAATGGTTGTTCAAGAAAGTTACTGAAATATTATCCATTGAGAAGTTTTTTTTTATAGCGGGGGTGGGGGGCAGCTTAGTTTGATCGTCCTGAAACCAGGAGTAGTGAAAGGCGAAAAGGAGCAAAGATAGTCATAGGTCATCTGATGAAGGAAGAAGGGTATCTCCAAGGCCGTTGTGTCACTGAGGAGAATGGTAGCTATCAATCAAAATGCCAGTTTGGCTTTGTGCGTCAGTTGGTTCTGATAAGCATCTGTTTCTTATTTCTGTTGCTTTCCTGGTTTGCTCTCCAAATAAGCAGGTCCTTTAACTGGAAAATTAGCAATTGGCCCTCTGAGAACGAAGTGAAAAGAAGTATGTAAAATCTTCATGCAGACACATGAGGCTTGGGTGGTACTGCTTCTCCTATGTTATCGAAAGAAATTATCTTACAGGGACAGCCTGAGGCTAAATGTGTGAAGTGGCTAAAGGTTGTCACAGTCTCTTTTTGCTCCTGCCTCTCTTCCTCTTCTAAAGTCCTTGTCATCTCCCCAACATCCTCCCAACACGTGCACATGCATCACCCCCACCCCTCAACTCCTGCAGCTGTCCTGAGTCTTATTCCTACAGAGCCTAGTGAAGCTATTTCTCCACTAAGCTGGGGCTGTTGAATTTCTCTCTGTGTCCCCAGGGCTTAGCCCAACACCTGGAATCATGAAAGTGCTCAATAAATCTTTCATGAGTGATGGAAGCTTCAATAAGACGTTAGATAAAAGAGGCTCAGTCACTTCTGGAGGGAGAGGTGTTTACAATTCAATAAGACATTCTTAAAGCTAGAGCCTCTAATAACAGAATTTCTGGCAATAGGATGGGTGGTGCATCACATCAGGAACAGGAGCAGCTAGCTTTGCCTGGCAATGAAGAAGTCATGTCGTATGCTGCCTGTTGTTTGTAAGCAGAAGGCAGCTCCTGCATTTCTAGGACTCTGGGTTCTATCTCAATCCAGGGCATCCACTCACAGAAGGCTGCCACAGCTGGCACCAGCTCTCCTCTGCTCCAGAGTAAACCAGGGGCAGAAAAATGATGCCCCTCTATCCAGTCCTATGAGGAAAGCATGTGCTAAGATACTCAGCAGCAATCTGGCCCCTTGCTGATACCACCACATGTGTCCAATCACCCTTCTTCTCCAGAGTAATTGTAATGGTGAAAAGGAAGCTTAGTATGACTAACTTCATCTTGTTCCTACCCCCCAACCCTCTGTAGTGATCTCTTCTGGTTAGCTACTTTTGCTTATTTCTGAAAGTAGGCTAAGCTAACTATGGGAGGAATTTAGTTTATAGTTTACAGTGAGGATAATAATAGTCCCTTCCCCAAACTAGCTCCCAAGGAGATAAGGAAGATGTACACACAAATAACAATGTTACATTAAATATCTATAGGAGTAATGTGACCTGACCAAGGGCAAAGAAGTTTCTCAACCTCCCTAGATCCTCACTGCTGCCCAGATGTCTTTGGTCATTGGTCACCTGTTAACTTCAACTCCCTCCCTTCTCCTGCTTACCCTAACCTAGAAGGAGCCTAAAATTTGTGTTAACTTAAGACAGTTCTTTAGGACACTCATCTGCCATCTTCTTGGTTTGCTGGCTATTGGGGAACCCATCCCCAATATTTCAACATAGGTTCTTTCTATTATACATAAATGTTAGCCAGCTGAGAAATAAAGAGAAAGAGTACAAAGAGAGGAATTTTACAGGCAGGCCACTGGGGGTGACATCACATATCAGTAGGACCATGATGCCCACCTGAGGCTCAAACCAGCAAGTTTTTATTAAGGGTTTCAAAAGGGGAGGGGGTGTAAAACAGGGAGTAGGTACAAAGATCACATGCTTCAAAGGGCAAAAAGCAGAACAAAGATCACATGCTTCTGACGGAACAGGACAAAGGCAAAGCAGAACTACTGATAAGGGTCTATGTTCAGCTGTACACTTATTGTCTTGATAAACATCTTAAACAACAGAAAATAGGGTTCAAGAAGAGAGAACCCGTCTGACCACAAATTTACCAGGGCAGAGTTTTTCCCCACCCTAATAAGTCTGAGGGTACTGCAGGAGACCAGGGCATATCTTAGTTCTTATCTCAACCACATAAGACAGACCCTCCCAGAGTGGCCATTTATAGACCTCCCCCAAGGAATGCATTCCTTTCCCAGGGTATTAATATTAATATTTCTTGCTAGGAAAAGAATTTAGTGATATCTTCCCTATTTGCACATCCATTTATAGACTCTCTGCAAGAAGAAAAATATGGCTCTTTTTGCCCTACCCTGCAGGCAGTCAGACCTTATGGTTGTCTTCCCTTGTTCCCTAAAAATCGCTGTTATTCTGTTGTTTTTCAAGGTGCACTGATTTCATATTGTTCAAGCACACATGTTTTACAATCAATTTGTACAGTTAACACAATTATCACAGGGTTCTGAGGTGACGTACATCCTCAGCTTACAAAGATAACAGGATTAAGAGATTAAAATAAGACGGGCATAAGAAATTATAAAAGTATTATTTGGGAACTGATAAATGTTCATATTAAAATGAAATCTTCACAATTTGTGTTCTTCTGCTGTGGCTCCAGCCAGTCCTTCCATTTGGGGTCCCTGACTTCCTGCAACAGCTGGCTCTTGAATAAAGTCACTTTCTTAGCCTCAACACCCTGTCTCTTGACTTACTGGCTGTGGTGTGGTGAGTGGTATGAGCTTGGACTCAGCTACACAATCTGCTCTACCAAGTTGACTCCAGATCCATGATTAGACCTATGTCTTTATTTCGCATCAGAACCTAGCAGAGTATCTTCCAGATAAAAGTTGTTAAATAAAAGATTTTTTTTTGCCTGATAGATGTCAATTTGCTGCTTAGAACTATACATTTTTAACCTCTGGTTTCCCTAAGGAAGTTACTTTTGCATTTTCCAGTGCTTTTTTAAATTTCTGGTTAAAACATTACATATGTAAATTATTGATTAAAATATTCTCCAGTGACTTCTTATTTTATCAGAGAGTTCTTTGCCAACCAATGTGCTAAAGATGGATGCCAGCATACTGAAATGCTGACCCTCATCCCAGCCCAAGGCCCTACAGATTGGGCTCTAGGTAGCTCAGGTCCTTGGTCTGAAACAGAATCTCTGTTTCACTCAACTTCCTGTTCAGATGTTTTCATTTTCTTCATATGCCATGATGTGGGGGAAAACAGTTGGAAAATATTGCTCTTCAGCAGGGGCTGGCATTTTATTTTTCTTTAAAGAGCCAGATAGGAAAGATTTAGGCATTGTGGGCCATATGGTCTCTGTGTTAACTAACTTCTGCCATTGTAGCATGAAAGTAGCAATAGACAATACTGAACTAATGGGCATGGCTGTGTTCCAATAAAACTATTTACAAAGATAGGTGGCAGAATACAGATTTGGCCTGAGGGCCTTAGTTTGCCGACCTCTGCTCCACAGGGTGAAGTTCATTTCCTTGATACAGTTGATCTTCCCATGCTCTTGTTCTGGTCTCCACTTCAGCCTCATCTTTTCTACAGGCTCAAAGGTTCCATGCCCTGGGAAGCAATCTCCCTTGTCTCCAGGTGTGTGTCCAGTGTCTCTGCACCCATAGCACCATGTTCACACATTTTCTCACTTTCATGTAACAACATGTTGGAGTGTCTGTCATCCCCATCAGACTGCAACATCCTGGATAGTTGGGGGACTGTATATATCTGTATCTATTAGACATAGCACAGTATCTGTCATATCACTGTTTATTGCATGAAGTTCTCACTGTTTATTGCATGAAGAACATGGCAGCAAGGATAGATAGAAGGAAGGAAGAGGGAAGGGAAAGAGGAGCAGAGGAAGGAAATAAGGGAGCATTCTCTTTCTGGTTGAACATTGGAAGTTTCATTGTCTCCAAGATATGCATGTCAGAGAAAGGTGTTGGTGACAAAGAAAGGCAAGTAGGAGTGGTAAAGAAAATGAGCAGGTGGTAGATTTAGGGAGAAGGTGGGGCCAATGGCAGAAAGAAGTTGTCTGAATTCTACAAAGTTCAATGGGTGCTATTGAGCCTGCATTATTTCAGAATCACTTGATGTTATCCAAGATAAACCAGCATCATAAAATATATGCCTTAAGTGGTGAAATAAAAGGTTACTGTGGCAAGATGCTATTCAGCAATGCATTTCTAGTACCTCTGGGGCTCTAGAATTTATGACAAGCAAATGAACCAGAAATAAATGAACCAAAGCTGTAACAAGGGATGACTACAAACTACAATTCAGTTAATAAGATACCTCAATTATGAAGCAAATCTAGAAGCCTTATGAATTAATTTCTTCTTCTTTTTTTTGTCTCGCCCTCCTTTCCCGCTTTCTTTCTCAAGTTATTTCCACATTTCCCTTGTAGTATAAATAATCATATAATGGTATTTTCTGTATACCACAACCTGGAGTGAAAACTTTCTCATCTTAAAGAAAAGTGCAAAGTTTCATGAGCTAACCATAAGTGTATCACGCTAAGTCATATTTCTTTAATCATTAGGGCTTACCCCCATGTATTTTTAGTCATGAGTAATACATGGTGAAATTTAAGGCATAGAATGTATAAAATGCCAAAAATTTGAATGTTATACCTCTATTCACGCCATAATTTGTACCTTGTAAATAATGTACTTCCACATACATCATTTCAATTTTTTCTTAAGATCTGTATATTATATAGATACTGTGAGCCCAGCAAATGAGTCATATCTATTTAGCAGTAATATCTACTGTCATATTACTATAATAATGTATTTTTTCTTTCTGTTATGCCTGAGACTTTGAGAAAATCTTACTCAAATGTCTCAGCTTTGTATCAGTTATATCATTAGGTACACAAGGACAGGTCTGAAGAGATGCTTCTGCTAAACATTTGAAAAAGTGGCAGGGTCTTTGAGACCAGTGTGAAGGCAGCAGTGGGAAATAATGAGAGCTTTCTAAGGGTAGATGGGGCTTAGGACACAGTTGGGTTTCCCTAGTCCAGTGACTAACATCCGTGCACAGATTGTTCTTTAGGTTCCAAACTTGATTCATTATAAAAAGAGCAATTGCTGCTTGGTCCAGGAGTAAACTTTCCAAAATCATATATATCCATTCCACGGGCTCCACATAGGATTGAAGCAATTTTTACCAAATCTACACAGAGGTTGAAACTACATATTGGTCTATAACATAGCTTCTAGTCAATTTCAACTTACAATAATAGTGCTTCTAATAATAGTGAGCATATAATTTGACAACACATAGGAGCAGTAGTTTAAATTGTATCATCAGCAGATTATTCTCTGCTTTGCTTGATTCCTCTACTATTTATTGTTATTCAAAAACAAGCCAGTGCACAATACATTTTATAAGTCCTAAATGTATACTGTATTGATGGAAGTGAAGCTGATTTAGTACACAAATACAAAAAGGTCTCCGCAGTTGTTCTAAATCAGTTAACCCAGGACACTTCCATCACTGCCAAAGAAGAAACTATTTCTGGCTGCCACTCATGCTTGACTACACCTTGTCAAACCCACAATAAAACTTTTCCTCTCATATTTCCCCAAAATTGAGAGATTATTTAAATTATTCATTGCCAGGTAAAGCACACATTAAGCTCAGCTTCTGCCAGAATGTTTGTTCGTTTCTGCTGTTGGTTATGCCCCTAGGATACATTGGCTTTGAGCAGAGGCATCATTTGAGGGCACTTGGGTAGTAAATCTTCCTGGAGTTCTCGGAGAAAGCAGTATATCACTGGCCAAGTGAGATTTGCCTTTTATTTAACCAGCAACACAATGAAAGCGAATGTTTTCAGCATCAGCATTTCCCTTGGCCTAATACATGTTTTAATGTTCTATAAACTTAAATGATTTTAATGGCCTTATGTTCAGTAAACAAGCACATAAACAAGATGTCGAGGAAATTTTCCTTCAGTGTTTTTCTTTTCAATGCCATGTTTGGGGAGAAAAAAATATAATTTCTATATCTTGAAGAAAATATTCAAGCCCCTCAAGTTATTCCTGGAAGACATCAAGGGATATTCATTATCTATTATTAGTATCTAAGAGTTAATATTTATTTAACCTTTACTACGTGACAACATTTGTTTAAAATGTTTTGAATGTTTAAAAATGTTCTGAATTCTTAGTAAAAAGGCTCCATAAAGAAGAAGATTTTATTATTATTATCTCCATTATATAGATGAAGAAATGGAGGGAAAAAGAGGTTAAATAATTGTTCAAGGCTCTACTATCGTTAAGTAATGGAGGAAGCTCAAACTTGGACTTGTTCCAGAACCTGTCCTCTTAGCCACTATGCGACCTTGCACTCTATCAAGGTAATGACTGGTGGCAGAATAGGCCACCCCAAATATGCCACTTCCAGATACTGATTATTTTGAGCTAAAGATAAGTGAGAAGAAGCAAATACAAGAAAAGCTCTCTGTCCTCCTTCATTTGCCTAAAAGCAGGACATACATTTGTAAAGATGTCCCCACTTCCCTCTCTATCAAGAAGGACAGAAGTGAATCACCAAACTCTCAACCCTTAACAGCTCAGCAGAATTTACTTAAAAGACTTCACTAATCAGCTTTACTAATCTTCCATTGGTTACTCCTATGTATTTACCTTTCCATAATTTGCTGCCCTAAACACTCAAAGTCCTTTTCTTTTGTCTTGTCACTTCTCTAAAATTTATTGTCCTTTTGCTAAGAAGCTATAAAAGCCCAAGTTCTAACGACCCCTTCGAGTTTTTCATCACTGAGATCTCTCACGCATATGTGCAATGCACATGTTACAAACTTGCGTTTGTTTTTCTCCTATTAATCTGTCTTTTGTCAATCTAATTGCATAGGGCCCCAGTTAATGACCTAAGATGGGTAGAGAATAAAAGGATATTTTTCCTCCCCCACTGTACCATGTGCAGATGGCTTGTATGCAATTTTGCTAATATCTATCATGGCAATGAAGTAGGCATTATCACCTTCCATGTTATAGATGAGGATTGTGAGACTTATCATGACCAGAGGGCTTGCCAGAAGTCACATAGCTCATAAGTAGTAGATTTAGATTTAGGATATTAATTCTGTTTTTTTTTTTTTTCTTACACTGTAACCTCCACCTCCCAGGTTCAAGTGATTCTCCTGCCTCAGCCTCCCAAGTAGCTGGGACTACAGGCACGCACCACCATGCATGGCTAATTTTTGTAGTTTTAGTAGAGACAGGGTTTCACCATGTTGACCAGGATGGTCTTGATCTCTTGACCTCGTGACCCACCCGCCTAGGCCTCCCAAAGTGCTGGAATTACAGGCGTGAGCCACGGAGCCCGGCCATTAATTCTGTTTTTATGATATTATAAGCATCATTCTTTCCAAGATCACAAACTTTGACTCAGTTTAGTGCTACTAAGATGTTTAGTTTTCACTGTGCATGCTAAGATCTATTGTAGAAGGAGGAACAATTTAAGGCTAATTCTAGAGCTTCCAAAGAAACTTTCCAAAGGGCTTTGCATTTCACAGCAGAAATTACTAATTAAATTTAGGACTACATTCCCAGGGTGCCTGTAATTGTAAATTGTAGCTCAGAGACAAGCCCTGAGCTGTGGTCATCCTGGACTGGACTGGTTTTCCAAAAAGGCCTTTGGGAATGTAAAAAAGGGTAGTGAAGCATTAGGAAAGTACCTAGAATCAGGATGCAGAGCCTATGGAGGTCCTGTAACAGTTTCACAAGATTAGCTGAAAATGGGTCAAAACCCATAAATGCAACTAGATAAAACTTGTCTAAGTTTTAAAAATCAACTGCATTTGATTTTTTGGGTTGGGCTTTAGGATGGTAAGTTATAAAAGACAACTAGTTTGTTCCAATATTTTCATTTACAACTGCCATACAAATAAAGTGTGTTATGTTACTCTTGAAACATCCTAAAATAATCTCTTTTCTAGAACCAGCAGAACCAAACTTCTAAACTACCTTGGGCAACATGGTGACAGTATGAGTGAAAATCAGGGGTTGTTGTATAAAAGCTGACAGTTATTCTATTCAGTGGTTTATAATTTATTCAGATATTTTTACAGTGTTTTTCTGCATTAAGGCACAAATAAAAGGGATAAAAAGACAAATATTTTAAATGTCTAGTAGTAATGCTAAAAATAGCAGGAAAAAAACCCCACAATTAGACAATTGAAGTTTAAAAAGTAGCTGAAACTCCCTATCCTAGTAGGGCACCTCAGTTGATAATGACATTGCCCTCTGAATGGCAGAAAGGGAGCTGGGCTAAATGAGACTGGCAGAATGTTAAAAGCCTCTGTAGGTTCAGGCTTTCTATTTACTACAGAGACTCACCTTTGGTTCTGCAGAGTGGCAGAAATCCTCCAACTTGAAGGACAGGGCTAGCCTTAGGCAAAATTGGGTAGTAGGTGAAGCTGATGTTGGTTGTTCACCTTCTATTTTCCACATTTCCCTCTCTCTCTAGGAGGCTCCTCCCAGACATCCGTTTCCTTATAGAGTTAGCCCTCTAATAAGATCCTTCAATCAACAGAGACTTGAGTGTAATTCACCCCAGAATCTTTTTTAAAAGGCAGGATTGAGGGTAGAGGTGTGAATGGCAGAAGAAAGGACGACAAAACAGAGCCCATCGCTATAGTTTTTAAAGTGCTGATCACAATTCATTGGTGGGCAAAGTATTGTTTTACAAAGCTTTTACTTTAGTTGTTGTTGTTGTTGTTGTGTGTGTATACACTAAGTGGCAATGAGAACTGTATCTCAAACTGTAGGTAAAGAACATTTGCAGTTTAAGGCTGTGTGGTTAACCATTTAAATTTGTGAGCCAGCATGCAATAGTTGAAACCCAGCTATGCAACTACATTTTGTGACTTTGGGCAAGGTTTTTTAAAACCCATTTGTGACTTAATCTCCTGGTCTCGAATAGATCTAATTCAGGGCCTTTCTTATTCCATTTCAGATGCTATAACAAAATACTATAGACTGGGAGGTTTATAAACAACATAAATTTATTTCTCACAGTTCTGGAGGCTGGGAAATCCAAAATCAAGGCACCAACAGATTCAATGTCTGATGGGGGCCTGCTTTGTGGTAACAGAAAGACTCTCCTCCCAGGAATCTCTAGATCTGGCAGAACCAAGACGTTCCTATCCTCTCCAGGTGAAAAGGGTAAGAACCTGGGCTCAGAAATGCCTGTAGCTATGCCCCTCTACCCCCATTTGGAAAAACTACTCTGACAGAACAAGTTGACCTCAGAAAGACATAAATGGAAGAGACTGGAAAACAGTCCTGAAACCAGTATCACTCCTGTTCTTTTCAGTTTGGTTTCATACTCTTTTCTTTTTTTAAACTTGTTAGTTTGACTTAGTTTTCTGTTCCTTGCAAACAAGAAGCCTTGTTAATGGGATATTTGTTTTAGACATGTAAAAAGTAAAGTAGAGGTTCCTCTTCAAAGACTTTCCTCCCCATCTAATCAGCAATAAATAGTAGCTTCTCATAGAAGAAAAATTTATTCAAAGACCTGTGCTAACATTCTTAAATATATGCTAGCCATAATAAAGAAATCAATGTACTTTATGTTCTTAGCTCCCACAATTTAGCCTAAATATTTGCCCTGGTATGCTTATACTGTTCCAAGCAAGTATTAGGTCATAGCCTGGTCCTCTTCCTTATTTGAAGGTGTTTCTACCTTTCTCAACATTCGACAAGTTACTTCCTTCTTCTTTTGTTCTCCTCTGCCTTTGCCTCTTTTAAAAAGTTCTAAGTTGCTAGCCAGTCAGGATAAATACAGAACGTGAGGTCCCGTTCCAGCCAGTGGAAACTGGACACAGCAGTAAGGTGGACATACCAAATTATAAAAGACCCTGACTCCTTTGCTTGGTGTACTCTTGAGCAAAACTGCTGGCAAGTGTACCCCTTCTGCAGAAAGTAAATCAATGGCCTTGCTGAAGAAATTAAAGTTATGTTCAAGTGCTATTTCTTTATGGCACCGAAGAACAAGCATTTCTGACAGACATCTTAGAATGGATGATTTTGCTGACCCTCCTCTTTCTTTCAAATGCAATCCATTGGCAAATTCTATTGGCTCTTTCTTCAGTGAGTATCCAGGATGCTGCCATTTCTTACTAATTCCAGAATGACCACCATATTTCTAGTTACTATCACTTTCCCCTGGATTTTTGCCTCCTACCCAATCTCCCTTCTCTCACCTCTGCCCTGCTGTACTCTTCTGCCAACAGCTAGAACTCCCAATAGTTCTAGAAACTGAAAGATCTAGAAAAGCTAGATCCTTTTACAACAGTCCCTTCTCCAATGGAAACACTCCAATGACTTCTGGTCTCTCTCAGAATAAAATTCAAAGTCCCTATCACGGACTTGAAGGCCCTTCATGATCTGACCCCTCTTGATCCCTCTGACCTCATCTCCATTACTCTGTCCCTTTCCCTCTGCGTTTTATCCATTCTGGCCTCTTGTATGTGCCTGGAACACACCACAAACCCACACATCTTAGCACCTAAGCTTCCTTTGCAGGGAAGACTCTTCTCCCAATCAGTTGCATTCCACCCCCTACCTTCTTCAATCAGGTCTCTGCTCAAACACCACCTTATCAGAGATGCCTGTGCTGCCCAAACTAAAACAGCTCTTGCTCCCATTTCAGTCTCCATTCTCCTTACTCTGTCTCATTTTCTGGTAACACTGACCAACATCTGTCATATTTAAAATGTACTTGTTTATTGTCTTTCTCCCATTAAGAAATCCCTAAGGGCAGGAATCTCAGCCATTGTGCTATATCATCAGCAGCTGAAACAGCTCCTGGCACCTAGGAGGACTCTGAATATTCTCAGCATAATGCATGTATGTGTGGGTGAGCAAATCCTTGACCTCACTCCAGAGAGAAATCAAGTTAAATGTACCTGGCTATGAAAGCAAGCAGGTGCAAACAGACATTCATCAGTTATTGCACATAGAACCTCAGATAAGCATTGGGAAACCCAGCCATTTGTGAACTGCATAAGTGTTGCTGGTCTCAGGAAACAGTTTCTCAGTCTCTCCTATGAAGACAGTGGGAAGGACATCAGCCAGACAATCCAAGTGGTGCTAATAACAGTGGTAACAATGATCATAAGTTCACATCCTTCTGTAAGCACCTACTCTACAGTCAGACACTTTTCTAAGTGCTTTGCATTTGTTATCTGATTTAATGACCACAGCAGCCTCATGAGAAAGGTTCTACTAGAGATGGAATATTTGTATCCCTTCAAAATCTTTATGCTGAAACATAATCTCCAATGTGGTGGTATTAGGAGATGGAACTTTGGGGAGGTGATTAGATCAAGAGGGTGGAGACCTCATGAATAGAATTTGTGCCCTTATAAAGGAGGCCCCGGAGACCTCTCTCATCCATTCTGCCATATGAGGTTACAGCAAAAAGGCAGCCACCTTATGAACCAGGAAGTAGGCTCCCCTCAGACTTTGAATCTGCTGGTGTCTTGATCTTGGACTTCCCAGCCTCCAGAATTGTGAGAAATAAGTTTCTGTCGTTTATAAACCTCCAAGCTTATGGCATTTCGTTATAGCATCGCAAATGAAATAAGAAAGGCTCTGAATTAAGATTAGGACATTAAGTCACATATGGGCTTTTTTAAAAAACCTTTTCCAAAGTCACACAACTTAGTTGCATACTTGGGTTTTAATATTACATGCTGGATCTTATTGAGGGCATTCTAAGGTAGCCGACCTTTGTCCATGGCCTCACTTTAGCCCTTCAAGAAAGAACACAGACCAATTAAGAAGCTACAGACTTGCTGCCTGACACTGTGTGAATTTGGGGGAATTTCCGCTATTTGGATTGGTTAAGAAAGCAAAGGATGGGCAGCAGTCGGCACTAGCTTTCCTTTTCAGGGCTGTAAACAGTCTAGGACAGGAAAAGAAATGGGCGTTTGCATTGAGAAGACTTGAGAATCAGCAAATGAGGTTTGACAGCTGAAACTCACCCCGCTGAGATTGGTAAGGACTGTTCTTGTTTTTGAAATGCTTTCACAGTTTACTTGCTGTCTACAATAGTCCCTGAAAACACGTAAGGCAGGAAACTAGCTGCCACCCACCTCGTCTCCCCTCATCAGTCCTAAATGTTTGAAGTGAAGGAAAAGAAGATTCAGAGAGAATAAGTTATCAATCAAAGTCAGAAATATATAAGACGTGAGAGCTTCAGGCTTGAGTTCCTCAATCTTCTTACCTGGACACAGTGCTCTTCTAAATTGCGTACAAAACTATATTTGATTATCTGTATATTCTCTAAAGTAAAATGTTGATAATTCAGTTATTTTTCTTAAGCAGCTTACCAGAATGTGGGATTGCTTTCTTTGACAAAAAGAAAACAAAACAAACCACCAGGCAAAGAAAAAGACACTAGACAACTCATAGGCTGAGAAATGCAAATTGCTGCAAAAAAGTATTGTAGGAACTATTTTAATATACTTTGGACAAAAACATCAGCACCATAATTAATAATAAGGTTACTAAAAGAACAAAAGCTCTGTAAAAAACCAGACCAACCAACCAACCAACCAAACAACCAAACAATTACAATAACAACAGCAACACCCCAAACAAAAAATTCTGTAGCAAATGGAAAGGACAGACATTCATTCTCAGATCTGAGCAGCCCCCTTTATAGAGCATGATGCCCATGGCATTGCGTTTGGATGTCAAGGGCAGTGATCTGACCTGGTGAGACAGGTTAGTCATACAAACCAAATTTTTCATGAATGTTTGTGAAAATTCTCATTCAATTTTGCTCAAGGCAATTTCTGAACTGACAGCAATGACAGACACAGCTTTCGGAGCTTTGTTTTTCTGAAGTCTAGACAAAATATATGTATTTTAAAAAATATCATGCACAATTAATCTTCCTGTTGCAAATGGCTATGCAGTTCACAGATTGATAATCTGGTTCTTTACGAGTAAAGAAGCTCTGAAATTTGTTAATGTGAGCGATTCTCCTCATGCCATCATATTTCCTATCAGCTTGGCATTTGTTTCTTAATTCATTCACACTTTCACTCCTCTCTAACTTTAATTCACTAAACCATTTCATGAGTGCCTACTATGTACAAGGCTTAGGCTAGATTGGACAGGATTTCTGCCTTTGGGAACTTTATAGTCTCATGGAGTATGAATGCTGTGGGTGGGTGAATTCTTTGGCTAATTCATGTAGCAAGCCACTAAAATAAAATCTTTGCTGTTGGCTTGGGTTGTAAACAACATATAGAATATTTTGTAAAGCAAGTCAGTGTCAGCCAACCCCTAAAATCCAGTCTTCTCATTTTTGTAGTTTTCTATTTTTCAGTAGTTCTCATTTCCTCTCCAATTATGAGAACAATTAGCTTGAAATAGATATTTATCTATTGAAAGCAATTCCAAATGGATTTTGGTCTGATCTTTCATCTGCTACTGACAAACTCTGCCATTCAGGTATAGATGCTTTTGATGTAGATTTTACAGTTTCATATTTCATATTTATTTCTTTGAGTGAGGTAATAATTGTTCCAAAAGATTCATTTTAGAAAAATAAGGGCTTCATTTATATCTCGCCTCTTTTGCTTTCCCAAGACTTTCAGATTAATTTTCTAATCTCATTGCTTGTTCTTAAAACCCATAAAACAATATTCACCATTTGGAAGCTCTTTTTCAAAAAGAGACAGGGTAGGGGTAATGGAAATTTTTTTTATCTTAGATATTATGACTGGAAAAGTAAGCAAGAAAACTTAGGTTATGATAGTCTATGATTCTCTCCTAATTAGTGTCCATCTGACTTACTGAGGTTTTTTTGTTTTTTGTTTTTTGTTTTGAATTTTAAAAGAGCAGTTAGTACTCAACTACTGTGGCATCTATGTGGACTTCAGAAAAGCCACATAATTTTTTGGCTTATTTGAATTAACTCTGAGCCCCAAACCAACAGTGTTTTATTCTTCCTGCAATTTAACTGATGCATGTGCTAAATTTTTGAAGTTTACATGGCCTCTTTTATAGTTATCCTGACTGATTATCTATGTCTATATCATCAGCATTTAGATCTTACCTACCTAATTTAGGAGGTATAAAAAATATTCACAAACTTCATATTTAAGATCAAGGATTGATCCTTTTGTCTTAAAAATAAGTAAATTGCCTGGAATTGCTGTCATTATTTTGACCCAGAAAGGATATTCCTTGCTGACCACTTCATCAAAATGGTGTTTATCATTAGGATTATTGCTCATTTCATATTTGGAACATGAATGATAACTGAGAAGTATCATGTCTTTGAGGTTCTATACTGTTGTGGTAGTTAGATGTTATGACTCTGTGGCCCCATTTACCCATGTTGCAGTCATAACACAGGACAGGACGGAGTTTGTCTTTCTGATATACTGGCTCACTTGACATATTCAAGCAACCACTCAATTTCAGCCTTATTAGACAAGCACAGTATTTTTGTTACACACTCAATTCCACTTTAAACCCCTTCTGCCATTGTTCCCTTCCCCTCCCCAGTAACAATTTGTCTTCACCTCCTCTGTAAATGCTGCTGTGCGACCCTGCTCCAACTGTGAACTCTAAGGAAAAGTGGTGTCTACTGAAAAGCCCTGGGGTTAAAAAAAAAAAAAGAAAAAAGAAAAAAAAAAAGAAACTAGAACTAGTACATAGAGGGATCCACTCTGTAAGTCAGTCAAGTAAAATGCCTTCACACAAGATAAATGAATTCAAATTTAGAACCCAGATAGAGATGCCTGGCTTTCCATACCAGATGTGGATATGGGACCAGATACCCTATATTATTTTACTTGGTAACAAGGTAAGTGGAGTCTGAGTCACCTAGGAACTGGCCTTGTCCTCTCACAGACGAATGGCATCCATGAAGCTGCTGAAACACATTCGTCGTATGTTGGTGGGCACATCAACATTTAGGAATTGCTTTGAAGAACTTAGGGAAAAGGCCTCTTCTTTTTCTCAGAGCTGTAGGCTCTCAAATACACTTCAAGATTCATATCTAAATGCCACATGGAATATCTGTTAACAGTTACCAACAACATATATTATGATGCCAGGCGAAGCTGCATGTCCCTTGGTAATTCTCTACTGTCATCTGTGACTACATCAATGTCGCAAGGTTATATAGCGCCATATTTCCGAGAAGCAATGAGGGATATGTGTTTGAGATCTCTTTGAACCTCTTTTATCTTCCATTTTGTATCATACAAGGTGACAAATTCTGCAAAATATTTTGAAACTGAGGTTTGTTTTTTGGAGGAAATGTTTATTTGAAGCATATGGTTATAACACATTTTAGGTATACTCTTGTGTAATATGTATAATGTTTTCCTAGGGAAAATATTCAACACAATTTTTTCTTATGGGCGGAAAATCAAATGAAGAGTTTTAGGGATGCAGAGAGGTCTGAGATAAAACCTCATAAAGAGAGAGGGAAATATAATTGTGTAGGAATATCTAGATAAATTAGCTGCTGACGAGTTTAGCTTCTCAGTTAAAAAAAAAAAAAGAGTTTTCTTTGTTTTATCTCTTCCATCTTTTCCCCAAATACAGGGGAAAAATCTTTCAATATCTATGCTTTAAAATGTTCCTCTTACAGTCTAGTTTGAAAAAAAAAGTCAAACTTACAGAAAATTTGAGAAAATAGTATAATCAACACCCGTATGTCGTTTACTTAGACTTACCAATTATTAACATTTTGCCACATTTACTTTCTCTCTGTCTCTCTGATGACTTGATTATACCTTTTAATGTTAGTTGCAGATAATCATGAAACTTTAGCCCTTGATATTTCAATAAATATCCTCTAAGAACAGTAACTTTCTCTTAAAAAACTGTAAGACAATGATTGAGTTGATATATTTAACATGATCAATATTATTTAATTTATATCTCATATTAACATTTACACATCAATCTCAATAATATTCTGTACAGTTTCTTTTTAATCCAAGATCCTATTAAAAATCATACATTGCATTTAGTTGTCCTGTTAAATATACTAGCTAAGGCATTAGAAGACATATCCTTTGGAAATACTTCTATTTGACAGTGCCTTTAAAAAAACCCTGCAAAGGAACCTCAATCCTTCCTAATAAAAATGACCACGAGGTTTGCTTGCTCTCCACGTGAACAGTGCTCCTTGCTGTGCTGCTTGTTCTATCTAGACCTTTCTGGTAGCTCTCTATCTCATCATCAACCTAATTAATCTTGCCATTAAGGAAAGGTACTTATCTTGTGTTTTATGTGTATAGGACTATTATTTCCTCTGAGATGAGAAAGATCATATATAAATCTAGGCCAAAGGCTGGCAAACATTTTCTGTAAAGAACTATTTTAGATTTTGTGAGCTTAAAATTTTCTCTGCCACAACTACTCAACTCTGCTCTTGTAGCTGGAAAATAGCCATGAACAATATGTAAGTGAATGGGAATGGTTGTTTGCCAATAAAACTTTATATATAAAAGTAGTCATTGGGCCAGGGCATGATGGCTCACCCCTGTAATCACAGCACTTTGGGAGGCCAAGGAGGGCGGGTTATTTGAGGCCTGGAGTTCAAGAGCAGCCTGGTGAACAAGGCGAAACCCTGTCTCTACAACAAATAGAAAAATTAGCCGGGCACAGTGATGCACATCTGTAATCCCAGTTATTGGGAGGGAGGCTGAGGTGGAGAAGTGCTTGAACGGAGTTTGCAGTGAACTGAGATCGCACCACACTGTACTCCAGCTGGGGTGGGAGAGCAAGACTCTATCTCAAAAGAAAAAAAAAAAGCAGGCATTGGTTAGGATTTGGTCCCTGGACCATAATTTGCTCACCCCTCCTCTTGGCTCACCTAAGCTAGTAATAAGTGGTAATAATTAAGGAATTATCCTTCTTGGACAACTTAATTTTATGTTTTTATGTTAGCTGCAGCATTCTGGAGATAGTCATTTTATAGGTAAAATGTTTTGCCTGAACCTTGGAAAATATGTAGCTGGACTTCAATATATTCACAAACACAAGTTTAAGAAATTATTAAGAAAGTCTCTGCAAAAGAGAAACAGTCTTTATAATGACAGACTATTCAAAGATTTTTATCCACATACAAGAAACAACAAAATTAGAAAATTCGGTTGGAAACCTCAGACTCATATTTTAAAACTGCTATTTTAACCTACCGGTATGTATTTCAGGGATTGTAGCAGGTTAGTGGGAAGTAGGCTTTACCACGGTGGGCGGGGGGTTTTCAGGAACCTCTAATGGTGTCAAAATATGGCCACATACTCTGTCTACACTGGAGACTGGTCTAGCTGGCCTGCCTAGCTGCTCTCTCTCCACTTGCTCAAATACGCAATGGCATAAAATGTGCAGACGAGGCTGGCAGGTAACCCACGGTTATGTTCTGATAAAGAAGAGCTATTTCAGTGCTTTCAGTAGCTGAATGCCATTCTGCTTCTCTCATCCTTCTGTCCCAAATTTCTGCATTTGCTTGTGTATACTACTAAACAGAAAAATAGTATCACTTTATTTTTAAGTATAATTCTTTAAACTTAAAATTTAGCATCCATATAGAAAATCAGCACAAATCATAAGTTGCACTTAGCTCAGTTAATTCTTCCCAAGTAAATATACCTATGTAAGCACTACTCAGATCAATAAAGCATTACAAACACCCAGTAGCTTAACTCATCATCCATCCCAGTCATCCCCTCCACCAAAGGAGACCACTATTGTGACTTCTTTTTCATAGATTACTTCTGGCTATTTTTGAACTTATACAGTTGGATTTATGTAGTGTGTATTTTTTGGTATCTGGCCTCTTTTGCTCGTGAGATTAAACCATTATGTAGCAGTAATTTATTCATCATTGCATAGAATATTCTATTATATGCATATTTCACATTTCACTTACTTATTCTCTGTTGATGGAAATGGAGTTATTTCTAGATGTTGGCTTACACAGTTAATGCTGCTATGAAGTGTTCATTCATGTCTGTTGGTCTTTTGGAACACAGTACACAGACATGGAATTGCTGAGTTGAGGGTTCTCTGTATACTCAGCTTTGACAGGTTCTACCAGTTTTCCACAGTAATTGCACCAATTTATGCCCCCACCAGGTGCATGAGAGTTGCAGTTGTCCTTTTGAAATTAGACTATTTTTCTCTTATTGGCCTCTAGAAAACCTTATATATTTTAGACACAAAAGTTTTTTCGGGGGTATATATTGCAAATACTTTCTCCTGTTCTATGACTTGCCATTTCAGTCTCCAAATTGCATCTTTTGATGAATAGATGACCTTGATTTTAATAGCATTTAATTTATCAGTCTTTTTCTTTGTAGTTAGTGTTTCTTGCACTTTGTTAAGAAAACTTTGCTTATTTCAAAATAAAGAAGATATTCCTCTATGTTTGCTTTGGAATTTTTATAGTTTTACCTTTCATATTTCATTCTTCAGTCTACTTGGAAATAATATTTTTGTGTGAAAATAATATTTTTGTGAAGTAGAGGTCAAGATTCTGATATTACAATATGGATATCCAGTGGACTAACAGAAATAAATTTACTATTTATTGAAAAGACTATTCTATCCTTATTACACTTCTTTGTCAACTTTCTTATAAATAAATGATCATATGTGGTTCTCTATTCTGTTGAACTTTTTTATTTGTCTATATTTGAGCAGTTATCACACTGTTTTAACTAATAAAGCTTTGTTATAAAAGTCTTAATGTCTGTTATGTAATTCCAACTTTCCAACTTCAAAATTGTCTTGCCTTTTCTTGGCAATATACATGACTATTTAGCTTTTAAACATTTTTTTCAATAATGTTTTATAATTTTTGTGTAAAGTATTTGGATATCTTCCATTAGGTTTATGCATAACTATTTTATTTTAGAAAGTTCTCTTATCAGTGATATCATTTAAAAATTTTTGGTTTTGATCGGGTGCAGTGGCTCACACCTGTAATCCCAGCACTTTGGGAGGCCGAGGCAGGCAGATCATGAGATCAGGAGATTGAGACCATCCTGGCTAACACGGTGAAACCCTGTCTCTACTAAAAATACAAAAAATTAGCTGGGCAAGGTGGTGGGTGCCTGTAGTCCCAGCTACTTGGGAGGCTGAGGCAGGAGAATGGTGTGAACCCGGGAGGCAGAGCTTGCAGTGAGCTGAAATCGCGCCACTGCACTCCAGCCTGGGCGACAGAGCAAGACTCCGTCTCAAAAAAAAAAAAAAAAAAAAATTGGAGTAATGTAGAAATTCTAACCATGTATCTCGTATCCTTTCTTATTAAATCTAGTAGCTTTACTTATTATTCTAATAGCTTACCCCCACAAAGTGTAACTACTATTCTGAATTCTATCACCATAGATTGGTTTTGCCTAATACATTAACTTACCACTTTAATTTTTTTTAATTGTCATAGGTTATTGGGGAACAGGTGGTGTTTGGTTACATGAGTAACTTACTATTTTTATCATTAGATTTCCTTGAATTTTTTTACATATAGAATCATGTGTTCTGCAAATGGTGACCACTTAGTTTCTTTCTTTTCAGTCTTTGCATTTAAAAAATTTTAAATACTGCCTTACTACTTTGGTTAGGATTTCTATTACAACGTTTAAAGGAAATGGAGATCTTTGTCTCATTTCTGATCACTCAGGTACAAAGACTTTAATATTTCATCATTAACCATGATGTTTGGTGAGAATTTTTGTAAATGACCTTTATTGGAATAAAACAAAATTTCTTTTATTTCTAGTCTACTGAGAGTTATTTTATTTAAAAAATATGATCAATGTTAAATTTAAAAAGTTTATTTTAATAATTTTTTTTGCTTACATGGATAAATTATATAGTGAATTCTTAGATTTTAGGACACTGGTCACCTGAATAGTGTACTTTGTACCTGAACTGTAGGTTTTTTTTTTTATCCCTAGGCCCCTGTCATACCCTGCTTCTGAGTCTCTATAATCCATTACAGCATTTTGTATACCTTTGCATACTTATAACTTAGCTCTCACTTATAAGTGAGAACATACAGTTTTGGTTTTCCACTCCTGCATAAGTAACTTCACTTAGAATAACTTATTAAATGTTTTTCCTGAAAGTATTGAGATGATTGTATGGTCTTTCTGCTTTATTCAAATAAACTAAGGAGTTGAGTTAATTGATTTTTAAATGTTGAAGCAACCTTGTATTCTTGTAAAAACATGGATTTGATCATAATTTTTACGTATTTCATGTATCACTGTATCCAATTTGCTAATATTACATTTAGAAATTTTGCATCTATATTAATAAGAGAGACTGGCTTTACATTTTTATTTCTTGTAATGTCTTTACCAGGTTTTTGTATCAAGGTTATGCTGTCCTCATAAAATTAGCTTTGAAGTATTTTCTCTTTTGTTCTACTATGCAAGAATTTCTTCTGTAAGATGGTGTGACTTCTCTCTTAAATGTCATAAATTACTTCTGATGTCATCTGAGTCTTGAATATTTTGTTGAAAGGTTTTAAATTAAGAATTTTATATGCCTATCATATACATATGTATATAAGTATATATTTCTTGTGTCAGTTTTAATGTTTGTAGTCTTTAAGAAATTTTTGTCTACATTTTCAAATGTATTGCCATAATATTAATAGTACAATCTCCTTATGTTTTTAATGTCCATAAGTTTTGTAATTATGTACCATTTCTAATACTAGTATTTATAATTTGTTCCTACTCTCTTATTTTTTTCTTTATCTATCCTATTAAGATTTACCAATTTTATTATTCTTTTCAGAGACTAACTTTAGGTTTTGTTAATTGTTTTCTATTATACATTTGTTTCTATTTCAGTTATTTCTACTCTTATCATCATTATTTTCTTCTACATTCTTCAGATTTAAGTTACCATTCTTTTTTAATTGCTTGAGATAGATCTTTATATAATTTTTGGATTTTTTGCTTTTATAATACATACATTTAAGGTTATACATTTTCCTCTAAATATGGCTTTAGCTACATCACATGAACTATGTTGTGTTATGTTTTTCTTTATCATTTAGGTAAAATATTATCTAATTTCCATTGTTACCACCTGCAGATCCAAAATAAGATAATGTCTTGAGGGAAAATGTGGTGCAGAATGTAGGCTTACTTCTTTGAGGTTACATATTCTCTCTTTTTTTTTTTTCTTTGAGATTAAGTCTCACTCTGTCACCCAGGCTGGACTGCAGTGGCGTGATCTTGGCTCACTGCAACATCCACCTCCTGGGTTCAAGTGATTCTCCTGCTTCTGCCTTCCAAGTAGCTGGGATTATGGGCACACACCACCATGCCCGGCTAATTTCTGTATTTTTAGTAGAGATGGGGGTTTCACCATGTTGGCCAGGTTGGTCTCGAACTCCTGACCTCAGGTGTTTCTTCCACCTCCGACTCCCAAAGTGCTGGGATTACAGGTGTGAGCCACCGTGCCTGGCCTGACATTACATTTTCTTAAGGATCTTGGCCGCTCAAGTACTGAATGCTTTTGTATACTTAAACTTTTAACTTCCAAAAGCTAAAACCACGAGTTTCTGCTCTGCTTCTGACTATTGCACTACATATGAATCAACAAATACCCAGAAAGAAAAAATGGTGGAGCAAATGAAGCAACTCAGTGTGCCTCCCTTCTTTCCAGGATCTGTCACTCTCAAATGTTGGCTACCTTCGTTGCTCTTCCATCTTTTAGAAACTGCTATTTTTAACATATTTTATTTAGTGTTTACAGATGCTCTCATTGGGAAAGCTGATTTGACTCAGATATTCTATCACACTAGAAGCACAAGTCGCCTCCTCAAATAACTTCTGAGCTGGGGAGAATATTAGAGATTAAGTAGAAATCTCATCATTGGTCAAATGCTACAAATACTTAGTGACAGAGAACTAGAATCTGTAATTCTTGATTCCTTATAAAATAAAACGTGTGGGAACGTGGTCCCAGGGTCATAGACATGGCAGCTGGGACTACTTATTCTTCTCCATAGTCTTGGCCTTAGGGGCAATCATTTTCTTTTTTCTTTTTTCTTTTTTTTTCCTGAGACGGAGTCTGGCTCTGTTGCCCAGGCTGGGGTGCAGTGGCGGGATCTCAGCTCACTGCAAGCTCTGCCTCCTGGGTTTACGCCATTCTCCTGCCTCAGCCTCACGAGTAGCTGGGACTACAGGCGCCCGCCACCTCGCCCGGCTAGTTTTTTTGTATTTTTTTGTAGAGACGGGGTTTCACCGTGTTAGCCAGGATGGTGTCGATCTCCTGACCTCGTGATCCGCCCGTCTCGACCTCCCAAAGTGCTGGAATTACAGGCTTGAGCCACCGCGCCCGGCCGGGGCAATCATTTTCTAATACTGTACCATCCCCCAAATGCTCCCACTCTGTGAATCTAAATTATAATAGAAGAAAAAATACACCCTCCAACTGTACTCCTAAACTGTCAACCTACGGATATTTTATGAAGCATATGCCACATATTAGGAATTGTGATAGTACTGCAGTGACAAAGATGAAAAGCACAGATTTTTTTCTCATGCAGCTAACAGTAAAGAATGGGAAAGAGATAAGCAAACAAACAACAAGAAAATAACTTCCATGGGGATATAGAAAACATTCAATGAGTGCACTGCTGAAGGAGCAGTGGAATGCCTGGGGAGTTGAGGAAGACTTTCCTAAAAGGTTGGAGTGAAATAAGATTCCATGGGAAACAAATAGGAGAATGGAATTCCAGGAAAAGGAAGCAGTATGTGCAAAGCAATAGAAATAAGAACGAGTGGAGGCAAAAAAGTAAGTTCTGGCAAGATGGCCGAATAGGAGCAGCTTCAGTCTCCAACTCCCAGCGCCAGCGACACAGAAGACCGGTGATTTCGGCATTTTCAACTGAGCCTCTGCTGCTGATACCCAGGCAAACAGGGTCTGGAGTGGACCTCAAGCAATCTCCAACAGACCTACA
>NW_012102050.1:34438-34832 GCF_000951045.1 Mandrillus leucophaeus | reverse complement strand
CAGAGAAATTAAGGACCGAGTTTGAGGTAATGATGGAACATCCAGATGGACGCACCCAGGACATATACTAACATGAAGCCAGAGACTGTACACTAGTGGGTTTTCTGTGACATAATGATTGATGCCATGAGGGTGACTGAGATCTGCAGGAGAACGAGTGTGGAGAGATGAGCAAACGGCTGAAGATTATGCCTTAAGTATGTCTCCATTTAAGAATGGGAAATGGAGGAGCAGAGCACAAAGGAGTATGTATTATTTCCTGCCTCAGCATTTTGGGGTAAATAGGGTAAGGAAGAGAGGGATATGGGAAGAGAATGTCCTGTCTCTCCATCTCACTTATAACTATCTGTTTTGGCACCAATTTAATAAGATCCAATAGTTTGATATACCTGTC
>NW_012102050.1:30247-34388 GCF_000951045.1 Mandrillus leucophaeus | reverse complement strand
TAGCAGCATGATTTATAATCTTTTGGGTATATACCCAGTAATGGGATGGCTGGGTCATACGGTATTTCTAGTTCTAGATCCTTGAGGAATCGCCATACTGTTTTCCACAATGGTTGAAGTAGTTTACAATCCCACCAACAGTGTAAAAGTGTTGCTATTTCTCCACATCCTCTCCAGCACCTGTTGTTTCCTGACTTTTTAACGATTGCCATTCTAACTGGTGTGAGATGGTATCTCACTGTGGTTTTGATTTGCATTTCTCTGATAGCCAGTGAGGATGAGCATTTTTTCATGTGTCTGATGGCTGTACGCATGTCTTCTTTTGAGAAATGTCTGTTCATATCCTTTGCCCACTTTTTGATGAACCCCATCAAAAAGTTTGTTTTTTTCTTGTAAATTTGTTTGAGTTCTTTGTAGGTTCTGGATATTAGCTCTTCATCAGATGAGTAGATTGCAAAAACTTTTTCCCATTCTGTAGGTTGTCTGTTCACTCTGATGGTAGTTTCTTTTGCTGTGCAGAAGCTCTTTAGTTTAATTAGATCCCATTTGTCAATTTTGGCTTTTGTTGCTGTTGCTTTTGGTGTTTTAGACGTGAAGTCCTTGCCCATGCCTATGTCCTGAATGATATTACCTAGGTTTTCTTCTAGGGTTTTTATGGCATTAGGTCTAACATTTAAGTCTCTAATCCATCTTGAATTAATTCAAGGAGTAAGGAAAGGATCCAGTTTCAGCTTTCTACTTATGGCTAGCCAATTTTCCCAGCACCATTTATTAAACAGGGAATCTTTTCCCCATTTCTTGTTTTTGTCAGGTTTGTCAAAGATCAGATGGCTGTAGATGTGTGGTATTATTTCTGAGGACTCTGTTCTGTTCCATTGGTCTGTATCTCTGTTTTGGTACTAGTACCATACTGTTTTGGTTACTGTAGCCTTGTAGTATAGTTTGAAGTCAGGTAGCATGATGCCTCCAGCTTTGTTCTTTTGACTTAGGATTGTCTTGGCAATGCGGGCTCTTTTTTGGTTCCATATGAACTTTAAAGCAGTGTTTTCCAATTCTGTGAAGGAAGTCATTGATAGCTTGATGGGGATGGCATTGAATCTATAAATTATCTTGGGCAGTATGGCCATTTTCACGATATTGATTCTTCCTATCCATGAGCATGGTATGTTCTTCCATTTGTTTGTATCCTCTTTTATTTCACTGAGCAGTGGTTTGTAGTTCTCCTTGAAGAGGTCCTTTACATCCCTTGTAAGTTGAATTCCTAGATATTTTATTCTCTATGAAGCAATTGTGAATGGAAGTTCATTCCTGATTTAGCTCTCTGTTTGTCAGACATAGATTTTTAAGAAAAATCTGTACCACCTGCACAGTAGTATAAAGGAAAATGGAAAACAAGAGTACAATAGTTCAAAGGGTTGTGATTTTTGAACTATTAAAGAATCTGGTCAAGTTTGATCTGGTGAAGTGAAAAAATCAGAACCAGGATTGGTTTAAGAATCTCTGACTCCAAATAACTATACCTCAATTATGGAGGTCCTAGGAAGTTAGGCAAGGGTGTGTTGCTTTATTTATGAAAAAAGTGTACTCACGTATCTCTAAATATGTAAGGTACATGACTGATTCCTTTTTTGTTGTCTTAAGTAGCAGGATCTGCTCCTAGCAACGTGCAGATGGGGCTTATGTAAGCCCTAAGCACTCGTGTATGACAGAGGAACAGAAGATTCTTCCTTAGAGTGAGAGAACTTCAAGCAAGATTACTCCAGTCCGTCCTCACTTTTGCTCTCTCTTTCTTTTTTCAGCTCACATAGAAAAGGCTTTTTTTTTTTTTTAGTATTTAAGCTCAATTGCTCTTACTGTGGGACAGTGAAGGCTGTGTGTTACACCCATAAAAACTATTTGTCTCCATTTCCTCTCCAAAAAGGCAGCATTGTAGCACTTCCTTCTCTGCTTTACCTTCTCTCTCTTAGTCAGGGGCTCCATTGCTCAGGGTTACAATACACAGTCAACTAAAAAAATCTGTCCCAGAAAGGGGCTATTGAACACTCAACTGTCTGTTTGATGGTTGAAGCTAAGCTCTAAGAGTGAGAGTAAAATGCTGATGGAGCAGGTCTGGAGAAAGTTGTGATGACAAGAATTATTACTTCTGCTTAATTTGAGTGTGAGGCATCCTCACTTGTGCCAGGTAATAGAAGTACTGAGATTGTACTGAGTGAGTTGCAGAGAAGGGAGAGGTGTTAAACAGAGATGTTGTATCCTTGAATTCTGGAAAGAGAAGTGGCATGCTATCAAGAGAATAGTTCTGTATCATAGCAGGAAAATGTTATCAGAGGTGTCACGTGGACATAGACGTAAGAAAACTGAGGGTTGAAGTGGGTTCTTGGGAAGGTCATGGCCTCTGCTGTTGAGAAAATCTGAAGTGTATGCCAACTAGGGTTAGAATTGCTGCCTCACAGGAAGTAGCACCCATGCAGCCACCAATTAGAGCTGCCCTGCCTGGATCCTTTTAGTATTTTAGGATTGATAAACAGGTATGAATAAAAAATGAGCAAACTCTTGCAAGGTAAAACTAAGGAGAAAAAATAGAAATAGTGCATGGAAACGAGTTAGAAAAGAATAATACAGTATATAAGTACAAGTCTAAACAGGTATGCATAAAAAGTGAGCAAACTCATGCAAGGTAAAACTAAGGAGAAAAAAATAGAAATAGTGCATGGAAATGAGTTAGAAAAGAATAAAACAGTATATAAGTACAAGTCTCCATACCTGTCAGCACATGGGAATAGTTTTGGTGTGTTCTAAAATAGTTTTTCCTTAGAGTTACAGGTTGTAAATTGCCAAGGCAAGTCTGCTTGGTGCTGGAGTCTGGAGTCTTTACTTTTCTTCTAGTTACAGCTCTCAGAGGCCTGTTCAGGTTCTTAGAAGCATAGTACCCATTAGCTACTTTGTTAGATCTACTGTGAAATTTGGCTTCTATATCCGTTTTTACAATTTAATGTTGGATCAAAAAGACTGGTTGGCCTCTTAGAAGCCTTTCTAAATTCTACTGACCTGGAAACTGTTAAGAGAAAGAGCTATTTACTCCCTGAGGAGTGCTTCTGAGTTACTTCTACTTCACAAGTTCTAACCTGTCATCAAGCCATTCCATTTCAAGTTGCCAGCTGTTTCCTTTCCTTGAGACAAACTCTGACTTAACACAGATTTGATTCTCCAGGTTTCCTCAAAGAACTGATCTGGTCCAGAATGGTGGCTCCTGCCTGTAATCCCAGCACTTTAGTAGGCTGAGGTGGGAGAATCACTTGAGTTCAGAAGTTTGAGATCAGCCTGGGTAATATGGTGAGATCCCATTTCTACAATAATAATAATAATAAGTCAGGTGTGGTGGTATGTGCCTGTGATCCCAACTACTCAGGAGGCTGATGTGGGAGAACAGCTTTTTCCCCCACTGAAAACAAACTCAAAAAATTGGAAAAAGTGACTATTACACGAGATGTACAAATATAAACGTAAGGACACGGGAAGCATGAAAAAGCAAGGAAATATGACACCTTCAACGAAACACAATTCTCCAGAAGTAGAGTACAATTAAAAAAATTTACAAAATCCCAGAAAGAATTCAAAATTGTGACATAACAAAGCTCAATGAGACACAAGAGAACTCCAAGAAACAAAATAAATAAATCAGAAAAGCAATTGAAGATTTAAATGAGAAATTTACCAAAGAGATAGATAACATGAAGAAGAACCAAAGAGAAATCCTGAAACTGAAGAAGTCCTTGAATTAAATACAACATGCATTTGAAAGCCTTAACAATCAACTAGATCAAGAAGAGGAAGAACCTTAGAACTTGAAGAAATTTCTTTTTAAATAACCCAGTCAGACAAAAATAATGAAAAAAAGACTTTTAACAATGAGCAAAGCAGGCCAGGGTGCAGTGACTCACACCTGTAATCCCAGCACTTTGGGAGGCTGAGGCAGGTGAATCACTTCAGCCTGGGCTTTGAGACCAGCCTGGGCAACGCAGTGAGACCTCATCTCTACAAAAAATACAAAAACTGGCCAGGCACCGTGGTGTGCACCTGTCGTTCCAGTTACTCAGAAGGCTGAGGTGGGAGGATCTCTTGAGCCCAGGAGGCAGAGGAT
>NW_012102050.1:28663-30197 GCF_000951045.1 Mandrillus leucophaeus | reverse complement strand
TGAGACCTCATCTCTACAAAAAATACAAAAACTGGCCAGGCACCGTGGTGTGCACCTGTCGTTCCAGTTACTCAGAAGGCTGAGGTGGGAGGATCTCTTGAGCCCAGGAGGCAGAGGATTCAGTGAGCTGAAATTGCACCACTGCACTCCAGCCTGGGTGACAGAGAGAGACCCTGTCTTTACAAAAGAAATAAATAATAGAAATTTTTTAAAAAGAGCAAAGCCTTCATGACATATGGAACACCATATAGTGATCAAATATTTGAAGTATCAGTGTCCTAGAGGCAAATAAAGAACAAAATGGTTAGGAAACCTATTTAACAAAATAATAGGTGAACATTTCTCATGTCTAGCAAGAGATTTAGACATCCAGATATACTCAAAAAATACCAAACCAGATATTATGCAAAAAAGTCTTCTTTCCAACACATTCTATTCAAACTCTCTGAAGTCAAAGACAAAGAGAGAATTCTAAAAACAGCAAGAGAAAAATATTCAGTCATTTATAAAATTACCCCTATCAGACTAACAGTGGATTTCCCAGTAGAAATCTTACAGGATGAAAGAAAAATGGTATGTTATATTCGAAGTGCTGACAGGATAAAACTGCCAGTAAGGTACTATGCCCAGAAAATGATCCTTCATAAATGAGTGAGAAATAAAGTCTTTCCCTGAGAAGAAAAAGTTGAGGAAATTCATTATTTATTAGACTGACCCTACAAGAAATGCACAAGAGACTTCTAAACTTGGAAATGAATAGATGACATTTACCATCATGAAGAACACATGAAAATATAGAACTCACTCTTCAGCAAACACAAAAATGAGAATGAGAAACTACGCAAACGGTGTTACTACTGAAATACTATGATGAAAAACAAGAGAAAAAAAGAACAAAGAATATACAAAACAATGAAGAAACAATTAACAATATGATAGAAACAAAACCTCATGTATCAATAATTACTTTGAATGTAAATGAAAATTTTTTTTTTTTTTTTGTAAATGAAATTTTTAAGTTCTCCACTTAAAAAGTCCAGACTGGGCCAGATGCAGTGGCTCATGTCTGTAATCTCAGCACTTTGGAAGGCCAAGGTAGGGGGGATCACTTGAGGCGAGGAGTTTGAGACCAGCCTAGCCAACATAGCAAAACTTTGTCTCTACTAAAAATACAAAAAAAATTAGCCAGGTGTGGTGGTATGGATCTGTAATCCCAGCTACTTAGGAGGCTGAGGGATAAGAATCACTTGAACTTGGAAGGTGGAGGTTGCAGGGAGCCAAGATCATGCCAGTGCACTCCAGCCTGGGTGACAGAGTGAAACTGGGTCTAAAAAAAGAAAGAAAGAAAGGAAGGGGAGGGAAGAGAAGGAAAGAGGAAGGAAGGAAGGAAGGAAGGAAAGAAGGAAGGAAGGAAGGAAAGAAGGAAGGAAGGCAGGAAGGAAGGAAGGAAAGAAGGAAGGAAGGAAGGAAGGAAGGAAGGAGAAAGAAAGAAAGAAAGAAAGAAAGAAAGCAAGCAAGAAAGAAAATCCCAGTG
>NW_012102050.1:26205-28613 GCF_000951045.1 Mandrillus leucophaeus | reverse complement strand
GGAGGTTGCAGGGAGCCAAGATCATGCCAGTGCACTCCAGCCTGGGTGACAGAGTGAAACTGGGTCTAAAAAAAGAAAGAAAGAAAGGAAGGGGAGGGAAGAGAAGGAAAGAGGAAGGAAGGAAGGAAGGAAGGAAAGAAGGAAGGAAGGAAGGAAAGAAGGAAGGAAGGCAGGAAGGAAGGAAGGAAAGAAGGAAGGAAGGAAGGAAGGAAGGAAGGAGAAAGAAAGAAAGAAAGAAAGAAAGAAAGCAAGCAAGAAAGAAAATCCCAGTGCTTTGGGAGGCTGAGGCGGTTGATCACAAGGTCAAGAGATCAAGACCATCCTGGCCAACATGGTGAAACCCCATCTCTAGTAAAAAATACAAAAACTAGCTGGGTGTGGTAGTGCATGTCTATCATTCCAGCTACTTGGGAGGTTGAGGTAGGAGAATCACTTGAACCTGGGAGGCGGAGGTTGCAGTGAGCCGAGATCATGCCACTGCACTCCAGCCTGGTGACAGAGTGAGACTCCATCAACAAAAGAAAAGAAAAGAAGAAGGAAGGAAGGGAGGGAGGGAGGGAGGAAGGAAAGAAGGAAAGAAGGAAGAAAGAAAAAGAAAGAAACAGAAAGAAAGAGAGAGAGACAAGAAGAAAGAAAAGAAAGACTGGATGAATGGGTGAAAAAATATGATCCAACTATATGCTGCCTACAAGAAATGTGTTTTACCTGCAAAGACTTATATACACTGAAAGTAAAGGGATAGAAAAAGATATTTTATGCAATAAAAAAGAGCAAGAGTAGCTATACTTATATCAGATAAAACAGACTTTAAGGCAAAAACAGTAAAATAGGGCAAAGAAGGTCATTACATAATGATAAAGGGATCAATCCAGGAAGAGAATATAACAATTATATATATATATATACACATACACTCACTAGAGTATTCAGATTTATAAAACAAATATTACTAGATCTAAAAAGAGAGATAAATTCCAATAAAATATTAGTGGGGGACTTCAACACCCCACTCTCAGCAGTAGTCAGATCATCTAGATGGAAAATCAACAAAGAAATATTAGACATAAAATGATCTTTAGACCAAATGGACCTAACAGACATTTACAGGATATTTTATCCAGCGACTGTAGAATACACAATCTTCTCATCAGCACATGAACATTCTCCAGGATAGACTATACGTTAGGCCACAGAACAAGCCTCAACGAATTTTTAAAAATTGAAATTATATCTCCTCATACCACAATGGAATAAAACTAGAAATCAATACCAAGAGGAATTTTGAAAACTATACAAATACATGGAAATTAAACAATGTGCTCCTGAATGACCACTGGGTAAATAAAGAAATTAAGAGGGAGGCCAGTGTGGTGGCTCACACCTGTAATCCCAGCACTTTGGGAGGCAGAGGCAAGTGGATCATGAAGTCAGGAGTTCGAGACCAGTCTGGCCAATATGGTGAAACCCTTGTTTCTACTAAAAATACAAAAATTAGCTGGGTATGGTGGTGCACACCTGTAGTCCCAGCTGATCAGGAGGCTGAAGCAGGAGAATCACTTGAACCTGGAAGGTGGAGGTTGCAGTGAGCCAAGATTGTGCCACTGCACTCCAGCCTGGGTGACAGAGTGAGAGAGTGAGACTTTGCCTCAAACAAACAAACAAACAAACAGAAAGAAAGAAATTAAGAGGGAAATAAAAAAATTTCTTGAAACAAATAAAAATGGAAATATAACTTACCCAAACCTATGGAATACAGCAAAAGCATGCTAAAAGGGAAGTTTATAGCAATAAACACCTACATCAAAAAAGTAGAAAAATTTCAAATAGATAATCTAACAATGCACTTCAACAAAATAGAACAGCAAGAACACACAAAACACCAAATCAGCAGAAGAAAAATAATAAAGATCAGAGCAGAACAAAATACAATATTGATGTTAAAAAATACAAAGCATCAACGAAAGAAAAAGTTGAGAAGATAAACAAATTGATAAACTACTAACTAGGCTGTGGGGGTCTGACCTGTAGACCCTGACCCAGTGATGGAAGAGAGGTGTATACTGACACAGATATCTTGCTTGTCAGTTCGGCTGAGGGTCCAGACCACACACAGACACCAAGGAAGGTGCTGTAAAGAGTTGCAGCCATGGCCCTGATCAGCCAGCAAAGCTGGCATTTATTCAGTAAAGATTAAATGACAAAGGTCGTGAGTAAACACCACTAGAGAGTAATTGACCTGGTTGCTGACCACCCCCCTCCCCTGCCCTGAGTAGAAAGCAATTATGCACTCGCAGTTGAAGAAAGGTTGGCCTTATGACCAGAAGAGTAAACAAGCTATTTAGATAAACTACTCTACATTCCTTTGTATCCATGTCCCAAGAAATTAACTCAAGGTAAGGATTATGCTG
>NW_012102050.1:23947-25204 GCF_000951045.1 Mandrillus leucophaeus | reverse complement strand
AAAAAATGATAAAGGGAATATCACCACTGATCCCACAGAAATACAAACTACCATCAGAGAATACTATAAACACCTCTATGCAAATAAACTAGAAAATCTAGAAGAAATGGATAAATTCCTGGACACTTACACCCTCCCAAGACTAAACCAGCAAGAAGTTGAATCTCTGAATAGACCAATAACAGGCTCTGAAATTGAGGCAATAATTAATAGCCTACCAACCAAAACAAGTCCAGGACCAGATGGATTCACAAGCCAAATTCTACCAGAGGTACAAAGAGGAGCTGGTACTGTTCCTTCTGAAACTATTCCAATCAGTAGAAAAAGAGGGTATCCTCCCTCATTCATTTTATGAGGCCAATATCATCCTGATACCAAAGCCCGGCAGAGACACAACAAAAAAAGAGAATTTTAGACCAATATCCCTGATGAACACCGATGCAAAAATCCTCAATAAAATACTGGCAAACGGAATCCAGCAGCACATCAAAAAGCTTATCCACCATGATCAAGTTGGCTTCATCCCTGGGATGTAAGCCTGGTTCAACATATGCAAATCAATAAACGTAATCCATCATGTAAACAGAACCAATGACAAAAAGCACATGATTATCTCAATAGATGCAGAAAAGGCCTTTGACAAAATTCAACAGTCCTTCAGGCTAAAAACTCTCAATAAACTTGGGATTGATGGAACATATCTCAAAATAATAAGAGCTATTTATGACAAACCCACAGCCAATATCATACTGAATGGGCAAAAACTGGTAGCATTCCCCTTGAAAACTGTCACAAGACAGGGATGCCCTCTTTCACCACTCCTATTCAACATAGTGTTGGAAGTTCTGGCCAGGGCAATCAATCAAGGGAAAGAAATAAAGGGTATCCAATTAGGAAAAGAGGAAGTAAAATTGTCCCTCTTTGCAGATAACATTATTGTATGTTTAGAAAACCCCATTGTCTCAGCTCAAAATCTCCTTAAGCTGATAAGCAACTTTAGCAAACTCTCAGGATACAAAATCAAAGTGCAAAAATCACAAGCATTCCTATGCACCAATAACAGACAAACAGAGAGCCAAATCATGAGTGAACTCCCATTCACAATTACTACAAAGAGAGTACAATACCTAGGAATCCAACTCATGAGGGATGTGAAGGACCTCTTCAAGGACAACTACAAACCACTGCTCAGTGAAATAAAAGAGGACACAAAAAATGGAAGAACATTCCATGCTCATGGATAGGAAGAATCAATAT
>NW_012102050.1:19175-23283 GCF_000951045.1 Mandrillus leucophaeus | reverse complement strand
CAGAAGAGTAAACAAGCTATTTAGATAAACTACTCTACATTCCTTTGTATCCATGTCCCAAGAAATTAACTCAAGGTAAGGATTATGCTGCTTTCGGCCACAACCCTATCTTGAGTTTTTTGCAATTACCTTCTGGCATCCCAAGAAGGTTTGTGTCTATATCCTATAATTTTACAATTTCTCCCACCATCTTGACTGAACCCCCACATCTCCTCCTTTTCTGTTTTTTGCATCAGGTTCTGTTGACTGAAGCATACAGATGTGTGCAGCAACAGATCTGTCAGTCTAGGCAGTCATTGCTCTTATTCCGGCTTTGTATCCTAGAATTAGCAAACAACATAAGACCATCATGAATATAATTAGCAACATTATTTTTCAGTCAAAGAGTGAACCCCAGGAGTGGGGGTCTAACCAGGAGAGATGATCTTGCACACCCTTCCATATGGCTGTTTGTTGGGTGTGTAGATCTATAGTGGGAAGGGATTCTAAAATTTTAGTTTTAAGCTGCTTTACATCTGCTGTTAAATTGTCATGAAAGGTTCCCCAGAGGTGTTGTTTCACCTCATCCCAACTATGTATTGATTGATTCCATGGTAAAGAAGTGACACAGATACGTTTATACTCCCAGTGCAGTTTAGTTGCTGTTGGAATGCCAGTGCATCTTGTCACACCCCCACATATTCCAGGGCAGCGTGAAGTCCATGTAAGCTCACTGCAACATCTGCCTCCAGGTTCAAGCAATTCTCCTGCCTCAGCCTCCCAAGTAACTGCGATTACAGGCAGGTGCCACCACGCCCAGCTAAGGTATTATAATTGCCTAGCTGGAGGCTATGGGCTTCGTCTCCATGACAGACCTCCCAGCTAAAGTGGAATCCATTACTTTCCCAGCTTTGTTCTTTAGCACAAGAAGGAATGTTTGGGAAAGAGGCATTGATTACATTACCCAGTTTCAGGCTACATGCAGCTTAGATTTTAAGGCATTTCTTTTGCCATGATGTAGCCATAATTGTGTTTGGGCAAGTACACAGTAAGGGTTATAACCTTTATAACTTAAACACAGTGGGAGGATAGTGGAGTGATATGTAGGGTTATCTGGCACCTTAGTCCAATGTATGCCATTATGGAGGGACCCCACTGGGAGTAAATCTATCCCTCCTAGCCAAGCAGTTACATTACTAAAGGTTGGGAAGAGAGTCTCTGCCGAGATGACAGGGTGAAAGAAAGGTGGATCGAAGATATGAGCCCAATAGAGTGTAGCAGGTACAGGTTGCAGATAAAGTGAGAGCATAAAAAGGATCAATACCCAGGGTCACTTCCAAGATGGCTGAATAGGAACAGCTCCGGTCTGCAGCTCCCAGGGAGATCGACGCAGAAGATGGGTGATTTCTGCATTACCAACTGAGGTACTTGGTTCATCTCATTTGGACAGGTTGGACAGTGGGTGCAGCCCATGGAGAGCAAGCTGAAGCAGGGCGGGGCATTGTCTCACCCGGGAAGCACAAGAGGTTAGGGGATTTCCCTTTCCTAGCCAAGAGAAGCTGTGACAGTCTGTACCTGGAAAAAAAAGGGTACACTCCTGCCCAAATATTGTGCTTTTCCCACGATCTTAGCAAACGTCAGACCAGGAGATTCCCTCCTGTGCCTGGCTTGGTGGGTCCCACATCCACAGAGTCTTGCTCACTGCTAGTGCAGCAGTCTGAGATCGACCTGAGGCTGCAGCCTGGCAGGGGAAGGGCATCCGCCATTGCTGAGACTTGAGTAGGTAAACAAAGCAGCTGTGAAGCTTGAACCGGGCAGAGCCTACCACAGCTCAGCAAGGCCTACTGCCTCTGTAGGCTCCACCTCTGTGAGCAGGGCATAGCTGAACAAAAGGCAACAGACAACTTCTGCAGACTTAAACGTCCCTGTCTGACAGCTCTGAAGAGAGCAGTGGTTCTTCCAGTATGGTATTCAAGCTCTGAGAATGGACAGACTGCCTCCTTAAGTGGGTCACTGACCCCTAATCAGCCTCACTGGGAGACACTTCCCAACAGGGGCCGACAGACACCTCATACAGGTGGGTGCCCCTCTGGGATAAAGCTTCCAGAGGAAGGATCAGTCAACAATATTTGCTGTTCTGCAGCCTCTGCTGGTGATACCCAGGCAAACAGGGTCTGGAGTGGACCTCCAGCAAACTCCAACAGACCTGTAGCTGAGGGGCCTGACTGTTAGAAGGAAAACTAACAGAAAGAAATAACATCAACATCAACAAAAAGGACATCCACACCAAAACCCCACCTGTAGTTTCCAACATCAAAGACCAAAGGTAGATAAAACCACAAAGATGGAGAGAAACCAGAGCAGAAAAGCTGAAAATTCCAAAAACCAGAATGCCTCTTCTCCTCCAAAGGATTGCAGCTCTTCGCCAGCAATGGAACAAAACTGGACAGAGAATGACTTCAATGAGTTGACAGAAGTAGGCTTCGGAAGGTCAGAAATAACAAACTTCTCTGAGCTAAAGGAGCACATTCTAACCCATCGCAAGGAAGCTAACAATATGAAAAAAGGCTAGATGAATGGCTAACTAGAATATACAGTGTAGAGAAGACTTTAAATGACCTGATGGAGCTGAAAACCATAGCGTGAGAACTTCGTGATGCATGCATAAGCTTCAATAGCCAATTCAATCAAGTGTAAGAAAGGATATCAGTGATTGAAGATCAAATTAATGAAATAAAGTGAGAAGACAAGATTAGAGAAAAAAGAGTAAAAAGAAATGAAAAAAGCCTCCAAGAAATATGGGACTATGTGACAAGACCAAATCTACATTTGTTTGTTGTACCTGAAAGTGATGGGGAAAATGGAACCAAGTTAGAAAACACTCTTCAGGATATTATCCAGGAGAACTTCCTCAACCTAGCAAAGCAGGCCAACATTCAAACTCAGGAAATACAGAGAACACCACAAAGATAATCCACGAGAAGAGCAACCCCAAGACACATAATTATCAGATTCACCAAGGTTGAAATGAAGGAAAAAATATTAAGGGCAGCCAGAGAGAAAGGTAAGGTTACCACAAAGGGAAGCCCATCAGTTACCCTCAAAGGGAAGCCCATAACAGCAGATCTCTCGGCAGAAACCCTACAAGCCAGAGGAGAGTGGGGGCCAATATTCAACATTCTTAAAGAAAAGCATTTTCAACCCAGAATTTTATATCCAGCCAAACTAAGCTTCCTAAGTGAAGGAGAAATTAAAGCCTTTACAGACAAGCAAATGCTGAGAGATATTGTCACCATCAGGCCTGCTTTACAAGAGCTGCTAAAGGAACCACTAAACATGGAAAGGAACAACTGGTACCAGCCACTGCAAAAATATGCCAAATTGTAAAGACCATTGACGCTATAAAGAAACTGCATCAATTAAAGGGCAAAATAACCAGTTAACATCATAATGACAGGATCAAATTCACACATAGCAATATTAACCTTAAATGTAAATGGGCAAGATACCCCAATTAAAAGACACAGACTGGCAAATTAGATAAAGAGTCAAGATCCATCAGTTTGCTGTATTCAGGAAACCCATCTCATGTGCTGAGACACACATAGGCTCAAAATAAAGGGATGGAGGAAGGTCTATCAAGCAAATGGAAAGCACAAGAAAAAAAAAAAAAGAAAAAAGAAAAAAGAAAAAAGAAGCAGGGGTTTCAATCTTAGTCTCTGATAAAACAGACTTTAAACCAACAAAGATCAAAAGAGACAAAGAAGGCCATTACATAATGGTTAAAGGGATCAATTCAACAAGAAGAGCTAACTGTCTTACACCCAATACAGGAGCACCCAGATTCATAAAGCAAGTCCTTGGAGACTTACAAAGAGACTTAGACTCCCACACAATAATAATGGGAGGCTTTAACACCCTACTGTCAATATTAGACAGGTCAACAAGACAGAAGGGAAAAAGGATATCCAGGACTTGAACTTGGCTCTGCACCAAATGGACCTAATAGACATCTACAGAACTCTTCACCCAAAATCAACAGAATATACATTCTTCTCAGCACCACATCGCACTTATTCTAAAATTGACCACATAATTGGAAGTAAAACACTCCTCAGCAAATGTAAAA
>NW_012102050.1:14167-14760 GCF_000951045.1 Mandrillus leucophaeus | reverse complement strand
AAAAAGAGCCCACATTGCCAAGACAATCCTAAGCAAGAAGAACAAAGCTGGAGGCATCACGCTATCTGATTTCAAACTATACTACAAGGCTACAGTAACCAAAACAGCAAACAGTACTGGTACCAAAACAGATATATAGACCAATGGAACACAACAGAGGCCTGAGAAATAACACCACACATCTACAACCATCTGATCTTTGACAAACCTGACAAAAACAAAACAAAAAATGGGGAAAGGATTCCCTATTTAATAAATGATTCTGGGAACACTGGCTAGCCATACGTAGAAAGCTGAAATTAGATCCCTTCCTTAAACCTTATACAAAAATTAACTCAAGATGGATTAAAGACTTAAATGTAAGACCTAAAACCTTACAAACCCTAGAAGAAAACCTAGGAAATACCATTCAGGATATAGACATGGTCAAGGACTTCCTGACTAAAACACCAAAAGCAATGGCAACAAAAGCCAAAATTGACAAATGGGATCTAATTAAACTAAAGAGCTTCTGCACAGCAAAAGAAAACTATCAACAGAGTCATCAGAGTGAATAGTCAACCTACAGAATGGGAGAAAACTTTTGCAATCTA
>NW_012102050.1:6032-14077 GCF_000951045.1 Mandrillus leucophaeus | reverse complement strand
TCAAAACCACAGTGAGATACCATCTCATGCCAATTAGAATGGCAATCATTAAAAAGTCAGGAAACAACAGGTGCTGGAGAGGATATGGAGAAATAGGAACGCTTTTACATTGTTGGTAGGAGTGTAAATTAGTTCAACCATTGTGGAAGACAGTGTGGCAATTCCTCAAGGATCTAGAACTAGAAATACCATTTGACCTAGTGATCCCATTACTGGGTATATACCCAAAGGATTATAAATCATGCTACTATAAAGACACAGGTACACATATGTTTATTGTGGCACTATCCACAATAGCAAAGACATGGAAGCAACCCAAATGTCCATCAATGATAGATTGGATTAAGAAAATATGGCACATATATGCCATGGAATACTATGCAACTATAAAAAAGGGATGAGTTCATGTCCTTGCCAGGACATGGATGAAGCTGGAAACCATCATTCTCAGCAAACTATCACAAGGACAGAAAATCAAACACTGCATGTTCTCACTCATAGATGGGAATTGGACAATAAGAACACAGGGACATGGGGCAGGGAACATCACACACCAGGACCTGTTGGGCATGGGAGCCTGGGGGAGGGATAGCATTAGGAGAAATATCTAATGTAAATGATAAGTTGATGGGTGCATCAAACCAACATGGCACATGTATACCTATTTAACAAACCTGCACGTTGTGCACAGGTACCCTAGAACTTAAAGTATAATAATAATAATAATAATAATAATAAAGGATCAATACCCTATGTGAGTTGCAATGTACAACAGAAAACATAGCGAGGAGCAAATTATCTGGAGTGAATGGTGTCTGTGTCCGGAGAAGGATTCCTTCAGCCTCTTGAGTTGTCCTCTTCAGCATCCCCCAAGCGATGTTCAGGCTTGTGTCATCCACGGAAGCCACATCATCCAGGGCCGTGGATCGCGCAGGGTTAGTTCCTTCATTTCTGGTACTGGGTTGGGTCCTAGCCACGTACGTCATGGTATGGTTTGATGTATCATGCTGGAATCCAAAGAGGACTTGAGAGGGTGTGGACACAAGCATACCCTCTTCCCCAAGTTAACAATTCATTTGGACCACACCATACATTACTGTTTACATCTTTCCATAAAATGGCAGGTTTTATGTCTTGAGAGGTTTTAGTAAAAAGTGCTTTTCTATAGCTGATTGAAATTTGTCATCTACATTTTAAAAATTAAGGGTAAATAAGGCTTGTGCCAATAGTGTTGTAGGGTCTTTACCCATACTCCCCCTTTTCTGTTTGTTGAGCATATTTTTAAGGATGGAGTGTGCACGTTCTACTATCACCTGTCTTTAGGGGTTATACAGGGTGCCTATGGAATGTTGGATATTCCACATGTGACAAAATTGTTGAAATTGTGAGCTAGCATAAGCTGGACCATGATCAGTTTTAATTTTTCTGGGCCGCCCTATAAATGCAAAAGTTAAAAGAAGATGTTTAATGACATATATAGTGGACTCTCCAGGAAGATCATGTGCACTAATTAGATGAGTGTTGGCATCAACGGACACATGTACATATCTTAGTTTTCCAAATTCAGGGATGTGTGTAACAGCTGTTTGCCATAACTGATTAGGTTCTAATCCTCTAGGGTTAACACCTGTTGAAGGAGGGGACGTGCCTATTAGCTGGCAATCTGGGCATTGTAGGATGATTTGTTTAGCCAGTCTCTGGCTAAGTTGAAATTGCTTAGATAAGTTTCTCCAATTCTGGTGGAAAAATTGATGTGATTGTGTGGCTTGGTCAAGCAGTGATGCCATAACCTGAAGGTCTGCTTGATCATTGCCATGAGCCAATGGGCCAGACAGTGAGCTGTGGGCTCAAATGTGTGTAATAAAAATAGGATGTGTACATTGATGTGGCAATTGCTGAAGTCAGAGAAAAAGAGCACACAGGGTGGACTCCAGAGTGGACTTAATTAGGGCTGTTTCAAGGTTTTTGCAATAAATAAACAGAGTAGGCAGAATCGCTAACTATATTGATGAGCTGAGTAGAAAAAGTTTCCAAGGCCAATATCAGGGCTCTGATCTCAGCTCTCTGAGTGCTGGTAAACCCAGATTGAGTGAATGAATTATGTGGTCTCCACCAGACTGCCGCCTTTCCATGTTTACCCGAACCATCAGTAAACAGCGTTAAAGTATTAGATATGGGGGAGTGAACTATTTTTGTCAGCAAAATCACAGGAGTACAGGATAAGAAATGAAGGAGTTTATTAGCAGGAAGAACACGCTCTATTTGTCCTGTGTAATCAGAGAGAGCTATTTGCAGATCTAACAATAGAGACAAAACTGCTTCAAAATACTTTTTACTTAAAAAGTAATTTGATGATCATATGATATCAGGATATCAAGATCATAACCTAGCAACTGACTGCATTGTTTGTGGTCTGAATATATTACTTTACTGATTAATTGAATATAGGGAGAGAGTATTTTAGTCCCAGTATGTGAGCAAAAAAAAAAAAAAAAAAAAAACCCGTTCTAGAAAGTGCAGTCCTGGGGTCATCCATCCTATTTACCCCGTAGGGGAGTGTTTGGTGGGAAAAATAAACAACTGGATGGAAAAATGGGTGTCTATGCGATCTAGTTGCGTCTGAGAAACGGCTTGTCCTATTTCCTCGATTTTCCTTTTTGCTGCAAAGATTAAATATCTGGGAGAATCCAGGGCTGTATTGCCCTTTAAGATAGAAAACAGGTTTTGCAGCTTATAAGTAGGAATGCCTAAAGTGGGGCAGAGCCAGTTGATATCACCTAGTAATTTCTGATAATCATTTAAGGTATGTAAGTTGCTAGTATTTAATTTAACCTTTTGAGGTCTTACTGACTGGAAAGTTAGCATGTACCCAAGATATTTCCAAGGAGAGGAAGTTGTACTTTTTTGGGTGCAATGATTAAACCTCTTAGCTGTGTATTCTTTATTACAGAGGTATATAGATTTAAAAGTATTGGCTCTGTTGGGGCTGCTGGTAAAATATCATTCATAAAATGAATAATCTTACAATTGGGAAATTCTTTTCTACTGGGGAGCAAAGCTTGATTTACATAATACTCACATGGTAAGTACTGTTTAGCATCCCGTGAGGAAGCACTTTCCAATGAAATAGACAAGCTGTCCTTTCATTATTGATAGCTTGTATTGTAAATGCAATTTTTTCTCTGTCCTGTTCTGCTAGGGGAATTGTATAAAAGCAGTCCTTTAAGTCAATAGTGATTGTAGGCCAATCTTGAGGAATCACCATGGGGGAAGGGAGGCCCTGTTGAAGGGGTCCCATACATTGCAAATTAGCATTAATAGCACATAGGTCATGCAAAAGTCTCCATTTCCCAGAGTTTTTGGGGATGATGAAAATGGGCGAATTCCAAGGACTGTTAGATGGTTCTACATGTCCAGCCTTTAGTTGCTCTTCAACTAATTCAAGGGCTTTTTGTAATTTCTCTCCCTTCAGAGGCCACTGTTCTACTCAAATTGGATCTTGAGAGAGCTACGTCAGGGGTAGGGGAAGAATAGTAACAGTGGCCACTGTTAGAAAGGGGTCTGTAGAGTGACCTCTGCAGATCCTATTAGAAGGGCTAATAGGTCCCATCCCCAAAGATTAACAGGGATGGGCATGATTGGAGATTGTATAGCTCCCTTTCTTCCTTCTGAATCACAACAGGCTAGGGGGTGCGTGCTCTGCTTGGCTGTGTGTGCTTCCCCAGTGCCAACAATTTTTTGTTTCTGAGTGACCCAAGGCCAAGTTTCTGGCCAGTTTTGATCAATAATGATTGAAATTTCCACCCCTGTGTCCAATAAGCCAGTAAAATTCTTATTTCCAATTTTTAAGGTAATCGTGGGTCTCTGATCAGTGATTAATTGATTCCAATATACTCCTGTGGCTTCTGTGCTCCCAAAACCTCCCTTTCCCCTTTCCTTCCTGTGGGCATTGAGGACCCAGTATGGTAAAATCAGTAACTGAGCTATCTTTGATCCAGGGGGAAGAATATGCAGACCTTTACATTCCATCATAACCAATATCTCACCTTGGTAGTCACTATCAATTACCCTGGGGAGCACATTAATTCCTTTACTGGATAGGTTATACCGCACTAGGACTAATTCCACTGTTCCCGGAGGCAGCGGGCCACATATCCCGGTTGCAAGTCTTTTAGGGTCTTCTCCTCCTTTCAGCACTAATTTGTTAGAGCAGAGTAAGTCCAGTCCTGCATTCCCAGTGGTGGCTGCTCTGAGAGAGAGGACCGTGGGCTTTCCATCTGACTGAGGAAAGCCACTGGCATTGCTCCAGTTTGAAGCAGGGCCTGAGGCTGGCCCCTCATGACGTTTCCTACCTGGTTACTTACGGGATTTCCGTTTTCATCAAATTTTGACCTGCATTGATTTGCCCAATGTTTCCCCTTTTACATCAGGGGCATATAGAAGGGGGTTATTTCCCTGAGTTACCTTGGTCTCTATTATGGGGGCATTCCCTCTTCACATGACCTGGCTGTCCACATAGAAAACAATTTTGGTTTCTCTCCCTTTTCACTTTAGGAGGCATTAATGCCATAACCAATATTTTGGCTTTGTGAGTCTCAGTTCCCTCCAGCTGATATGCTTGTATAAATTCCCCAACTGTGGCTGCCTTTCCTCTGATTGCCTACATTGCTTGCTGGCAATCCACATTAGCGTTTTCAAAAGCCAATTGCAACAATAAGATATCAGCAGCCTGGGCGTGACTAATTTGTCTCTTAATTGCCTAGGTTAACTGACTGATAAACTCAACAAATGGCTCCTGAGGCCCTTGTCAAACATTTATAAAAGATCCCTGCTGAACTCCACTTTCAGGAATTCGGTCCCAAGCCCTGAGAGCGCACAAAGACACTTGAGCATAGGCCTGGGGATCAAAATCTAGTTGTTGTTGTACATCGGCATGGGGACCCTTCCGCTGGAGTGTATCAGCTGTTATATCTTGCCCGGTCACTTGTTTCTGGTTGGCTTGTTGCTCACACAACTCATCATATTCTGCCTTCCAGAGGAGGTATTGGCTAGGCTTCAAAGTTGTTTTAGCTAGCATTGACCAGTCCCATGGAGTCATACAAATGTGGTCTGCCAAGGCCTCAATCATTCCTTTCGTAAATGGGCTAGTGGCTCCGTTTTCTTTAATTTCTTTTCTTAGCTCCTTATAAGCATTAAAAGAAATGGGTTCGTGTACCTGATTGCGTTGTCGGTCTTGCATTACCTGGGCAGGCTAAGAGCTCCCCTTTTAATGCTGCTTGCTTAAGACAAAGTCCCACAGCTGGAGCGTGTCTCCTGTCTTTTTTCCTATCTATTGGAGGAGGGGGCTCAGGCAAAACCTCCGTTTCCTCTTTATTATTTTGGCCTGGTGATATCAGGGCTGAGGGACTCGGGGGTCGTAAAGTACGTGACGGTGCCTCCTCCTTTCCCTTTTTAGGCTCTTCCACATATAATGGGACCAAAGTTGCCATTACTAAGGCCCATAGCGTTAAAGATGATACTGGGACCCGATACCCTTGAACATGATGTTGCTTAAGATTTCTCCTACTTGTTCCCAGGGCTCTAGGTCTAGCGTGTCTTCTTTGGGGAACCATGGGTTATGGGATATAACAGTTTGCATTAGGTGCCTTAATTGAGCCTGCAAAACCAAGGCTCTGCTAGCTTTAAGCAGCTGTTTCAATATTTTATATACTGTTTCTGTTGAGCTGATAAGTGTTGCCCCATGATGAAAACTTAGCCTGAACAATCTCCCGCCCCAAACTTGGAAATCCCTAGTGGGCACCAATGACTTGATTACTCACTGAATGTGCAGTTCCTTTTTCACCTTTGTTTTCAGGGGGTCCATCACTCTCCCTTTGCAGCATTCCTCACACAGGGCACCAGCTGCGGGGGTTTGACCCATAGATCCTGACCCAACGGTGGATGACAGATGTACACTGACACAGATATCTTGTTTGTCAGTTCGGCTGAGAGTGCAGGCCACACACAGACACCAAGGAAGGTGCTGTAAAAGAGTTGCAGCTGTGGTCCTGATCAGCCAGCAAAGCTGACATTTATTCAGTAAAGATTAAACGACAAAGGTCATAAGTAAACACCACTAGAGGGTAATTGACCTGGTTGATGACCCCCTGAGTAGAGAGCAATTAGGCACCCGCAGTTGATGAAAGTTTGGTCTTATGACCACATGTAAACAAGCTATTTAGATAAACTACTCTACATTCCTTTGTATCTGTGCCCCAAGAAATTAACTCAAGGTAAGGATTATGCTGCTTTCAGCCATAACCCTATCTTGAGACTTTTGCAAATACCTTCCAGCTTTCCAAGAAGGTTTGTGTCTATATCCTATAATTTTACAATTTCTCTCACCATCCTGACTGAACCCCCACACTAGACTAACCAAGAAAAGAAAAGAAAAGAAAAGAAGAGAATACCCAAGTAAACAATATCATAAATGAAAAAGAAGCTATTACAACTGATCCCACAGAAATACAAAAGATAATCAGAAACTGTTATGAACAAATATATGGTAACAAACTGGAAAAACAAGAGGAAATGGATAAATTTCTGGAAACATACAACCTACCAAGATTGAATCAGGAAGAAAGAAAATCTTAACAGACCAATAATGAGTAATGAAATTGAATCAGTAACAAAAAATCTCCCAACAAAGGAAAGTCCAAGAGCATATAGTTTCACTGATGAATTCCATCAAACTTTCAAAGAACTAACACCAATTTTCCTTCAAATAGTCCAAAAAACTGAAGAGGAGGGAATTCTCCCAAACTCATTCTATGAGGCTAGCATTACCCCAATGGCAAAACCAGACAAGGATGCTCCAAGAAAAGAAAACTAAATGTGAATATCCTGATGAATACAGATGGAAAAATACTAACCAAAATAGTAGCAAACTGAACCAAACAGTAGATCAAAACAATAATATAATGTGATCAAGAAGGATTTACACCAAGGATGCAAGAATGTTTCAACATACAATAATCAGTCAACGTGATGCATCACATCAACACGGTGAAGGCCAAAATCCATATGACTATCTCAATAAATACAGAAGAAGCATTTGACAAAATTCAATGCCTTTTCATGATAAAAACTCTAAACAAACTAGGTATAGACGGATCATGCCTTAATATAATAAAGGCTTTATGTAACAAAAACCCACAGCTAACATCATACAGAATGGTGAAAACTTGAAAGCTTTTTCTCTAGGAACTGGGAAAAGACAAGTATACTCACTTTCACCCCTCCTACTCAACATAGTACTATTCTGTCCATCCAAGGAGGTGCTGAACATCAGCCTTGTCTCCTATCCACCATCTTGCTGGCAAGAGCTCATAAAGCAAGTTCCAAAATAATCTTATATTTAGAAAAACCAAACACCACCAGAACACTCTTAGAACTGATAAGAAATTCAGTAGACTTGCAGGATACAAAATCAACATACAGAAATAAGTAGCATTTCTATTCACCAACAATGAAATGAAGCTGAGAAAGAAATGAAGAAGGCAATTCCATTTACAACAGCTACAAAAAATATGATAAAATACTTAGGAATAAATTTTACCAAAGAGGTGAAAGATCCCTACAAGGAAAACTACAAAATACTGATGAAAGAAATCGAAGTGGACACAAACAAATGGAAAGAAATTCCACGCTAATGGATCAGAAGAATAAATATCACTAAAATGACCATAGTGCCCAAAGCAATCTACAGATTTAATGTGATCCCTATCAAAATACCAATGTTATTTTCCACAAAAATAGAAAAAAACAATCCTAAAACTTTTATAGAACCAAAAAAGAACCTGACTAGGCAAAGTCATCCTGAGCCAAAAGACCAAAGCTGGACGTATCACAATACCTCAGTTCAAAACATTTTATAAGGCTGTAGTAACCAAAACAGTAGAGTACTGGTATAAAAAAAGACACATAGACTGATAGAATACAACAGAATAGGGGAAAGAATCATGGTGGACGGGAGGCAGGAAGAGATTGCCCCTCCAATTTGGATG
>NW_012102050.1:0-5922 GCF_000951045.1 Mandrillus leucophaeus | reverse complement strand
AAAAAAAAAAAAAAAAAAATACTGATGAAAGAAATCGAAGTGGACACAAACAAATGGAAAGAAATTCCATGCTAATGGATCAGAAGAATTAATATCACCAAAATGACCATAGTGCCCAAAGCAATCTACAGATTTAATGTGATCCCTATCAAAATGCCAACGTTATTTTCCACAAAAATAGAAAAAACAATCCTAAAACTTTTATAGAACCAAAAAAGAACCTGACTAGGCAAAGCCATCCTGAGCCAAAAGACCAAAGCTGGACGTATCACAATACCTGAGTTCAAAACATTTTATAAGGCTGTAGTAACCAAAACAGTAGAGTACTGGTATAAAAAAAAGACACATAGACTGATAGAATACAACAGAATAGGGGAAAGAATCATGGTGGACGGGAGGCAGGAAGAGATTGCCCCTCCAATTTGGATGAACAGAGCAGCGTGTGCAGTCTCGCATCATGAATTTTTGCTCCAGACCTACTGCAGGAATAAATTGGGAAAGCCCAGAGAACCCACAGACCCTCTGAAGGATGCAGATTGCTCCTGCAAGACCTGGGAGACATCCCAAATACTATGAGTGCCCAAATTGTGGAAGTCGGAAAGGGGGATGTCCACCCCTAAACACATACCTCACTAGGGAGTCTGAAGGTCTAGATCATGGGAGAAGATTCTGATCTGATCTGGAGCTGAGTCAATTTAGAGAGCTGAGGGAAATACAGGGGTAGAGGAAGCAGCAGAAGGGACTTGTCTTGGGGACTAACACTCAGCTCCTCCTTATGTATGCAAATTTCTGCAGCTGGCTTGAATTTCTCCTCAGAAAATGGGATTTTCTTTTCTATCACATTGTCAGGCTGCAAATTTTCCAAATTTTTATGATGTTTCCCTTTTAAAACTGAATGCTTTTAACAGCACCCAAGTCACATCTTGAATGCTTTGTTGCTTAGAAATTTCTTCCACCAAGGTGGATCACCTGAGGTCAGGAGTTTGAGACAAGCCTGGTCAGCATGGTGAAACCCTGTCTCTACTAAAATTACAAAAATTAGTTGGGCATGGTGGCAGGTGCCTGTAATCCCAGCTCCTCTGGAGGCTGAGGCAGGAGAATCACTTGAACTTGAGAGGCAGAGGTTGCAGTGAACCAAGATCGCACCACTGCACTCCAGCCTGGGGGACAAGAATGAGACTTTGTCTCAAAGAAAAGAAAGAAAGAAGAAAGAAAGAAAGAAAAAAATAAATAAATAAATAAATTTCTTCCATCAGACACCCTAAATCATCTCTCTCAAGTTCAAAGTTCCACAAATCTCCAGGGCAGGGGCAAAATGCCACCAGTCTCTTTGCTAAAACATAAAAAGGGTCACCTTTGCTTCAGTTCCCAACAAGTTCCTCATCTCTATCTGAGACCATCTCTGTCCGAATTTCATTGTCTGTGTCATTATTCAACAAGTCTCTAGAAAGTTCCACAATTTCCCACATTTTCCTGTCTTCTTCTGAGTCCTCCAAACTCTTGCAACATCTGCCTATTACCCAGTTCCAAAGTTGCTTCCACATTTTTGGGTATCTTTTCAGAGGTGCCCCACTCTACTGGTACCAATTTACTGTATAAGTATATATTTTCACACTGCTGATAAAGACATAACTGAGACTGAGCAATTTACAAAAGATAGAGGTTTAATTGGACTTACAGTTCCACATGGCTGGGGAAGCCTCACAATCATGGTGGAAGGCAAGGAGGAGCAAGTCACATCTTACACAGATGGCGGCAGGGAAAGAGAGAGCTTGTGAGGGCGACTCCATTTTCAGAACCATCAGATCACCTGAAATCCATTCACTACCATGAGAACAGCATGGGAAAGACCCACCCCATAATTCAATCATCTCCCACAGGGTCCCTCCCACAACAGGTGGGAATTATGGGAGCTACAAGGTGAGATTTGGGTGGGGACATAGAGCCAAACCATATCACCCTAGAACAAATGGATTTAACAGATATTTATAAAACATTCTACTCAACAACTGCAGAACATGCATTATTTTCATCAGCACATACATGGAACAGCCTCCAAGATAGACATTATGATAGGCCACAAAACGAGTCTCAATAAGTTTAAGAAAATCAAAATTACATGAAGTACCCTCTTAGACCACTGTGGAATAAAACTGGAAATTAACTCCAAAATGAATCCTCAAAGCTATACAAATACATGGAAATTAAATAATCTGCTCCCAAATGATCTTTGGGTCAACAATGAAATCAAGCTGGAAATTTTAAAAATCTTTGAACTGAACCACAATAGCGACACAGCTTATCAAAAACTCTGGGAGGGCCAGGCATGGTGGCTCACTCCTGTAATCCCGGCACTTTAGGAGGCCGAGGTGGATGGATCACCTGAGGTCAGGAGTTCGAGACCAGCCTGGCCAACATGGTGAAACCCTGTCTCTGCTAAAAATACAAAAATTACCGAGGTGTGGTGGTGTGTGCCTATAATCCCAGCTACTCGGGAGGCTGAGGCAGGAGAATCGCTTGAACCCAGGAGGTAGTGGTTGCAGTGAGCCAAGATTGTGCCACTGCACTACAGCCTGGGCAACAAGAGCGAAACTCTGTCAAAAAAAAAAACCAAAAAAACAAAAAAACAAAAACACCACCTCTGGGAGAGGAGACCGCAAAAGTGGTGCTAGGAGGAAAGTTCATAGTAATAAATACCTACATCAAAATGTCTGAAAGAGCACAAATAGACAATCTAAGGTCACCCTTCAAGGAACTAGAGAAACAAGAATAAACCAAACCCATCAGAATATAAGAAATAACAAAGATCAGAGCAGAAATAAATGAAATTGAAACAAAAAATACAAAAGATAAATGAAATGAAAAGCTGGTTCTTGGAACAAATAAACAAAATTGATAGACCATTAGCAAGATTAACCAAGAAAAGAAGAGAGAAGATCCAAATAAGCTCAATTAGAAATGAAACAGGAGATATTACAACTGATACCACAGAAATACAAAAAAATCATTGAAGGCTACTATGAACACCTTTATGCAGACAAACTAGAAAGTCTAGAGGAGATGGATAAATTCTTGGAAATACACAACCCTTCTAGATTAAATCAGGAAGAAATAGAAACTCTGAATAGACCAATAACAAGTAGCAAGATTAAAATAATAATTTGAAAACTGCCAAAAAGAAAAAGTCCAGGACCAGATCTATTCATAGCTTAATTCTATCAGATAGTCAAAGAAGAATTGGTATCAATCTTACTGAAACTATTCCAAAAGATAGAGAAAGAGATAGAGAAAGAGAGAATTTTCCCTAAATCATTCTATGAAGCCAGTATCACCCTAATGCTAAAACTGGGAACAGGCATAAGAAAAAAGAAAACCACATACCAATATCCCTGATGAACATAGGTGCAAAAATCCTCAACAAAACACTAGCTAACTGAATCCAATAGCATGTCAAAAAGATAATACACCATGATCAAGTGGGTTTCATACCAGGGATGTCGGGACGGTTTAACACATGCAAGTCAATAAATGCGATACATCACATAAACAGAATTAAAAACAAAAATCATATCATCAACCCAATAGACACAGAAAAAAACATTTGACAAAAATCACCATCACTTTATGATTAAAACTCTGAGCAAAATCAGCATAGAAGGTATATACATCAAGTTAATAAAAGCCATCTATGACAAACCCACAGCCAGTTTTATACTGAACAGGGAAAAGTTGAAAGCATTCCCAGGAAATCAGAATACTCACTTTCAGCACTTCTATTTAACATTGTATTGGAAGTCCTAGCCAGAATAATCAGACAAGAGAAAGAAATAAAGGGCACCCAAATAGGTAAAGAGGAAGTCAAACCATCACTGTTCACTGGTAATATGATCATATATCTCAAAAACCCTAAAGACTCATCCAAAAAGCTCCTAGATCCGAAAAATGAATTCAATAAACTTTCAGGATGCAAAATCAATGTATACAAATAAGTAGCACTGCTACACACCAATGACCAAGCTGAGAATCAAATCAAGAACTCAATCCCTTTTACAATAGCTGCCAGAAAATAAATTAAAAAAAAAAATACTTGGAATATACTTAACCAAGAAGGTGAAAAATCTCTACAAGGAAAACTACAAAACACTGCTGAAAGAAATCATAGATGACACAAACAAATGGAAACACATCCCGTGCTCATGAATGGGTAGAATCAATATTGTGAAAAGGACTATACTGCCAAAAGCAATCTACAAATTCGGTGCAATTCCTATCAAAATACCACCATCATTCTTCACAGAACTAGAAAAAATAATTCTAAAATTCATATGGAACCAAAAAAGAGCCTACATAGCCAAAGCAAGACTAACCAAAAAGAACAAATCTGGAGGCATCACATTACCTGATTTCAAAATATAATATAAGGCCATAGTCACCAAGACAGCATGGTACTGGTATAAAAGTAGGCACACAGATCAGTGAAACAGAATAGAAAACCCAGAAATAAACCCAAATACTTACAGCCAACTGATCTTTGACAAAGCAAACAAAAACATGAAGTGGGGAAAGGACACCCTATTCAACAAATGGAGCTGGGATAATTGACAAGCCACATGTAGGATAATAAAACTGGATCCTCATCTCTCACTCTATACAAAAATCAACTCAAGATCCTCATCTCTCACTCTATACAAAAATCAACTCAAGATAGATCAAGGACATAAATCTAAGATGTGAAACTATAAAAATTTTAGAAGATAACATCGGGAAAATCCTTCTAGACATTGACTTAGGCAAGGATTTCATGACCAAGAACCCAAAAGTAAATGTAATAAGAACAAAGATAAATAGCTGGGACCTTAATTAAATGAAAGAGCTTTTGTATGGCAAAAGGAAGTCAGCAGAGTAAACAGATAACCCACAGAGTGGGAGAAAATCTTCACAATCTGTACATATGACAAAGGACTAATATCCAGAATCTACAACGAACTCAAACAAATTAGTAAGTAAAAAACAAACAATCCCATAAAAAATGGGTTAAGGGCATGAATAGACAATTCTCAAAAGAAGACATACAAATGGCCAACAAAATATATGAAAAATTGCTCAGCATCACTAATAATCAGGAAAATGCAAATCAAAACCACAATGCAATACCATCTCACTCCTGCAAGAATTGCCATAATCAAAAAATCAAAAAATAATAGATGTTGGCCAGGATGTGGTGAACAGAGAACACTTGTCCACTGCTGGTGGGAATTAAACTGGTAAAACCACTATGGAAAACAGTGTGGAGATTCCTTAAAGAGTTCTAAAAGTAGAACTACCATTTGATCCAGCAACACCACTACTGGGTATCTACCCAAAGGAAAATAAGTCATTACATGAAAAAGATACTTGCACACACATGTTTATAGTAGCACAATTTGCAATTGCAAAAATGTGGAAGCAATCCAATGAGTGGATAAAGAAATTGTGAGAGATATATATATGATGGAATATATATATGATGGAATATCTATATATGATGGAACATCTATATATGATGGAACATATATATATATGATGGAATACTACTCAGCCATAAAAAGGAATGAATTAATGGCATTTGCAGTGACCTGTTTGAGATTGGAGACTATTATTCTAAGTGCAGTAACTGAGGAAGGGTAAACCAGGCATCATATGTTCTCACTCATAAGTGGGAGCTAAGCTATGAGGATGCAAAGGCATAAGAATGACACAGTGGAATTTGGGGACTCAGCAGGAAAGGGTGGGAAGGGGGTGAGGGATAAAAGAGTACAAATTGGTTGCAGTGTATACTGCTCAGGTGATGGGTGCACCAAAGTCTCAAAAATCTTCACTAAAGAACTCACTCATGTAACCAAACACCACTTGTTCCCTAATAATCTATAGAAATAATTTTTT
>NW_012102049.1:48012-49734 GCF_000951045.1 Mandrillus leucophaeus | reverse complement strand
TCAGAGGGGTACCCGGCTGTGTGAGGTGTCAGTCTGTCCCTACTGGGGAATGCCTCCTGGTTAGGCTACTAGTGGGTCAGGGACCCACTTGAGGAGGCGGTCTGTTCGTTCTCAGATCTCAAACTCCATGCTGGGAGAACCACTACTCTCTTCAAAGCTGTCAGAGATGGACATTTAATTCTGGAGAGGTTTCTGCTGCCTTTGTTTGGCTATGCCCTGTCCCCAGTGGTGGAGTCTACAGAGGCAGGCAGGCCTCCTTGAGCTGCGGTGGGCTCCACCCAGTTCGAGCTTCCAGGCCACTTTGTTTACCTACTCAAGCCTCAGCATTGGCGGGTGCCCCTCCCCCAGGCTTGCTGCTGTCTTGCAGTTTGATTGCAGACTGCTGTGCTAGCAATGAGGGAGGCCTTGTGGGCATGGGACCTTCCAAGCCAGGCGTGGGATATAATCTCCTGGTGTGCTGTTTGCTAAGACCCTTGGAAAAGCACAGTATTAGGGTGGGAGTGACCTGCTTTTCCAGGTGCTGTGTGTCACAGTTTCCCTTGGCAGGGAAAGGGAATTCCTTTACCCCTTGCGCTTCCCGGGTGAGGCGATGCCTCACAGGAATAGCTTGGAGCTGTTCCTGTTCGGCCATCTTGGAACCACTAAACAATTACTTCTTTATGGTGAGAAATTTCTTTTGGTAGCATATTTAAGATTGATTATCTTACAATTTCATTTCTAAATTTAATAACAATTTATTTCACTTTAAAAAAATTAATTGTTTTTCTCATATTATTTTGCAACAAGAAAAAAAGAAATGAAGAAAGATCTCTTAGCATTTCAAGTGTACAATATAATACAGGTTTTTAACTGCAGACACCATTCTGTTAGATTTCCAGAACTTGTTTATCCTGCATAACTGAAATTTTATACCCTTTGACCAACATCTCCTTGTTTCTCCTAATCCTGAGTCTCTGGCAACTGTCATTCTGTTCTCTACTTCTGAGTTCTACTTTTTTAGATTCCACATGTAAGTAAAATAATGCAATATTTGTTTTTCTGTGTCTGGTTTGTTTTACTTTATGTAGTGTCCTCCAGTTCCATTCATGTCGTTGAAAATGACAGGATTTCCTTGTTTTCATTTATTTGATTTTTTTAAACTTTTGTTATAGGTTCAGGGGTACACGTGCAGGTTTGTTATATTGGTAAATTGCAGAGGTTTGGTGTACAGATTATTTCATCACCCAGGTAATAAGCACAGTACCTGATACATAGTTTTTCTATTGTCACCTTCCTCCCACTCTCACCCTCAAGTAGGCCCTGGTATCTATTGTTCCCTTCTTTGTGTCCATGTGTACTCAATGTTTAGCTCCCACTTATAAGTGAGAACATGCAATATTTGAGAAACAAGCAATATTTGTTTCTTTGTTAGTTCATTCAGGATAATGGCCTCCAGCTCCATGCATTTTGTTGCAAAGAACTTTATTTTTTATGGCCGTGTAGTATTCCGTGGCATATATGTACCTCATTTTCTTTATCGAGTCTACTGTTGATGGACATTTAGATTGATTCCTTATTGTTGCTATTGTGAATAGTGCTGCGATGAACATATGCATGCCTGTGTCTTTTGGTAGAATGATTCGTATTCCTTTGGGTATATACCCAGTAATGGAATTGCTGAGTTGAATGCTACTTCTGCTTTAAGTTCTTTGAGAAATTTCTACATTGCTGTCACAGTCACTG
>NW_012102049.1:45313-47962 GCF_000951045.1 Mandrillus leucophaeus | reverse complement strand
TGGAGCTGTTCCTGTTCGGCCATCTTGGAACCACTAAACAATTACTTCTTTATGGTGAGAAATTTCTTTTGGTAGCATATTTAAGATTGATTATCTTACAATTTCATTTCTAAATTTAATAACAATTTATTTCACTTTAAAAAAATTAATTGTTTTTCTCATATTATTTTGCAACAAGAAAAAAAGAAATGAAGAAAGATCTCTTAGCATTTCAAGTGTACAATATAATACAGGTTTTTAACTGCAGACACCATTCTGTTAGATTTCCAGAACTTGTTTATCCTGCATAACTGAAATTTTATACCCTTTGACCAACATCTCCTTGTTTCTCCTAATCCTGAGTCTCTGGCAACTGTCATTCTGTTCTCTACTTCTGAGTTCTACTTTTTTAGATTCCACATGTAAGTAAAATAATGCAATATTTGTTTTTCTGTGTCTGGTTTGTTTTACTTTATGTAGTGTCCTCCAGTTCCATTCATGTCGTTGAAAATGACAGGATTTCCTTGTTTTCATTTATTTGATTTTTTTAAACTTTTGTTATAGGTTCAGGGGTACACGTGCAGGTTTGTTATATTGGTAAATTGCAGAGGTTTGGTGTACAGATTATTTCATCACCCAGGTAATAAGCACAGTACCTGATACATAGTTTTTCTATTGTCACCTTCCTCCCACTCTCACCCTCAAGTAGGCCCTGGTATCTATTGTTCCCTTCTTTGTGTCCATGTGTACTCAATGTTTAGCTCCCACTTATAAGTGAGAACATGCAATATTTGAGAAACAAGCAATATTTGTTTCTTTGTTAGTTCATTCAGGATAATGGCCTCCAGCTCCATGCATTTTGTTGCAAAGAACTTTATTTTTTATGGCCGTGTAGTATTCCGTGGCATATATGTACCTCATTTTCTTTATCGAGTCTACTGTTGATGGACATTTAGATTGATTCCTTATTGTTGCTATTGTGAATAGTGCTGCGATGAACATATGCATGCCTGTGTCTTTTGGTAGAATGATTCGTATTCCTTTGGGTATATACCCAGTAATGGAATTGCTGAGTTGAATGCTACTTCTGCTTTAAGTTCTTTGAGAAATTTCTACATTGCTGTCACAGTCACTGAATTAATTTACACTCTCACCAGCATTGTATAAGCATTCTCTTTTCTCTACAACCTTGCCAGCATCTGTTAATTTTTGACCTTTTAATAATAGCCATTCTGTCTCGTGTGAGATGGTATATGATTGTGGTTGTGATTTGTATTACTCTAACGATCAGTGATGTTATGCATTTTTTATATGCTTGTTGGCCACATGTATGTCTTCTTTTGAAAAGTGTCTGTTCATATCCTTTGCCTACTTTTTAATGGGCTTGTTTGCTTTTTTTGCCTGTTAATTTGTTTAATTTTTAAAATAGATTTTGGGTGTTAGACCTTTGTCAGCTGCATAGTTTGCAAATATTTTCTACCATTCAGTAGGTTTTCTGTTTACTCTGTTGATAGTTTCTTTTGCTGTGCATAAGGTCTTTAGTTTAGTTAGGTCCCATTTGTCAATTTTTGTTTTTGTTGCAATTGAATTGGTTTCTTTGACATGAAACGTTTGCTAGGACCTATGTCTAGAATGGTATTTCCTAGGGTTTTTATAGTTTTAGGTTTTACATCTGAGTGTTTAATCCTTCTTGAGTTGATTTTTGTGTATGGTAAAAGGAAGGGGTCCAGTTTTAATCTTCTGCATATGGCTGGCCAGTTCTGCTGTTCTTGAACAGAGGGTACTTTCCTCATTGCTTGTTTTTGTTGACTTTGTCGAAGATCAGATGGGTTTGTAGGTGTGTGGTTTTATTTTTGGGCTTTCTATTCTGTTCCATTGGTCTATGTGTCTGTTTTTGTACCAATATTATGCTGTTTTGATTACTGTAGTCTTGTAGTATAGTTTGAAGTTAGATAACATGATGCTTCCAGCTTCTGCTTGCTTAGGATTGCTTTGGCTAATTGGGGTCTTTTTTGGTCCCATGTGAATTTTAGAATATTTTTTTCTAATTCTGTGGAAAATGTCATTGGTAGTTTGATAGGAATTGCATTGAATCACAGATTGCTTTGGGTAATTTGGCCATTTTAACAATATTGATTCTCCCTATCCATGAGCATGGAATATTTTTCCTTTTTATTTTTTCATCTCTGATTTTTTTTCAGCAGTGTTTTATGATTTTTGTTGTAGAGCTCTTTCACTTCGTTGGTTAGATGTATTCCTAGATACTCTCTATTTATTTTTTTGTGGCGATTGTGAATGGGACTGCATTCTGGATTTGGCTTTCAGCTTGGACGTTGTTGGTATGTAGAAATGCTACTGATTTTTCCATATTGATTTTGTATCCTGAAACTTTGCTAAAGTTTTTTTTATCAGATCTAGAAGTTTGGGGGCAGATACTATGGGGGTTTCTAGTATAAAATCATATTGTCTACAAACAGAGATAGTTTGACTTCTGCTCTTCCTATCTGGATGCCTTTTGTGTCTTTCTCTTGCCTGATTTCTCTGGTTAGGACTTCCAGTACTATGTTGAATCGGAGTGGTGGGCATCCATGTGTTGTTTCAATATTTGAGGGGAATGCTTCCTGCTTTTATCCATTCAGTATGATGCTGACTGTGGGTTTGTCATAAATG
>NW_012102049.1:40145-44893 GCF_000951045.1 Mandrillus leucophaeus | reverse complement strand
AAAAAAAAAAAAATGGCTCTTATTGTTTTGAAGTATCTTGCTTTAATGCCTAGTTTGTTGAGAGTTTTTTGCATGAAGGGACATTGAATTTTATCGAAAGCCTTTTGTGCCTCTACAGAGGTGATCAGGTGGTTTTTGTTTTATTTCTGTTAATGTGATGAATCAAATTTATTAATTTGCGTATGTTAAACCAACCTTGCATCCCAGAGATAAAGCCTACTGATTGTGGTGGATTTTGTTTGGAGCTTGTTTGGTGAGACTTCATCTTCAGTATATTTTCTGGACAAACACACACTGATATGATATGGGAAATTTCTTATTCCTTTGTTAAAGCTGGTATCAATGCACACATCTCAAGTCTCTGTCTCCTTCACAGCATGTTTCTGGATCATTTTCTGTGCCCTGGGGCCACACATTTTGAAGTTCACTCCATAGGTGTACTTATAAATATTGGTTGTATTTTCTTGGGTAGGTACCTCAGTAATGGCAGAAGAGCTCTTCTTTGTCTTGCTACCTTTGTAGGACTCAAGTTGGAAAGAAAAGTATGAGGGATTGTTTCATTTATATTCATCAAGGCTATTTGACAATAATTATTTTTTCTTGTAGTGTTTTTGTTTGGGTTTGGCACTGTAAAATGCTGGCCTTGTAAAATGAGTTCCAAAGTGTTCTTCCTATTTAATTGTCTGGAAGAGTTTGAGAAGGATTGGCATTACTTTTTCTTTAAATGGTTGGTGAAATTCACCAATGAAGCCATTTGGTCCTGGGCTTTTCTTTGTGGGGAGGTTTTTGATTACTGATTCAACCTCTTAACTTTAGTCTGTTCAGATTTTGTATTTCTTCATAATTCAGTCTTGGTAGGTTGTATGTGTTTAGGAATTAATCTCTTTCTTCTAGATTATCTTTTTTTGGGCATACAGCTATTCACAGTATGCTCTTATGGTACTTTGTATTTCTGTGGTATTGGTTGTAATGTCCCCTCTTTCATATCTGATGTTATTTACTTATTACTTCTAACAGTTTTTTTTCTATAAACTTGCATAGAATATCTTTATTAATGAATTCTTTTCTACTTTATGTGTATCTTTAAAGCTAAAGTGAGCCTCTTGTAGGCAGCACATCATTTGATCTTGTATTTTTAATCCATTCAGCCACTTGCTTTTGATGAGAAATTAACATTTACATCTTAAATAATTATTGATAGGTAAAGAATTATTACTGCTGTATTGTTAATTGTTTACTGTTTTATAGTGAAAACATCTGTTAGAAGTATAAGTAAGTAATATGAGATTTGTCTTTTTTTCTTGCTCTATCTAAAGATGATTTTCAGATTTTTTTATCTTTTCACAAAACCAGCTCTTAGTTTCATTGGTCTTTTTGGTTTACTTCTAATCTCCATTTCATTTATTTTTTTCCTCTGAGTTTTACTATTTCTTCCTTCTGCTAACTCTGGATTAGTTTGTCCTTTTTCTAGTTCCTTGAGGTGTAAGTTCTTTCTTCCTCTTTGTAAGTGGTTATTGCTATAAACTTTCCTCTTAGAACTACTTTTGCTGCATTCCCTAAGTTTTGTTCTGTTGTGCTTCCATTTTTGCTTATCTGAAGATTCTATTTTTGTTTCCTTTTTGATTTCTTTTTTGACTCATTGGTTGTTTAGAAGTGTGTGGTTTAATTTCTGCATGTTTGTAAATTTTTCATTTTTCTTCCTTTGACTCATTTCTAGTTTCATACCATTGTGTTTGGAAAACATGATTTCTAACTTCTTAAATTTGTTAAGACTTGTTTTATAGCCTAACACATGATCTATTCTAGAGAATGTCTATGTGTGCTTGAAAAGAATGTGCATTCTGTTACTATTGGATGGAGTGTTCTATCTGTATGTTAGGTCCATTTGGTCTACTGTGTTGTTAAAGTCTGCTATTTCATTATTCACCCTGTGTCTGGATGCTCTGCCTTTCATTGAAAGTGGGGTATTGAAGTTCCCTATTATTGTTTTATTGCTTTCTATTTCTCCCTTCAAATCTGTTAATACTGTTTTATATATTTAGTTACTTCAACATTGGGTACATATGTATTTATAATTGTTATATATTTTTGATGAATTGACTCCTTTATTTTTATATAATGACCTTCTTTGTCTTTTGTAGCAGTTTTTGACTTAAGGTTTATTTTGCTTTTTGTAAGCATCACTATTCCTGCTTTCATTTAATTATCACTTGCATAGAATATCTTTGTTAATGAATTCTTTTCTACTTTATGTGTATCTTTAAAGCTAAAGTGAACCTCTTGTAGGCAGCAAATCATTTGATCTTGTATTTTTAATCCATTCAGCCACTGGCTTTTGATTGGAGAAATTAATATTTACATCTCAAATAATTATTGATAGCTAAAGACTTATTACTGCTGTATTGTTAATTGTTTACTGTTTTATAGTTTTTGTTCTTTTTCTCCTCTCTTGCTGTCCTCCTTTGTGATTTGATGATTTTTTTTTTAATAGTAGTATGCTTTGATTTCTTTCTCTTTATCTTTTGTGAATCTACTACAAGATTTTCTTTTTGATTACCATGGGGCTTACATAAAACATCGTCTACTTGTAACAGTCTATTTTAAGCTAACAACTTCAAACACGTATAAAAAACTTTTGCTTCGGCTTCTCTTTCCCCTACATTTTTTGTTATTGATGTCACTAATTATAGTTTTTACATTGTGTATATATTAAGAAATTATTATATTTCTAATTACTTTAATTCTTTTGTTCTTTAACTCTTTTACTAGAGTTAAAAGTGATTTATGAACTGCTATTGCAGGTTGACATTTTCTGAATTTACTATACTTTAAATTTTACAGTGAATTTTATACTTTTACAGTATTAGTTAGCATCCTTGTATTTCAACTTGGATAACTCCCTTTAACATTTTTGTAAGGCTAATCTAGTGATTGTGAACTCCCTCAGATTTTGTTTGTCCGGGAAAGTCCTTATCTCACCTTGATTTCTGAAGGATAGCCTTTTCAGGTATAGTATTCTTGGTTCGCAGTGTTTCTCTTTTATCAATTTGAATATATCATTCCACTCTCTTTTGGCCTGCAAGACATCTGCTATGAAATCTACTGATAGTATTATTATGAGGAAGGAATACTTTTGTAACTAGTTTTTTTTCTCCTATTGCTCTCAAAATTCTGTTTTTGACTTTTGAGAATTTGATTATAATGTGTGTCAGTGAACATTTCTCTATGTTTAATCTGTTTGAGGTTTTTTGGGTTTCAGGGATCTGGATGTTTCAATTCCCACTCCAGATTGGGATAGTTTGCTGTCATTGCTTTAAATAAGCTTTCTAACGCTGTCTCTTGTTCTCCTTTTTCTGTTACTTCCATAGTGTATGTATTGGTTCTGCTGATGATGCCCCATTAAGTTCTATAGACTTTACTCTTTTTCATTGTTTTTTCTTTTTGTTCCTCTGACTGGGTAATTTCAAAAGACCCAGTTTCAAGTTCACTGATTCTTTTTTCTGCTTGATCCAGTCTACTATGGAAGTCCATTTGTGTTCTTCAACTGCAGAATTTCAGTTTGGTTCTTTCTTATGGTTTTTATCTTTTTGTTGGACTTCTCAATTTCTTCATATAGTGTTTTCTTAGTGTTATTGAGTTGCCTATCTGTGCACCCCTTTACTTCATGTGGACCCCCATTTTTTTAAGGTTGGTTACTGGTGCTTTATTTTATTCCATTTGTGGTGTCATGTTTCCCTAATTATTTCTGATCCTTGTGGTCTTGAATTGGTATCTTTGCATTTGAGGAAGTAGCCACTTCAAGTCTTTATAGATTGGCACTTTATGCAAGGCCCTTCACCAGTCAGCCCATCCAGAGATTCTGGGCAAGCCAGTTCTTTGGGTCTGCTGGTGGGTATGTCTGGCACCTGAGTCCACAGTGGCCAGTCTGGTTTCTGAGTCTACGGAGGCAGGCCCGGACCTAGGTCCACTGTGTTGGGGGGAGCTTGTGTCTGCGTGAGTAGCCCTGATGCTTGGGGCTATGGAGGCCATCCATCCTGACATTAGGGCCTGGAGGCTGGGTTGATGCTGTGATCTGCAGTAATGTCAGGTGCTCCCTTGACTCTCCTTTCCCCATGTGGGAAGTATAAGCATACCTCATTGTATTGTACCTCACTTCATTGTGCTTCATAGATATTGTAGTTTTTACAGATTGAAAGTTTGTGGGAACCCTGCATCAAGCAAATCTATTGGCACCATTTTTCCAATACATGTGCTTACTTTGTGTCTATGTGTCAGCATTTTTTAGCAATAAAGTATTTTTTTAAAATAGGGAATGTATGTTGTTTTTTAGACATAAAGCTATTGCATACTTAATATACTACAGTATAATGTAAACATAACTTTCATATTAACTTGGAAACCAAAAACTTGTGTGATTTATTTTATTGTGTTTATTGTGATGTTTGTTTTATTGTAGTGGTCTGAAACTGAACTTGCAATTTCTGCAAGATATGTTGGTATCTCTATCCATGCCGTGCTGTGTGGACTTGGGGAGGGGTGATGTGGATAATTTGAAATTGTCCTTGCTACCTCTTTAACGCATATTTTTATATTTCTATGATCTACCCAAGTGATGTAATCTGTCAGCTGCCTTCTATCTTTTTGTTCTTCAGCTTTTATGAAGCTATTTTCATGTGTGAGTAGTTGTTCAAATTCATGTTTCTTGAGGGAACAAGTGACTTGTTTGTCAGTTGACTTGTATATCTTTT
>NW_012102049.1:35047-35420 GCF_000951045.1 Mandrillus leucophaeus | reverse complement strand
CGGCGGCGGGACGTAGGTGCTGGACGCGGGATACAGCGCGCGCGGGCTTTGGTCGGTCCGGGGGTCGTTCTCGCCTCTTCTTCTTCACACTGCTCCTGTATATCTTTTTATAGCTGAGATTTTATCCTGTGATCTTACTAACTCAGGAATTTTTCTGTAGATTCTTTGCAGTTTTCTAAGTAGAATAACCATATTATCTTTATTGTTACGCTCCTTCTTACTTTGGTTTTAATTTGCTCTTTTTTTTACTTGTTTTCTAAGATAGAAACTTAGGTTACGGATTTGATACCCTTATTCCTTTATAACATATGCATTTGATTGTATAAGTTTTCCTCTAAGCACTGCTTGAGTGCATCCCACAAATTTTGATATG
>NW_012102049.1:30281-34997 GCF_000951045.1 Mandrillus leucophaeus | reverse complement strand
TTTTATGAAGCTATTTTCATGTGTGAGTAGTTGTTCAAATTCATGTTTCTTGAGGGAACAAGTGACTTGTTTGTCAGTTGACTTGTATATCTTTTCATAGCTGAGATTTTATCCTGTGATCTTACTAACTCAGGAATTTTTCTGTAGATTCTTTGCAGTTTTCTAAGTAGAGTAACCATATTATCTTTATTGTTATGTTCCTTCTTACTTTGGTTTTAATTTGCTCTTTTTTTTTACTTGTTTTCTAAGATAGAAACTTAGGTTATGGATTTGATACCCTTATTCCTTTATAACATATGCATTTGATTGTATAAGTTTTCCTCTAAGCACTGCTTGAGTGCATCCCACAAATTTTGATATGTTGTATATTTTTTATTTACTTTAATATATCTTCTAATTTTCTTTTGACTTCATCTTTGACCAATGAAATATTCAGAAATGTGTAATTTCTAAATATTTGGGAGATTTTCTAAATATTTCTCTGGGATAGAACCTACTTTCAAGGAAGGTTGCATATTATAGTCCTTTATCTGGCCATATTGCCTGCACACTTAAACGCAAATATACACGTGTATAGACATACATTCACATATATCTATGTTTTGTTTCTAAAGAAAAGGTGAGAGTGGGTGTTGGTATAAATATCTAGCTACTTTTGCTTTAATATGCTTTTGGTATTTATAAACTGTCTTTACCTATAAAATAAGGACATTTCTAACCATTATTTCCCTTCTAGAATAATTAATCAATTATTTGATCATTTTATGTAACATTTTAAGTGTCTTGTTAATTTTTTTGTTCAAGTTATTCAATATGTATTGAATATAAAAACATATCATTCCTAATTATAGAGAGATAATTTTGTCTTTGTTTAAAAAAATAAGCTTGCTTTGTCAAGGGGGCTTAATATTTCAAATTTCATAGGAGCCATTTATTGTCACCAACTTAAAGACTGTTTCTGTTTTAAGAATACATTTTTCTTCGAAATAAAGTCAGAAATTGGAGCATCAGCCATATTACATGCCTCTCCATGCAGTATGAATTAATTTCCAGACTTCTAGGGGCAAGCTTTCTTCCTAGAAGATCAGAGTGTCAGCAGTGAGCTAGGGAGAGCAGTGGGCTGTTATATGACACCACTGTTCAAAGTGTCAGGTCACATGTAGCACTTTATGAGTGCCACTCCCCCTTTCCTGACTAAAACAAACTATTTTAATACATTTCTAAAAAGCCAAAAAATACAAAATATTCTTTTAATACAACATGCGTATATGTTTACTACAACTAAATATATTATGCATCTTCCTGTCAAACAGTATCCAATGTGGTGAAATGAAAAACAGTAAATCTGGGCTGGGTGTGGTGGCTCATGCCTGTAATCCCAGCACTTTGGGCAGCCAAGGTGGGCAGATCACCTGAGGTCAGGAGTTTGAGACCAGCCTGACCACCGTGGAGAAACCCCTAAAAATAGTAGGAAAAATTTCTTTACTAAAAATACAAAATTAGCCGGGCATGGTGGCACATGCTTGTAATCCCAGCTACTTGGGAGGTTGAGGCAGGAGAATTGCCTGAAACCAGGAGGTGGAGGTTGCAGGGAGCCAAGATGGCACCATTGCACTCCAGCCTGAGCAACAAGAGTGAAACTCCGTCTCAAAAAAAGAAAAAGAAAAACAGTAAATATTATACATCAGCATTTGTGATATTTATTCCTTCTGTTTAGTTATTTACCTCTAGATTGCAGCATTGAAAACAGAAAATTATATTCAGAGTAAAAACTCTTGACTGGATAATGGAACCTATCATTTTAGGTTTTTCCTATATTTCCTAAAATTACCTATATTAGGTATATTTTTTCCAATATTATTCCTTATCCTTACCTTAGTTTGCCTTCATTTTTGATTGTCATTGTGCTCTCGGCTACACCTGAAGATTTCTCTGATTTTTCCCAAGTTGGGAAGTTAATCCACTTTAAATTCCATTAAACTTTGAAACTCTTTTTCCATTGTCTCGTGGTTTAATTTGTACATTTTAATTTACTGTAATTTTAAAATGTCTCTTTCTAGTTTTGACAAATGTCATACTTTTCCTTGGAAAATTAACATCTACCAAAAAATTACTTCTTAAGGTACATTTATATATCTTAAACATACATATACATATATAATTCTTAATAGTAAAGAAAGATATTTGGTTAATAACGGATTTACACATTTTCTAAAACTGCTCTAAACAAATGTATAAATATGAACTAAGTACAGTGATTTAGATGGGGGGAAGTTTACAAGAAGATGGCAAGAAATAGGCCAGGCGTGGTGGCTCACGCCTGTAATCCCAGCACTTCGGGAGCCCAAGATGTGTGGATCACGAGGTCAAGAGATGGAGATCATTCTGGCCAACACAGTGAAAACCCTTCTCTATTAAAAATACAAAAGTTAGCTGGGAATGGTGGCATGCACCTGTAGTCCCAACTGCTCGGGAGGCTGAGGCAAGAGAATCACTTGAACCCAGGAGGCAGAGGTTGCAGTGAGCCGAGATCACTGAACTTTAGCCTGTTGACAGAGCGAGAATCCGTCTCAAAAAAAAAAAAAAAAAGGCAAGAAATAAACCCAAAACAGTCATTTCTAAGACTCACGGGTTATTACCAAAATCAATGTTTGTAAATAAATTCTCGTTTCCATTTTAAATTACGCTATTTTATATATATTTTCTTCATACATAGACATAAAATGCACAAAATAAATATATAGCATGTAAATCTGAAATAAATTTCCTGTTCTGAGGATGTGGAATGATTATTAAAGGTAAGTGAGATGCTTACAATTTCATAACCTGGAATGAGAGATAAACGAAAAGATAAGTGGTTCACAGAGGACTACTTACAGCTATGGCCTCAGCCTCTTAATATTATTTTCAGTTAATAAAATTCAGACAGAAGCAGAAAATTTTAATTTAGACCATAGAAACAATCAAATGGCATAAAACAAATGTCATACAAAATAATTATTGAATGTCATGGCAAGTAAAAATTTTATGCGGCTCTGAATTGACTCCAACTTAAATAAACACAGGAGGATATAAAAAAGGAAAGTCCAACAGAAAGTGATCAGCACATAATTATTATAAAAGAAAGGCAGACTTTCAAATAATTGCCATGCCGTAGAGTAATTTCCATTATTTCACAAACATTTAATTAGTATTTTCCCTAGCATGACAATGGGCCTATAATGACTACCTCTTATACACTGTTATTTTGTTTGGGCTAGACAGTAATTATGAGAGGTAAAATTTCACCCAACATGATAAAAGTTTATTCAGCTGAAATTAAATAAGGATGCTGTTAAAGACTTGCTTCTGGAAAATGCCAAAGCCGAGAATGTCTAGACAAATCTTGAAAGAACACATTATTTTCTGTAATTTTGCACATGTACAGCAGAGGGCACTAATATAATTATAGTAGTTAGTCCTTATGGGAGTAATTATCTGTGATTCTGGGATTCACCGGAAGTAGTAAACTAGAAAGTTTTTCTCATCTTTATCAATGAATAGTTTCCTCCTATCTAAATAGGGAAATTCCATGCATGAAATTTACTTAATTTTTATAGCTGAAGGGCCATAATAATAGAAAGTTAATGTTGATTATTCCCTAAGAAATCAACAACACAATGAGTGATCTTTGAGCATCATAAACTGGCTTCCTCAGAAGGCCAATAACACTCTATCAACCTTTCTCCCTCTTCCTCTTGCTCTCACATAGCTACACTCACCTAGCTACATTTTCTCCCAGAACACCATCCCAGAAATCTGAAAGTGGAAAAACTTTTGGCTATGTTAGCAGCTTTTTATGACACAGTTGAAGCACTGTTTGTAATGATCTCCACAAGGTGATGGAAACTTTGAGACAAGTGGAAAAGAAAAAGACCAACAATTTGCTGTTACAAAAGAATGAGAAAGCTAACCAAAATCATACTCAAAAATGTTGTTTCATCACAGAGTGGGAGAACAGATGGTCAAACAGTTTCTCACTTTCCAGGTTAAATTAATAGAAAAATTGCTACCCTATGCAAAGCATAGAGTGTGTATAATAGAGAAAATTATCACTTGCTTTATGAATTTAAGTGTATTAGATGGATGGTAATACAGACATGATCATAGCAAGTGCCTTGCTTTCCAGAGCTGAAAGTCTAGTGGTAGAGAGCAGACATACTAACACATACTCACTTATGAATTAGGTAAAATGTGCTGAGTCCTGAGAGCATGGGGAATAAAGTATGACTCTGGGAATCTCTAGGAGCCAGAAAGGGCCTGCGGAAACAATGACATTTAAATTGGGCTTTAAAGAATGGGTAGGCATTTTATTAGTTAAAGAAGTGGTGGAAAAATCTACCAGGATGGTAGAAATTGCTCGTGCCAAGGCTTAGAAGCATGAAAGGCTAGTCCCAAAATAAACACATCTCTAGTTTTCAAGGGAACATCCAACTGGAAGCCACAATTGTATATTAGGTAGAAAGTAATTTTATTATGCTATTGAAGTAATTCACTGTGGATGCTTAAGAAATTTAAAAGGGGAGTTAGCTTTGAATTTTAACAGAAGACTTTGTTACTCCTGGAGTGTCTTTAATTGTGTGTGGGTATATGGAAGTAGGGAGAGTATTTGTTTCAATGCTTGCTTTTTACTACAGCATTTTCCTATTTTGAGAAGCTGACAGGAGTCAGGAACTT
>NW_012102049.1:20507-29876 GCF_000951045.1 Mandrillus leucophaeus | reverse complement strand
CCAAAGTGCTGGGATTACAGGCTTGAGCCACCGCGCCCGGCCTATTTTTGTTTTTTCTTCTGGTTACTGCATTACTGTTGAAAAATTAGTTATGGTCAGTTATGTGGTCAGAAGCAAGTGTCCTAAGAGGGGAAAATGAGAACTATTTTGAGATTAAGAATTACTATAGAGCCAGTTACACATATGATTATGGTCTATGTATATTTAAGGGCCTATGAAAATATTTGAGACCTGAAAAATAATTTTTTGGCCTTGAAATACTAAAAAATGACAAAATAAAAAGTAATATATATCTAATTAAGTGCACATAAATGCGACTGACCTCTTAGCTTAATCTTAACCCTTTCCTAGCTATCTAAAACATTTTAATGTGGGATCTAATGCATTTTGTATGTTTGATGTGGTTTCGAGTAAGGCCTCTAAAATTAAATGGTCTTCAAGCTCTTCATATTTATATATCTCTGCTCATTCTATTCATTGCATCCACATCATTTTACATTTCCATACTGTTACAGGAATCCTAAATTACAAGTATCTACCCAATTGTTTCTAGGGAGATAGCAGGAGACCGCTCCCGTCACAGAAGTCACAGGCCCTGACACTCGGCCTTGATCCCACTTCATTTTTGTTAGTGGAGGCTGGTTAACAGTAACCCAGTTCCCTATGACACTGCTTAGCCTAGGAATCATGTCTGGTTCTGGGAGGTCGAAGAACTGAAAATTGTCAATGAATCATATTTCAGTTTACAGATAAATTTTAAGTTATTTCATAGGAGATATATATCAGTTGCCAACTTACATGTTACCTACAATATGATTCTTTTAAATTTGCTTTCTAAAGCTTAGAATTCAATGAAATATATTACATGTTATTTGTAACAGAAACATGTTACAAATCATTAGTAATTTTTTAGTTTGACCCACAAAATCTCATGGATACATAATATATCTGTATTAGGGTTCTCTAAAGGACAGAACAAATAGGGGATCTATCTATCTGTCTATATCTTTATCTATCTATCTATAGACATCTATCTCTCTATAGATATATAAAGGGGAGTTTATTAAGTATTAACTCCCATGATCACAAGGTCCCACAATAGGCTGTCTGCAAGCTGAGGAGCAAGAAAAGCCAGTCTGGGTCTCAAAACTGAAGAACTTAGAGTTTGATATTCCAGGGCAGGAAGCATCTAGCACAGGAGAAAGATGAGACTAGGAAGCCAGGCCCATCTAATCTTTTCATGTTTTTGTACCTGCTTTATATTCTGGCTGGCAGCTGATTAGGTAGTGCCCACCCAGAATAAGGGTGGGTCTGCCTTTCCCAGTCCACTGACTCAAATGTTAGTCTCCTTTGGCAACACCCTCACAGACACACCCAGGATCGGTACTTTGCATCCTTCAAGCCAATCAAGTTGACACTCAGTATTAACCTTCACACTACCTTATTTATTTTAACCACAATTTCAACATTGTTTAAAATATAGTTTCTCCCAAAATAATTAAAAGCAGTACCTGAAACAGCTACTTAAACACCAGTGTTCATAGGAGCATTATATGCAATAGGCAAAAGATGAAAACAACCCAAATGTCCATCAGCAGGTGAGTGGACAGAGAAAATGTAGTGTATAAGATAATGGAATGTATAAAAGATTGAAATTCTGATACACGCTACAATGTGGATGAACTTTGAAAATATTATGCCAAGTGAAATACCTCATACATCAAAAGACAAATATTTCATGATTCTTCAAACATAAGGTACCTAGAATAGACAAATTCAAAGGGGGCAGTAAGTGTAAAACAGTAGGGGTTGGAGAAGGGGGATAATGGGGTGTTAATGTTTAATGGATACAGAGTTTCTATTTGGAATGATGAAAAAGTTCTGGAAATTGATCCTGGTGATGGTTGCACAACATCGTGGATATACTTAATGCTACTGAGTTGCACACTTAAAAATGGTTAAAATTGTGAATTTTATATTAGGTATGTATCTTACCACAGTAAAAAAAACTTAGTTTCCAAAAAATAAACTCTTTCTTGATTTCCATCTCCAAAAACCAGGAGCCTAGCTTCCCAAATACGGAACAGGGAAAGATGCTTCCAGCAATTGAAGTGATAGTAGGGTTTGGTATAAAATATAATTTTACATTTTTCTAATTCTGTGTGTTTAAAGAAAATGTAATAATTTTTACCAGAATTAGAGTTCATACTTTATAAGCTTAGCATTCAGAGCTATGCCCCATGCTAGCCCTTCAGTCTCCTTTCCCAGTGCCTTCTGCTTCTGTCCCCCAACATCACTGACACTGTAAGAAAGAGGGGTTGCTCCTACCTGATTAAGTGGGAAGGGCAGGAAAAATGGAGTAATGGGAAAGCAAGGCTATGGCCAGGACTACGTGTGAGCTGTGTTTTGAAAGAGCGAACTGCCCCGCTTTTGTTGTTTATTTAGTGTTGGAAAGATGGAGGCGAAATCATGAATTAAAAGAATTGTAAGTAAAATTTATTTGACTGTGTGTGTTTCATACTGTTGGTTGCCAATTGTAGCAGACACTTTAGGCTATCTTGCTAATATGGCCTCTCCTCCTCTTTCTTATTAGGAGAACACTAATTTTTGTTTGGGATCATAATGTGTTCACTTAAAAAAACCCTGCTTTTCCATCTCTCTTTCAATCAGGTGTGGCCTGATAATGTAGTTTGGTCAATGAGATGTAAATGGAAATCTAGAGAATTTGGGGAAACCTTTTGCTTTTATGATATGAGTACATGCCCTTCCTCTTCCCCTTTGTCTAGCCAGGTATGAAGGTGTAATCCTAATAGTTATAGCAACTTGTTTCATTAAGATGGAAGTCATTTGCTCAGTTGAGCGGAGTAGGAATTTAGAAGGAGCCAGCCGGTGTTCTTTGTGATGTTGAGTAGTGTGGATTCCCTAAATCTGGGCTTCTTATAAGGTGAGAAAATAAACACCTTTGTGTTTAAGCTACTGGTAAGTAGAAGTGGCAGGCATCTATTGGGGAAGGGCAGAAATTCCAGATGGAAGGAACAGAATTCCAGAGATCAGAAGTAATGGCTATGTAGGGTGGAGGGTAAGGCTGGAAAGTAAGTGGTTTATTTTGGTTGCAGCATAGAGTATGGAAGAGAAAGTAGGTGGAAATAATATTAAAAAACAACGTTGAGTCAGAAATTAGTAGAAGGCCTGACATACTAGATTAAAGAATTGGATTTTGTTATTAAGGCAACAAGGAACCACAGAAGGTCTCTGTATTAGTCTGTTCTAACGCTGCTGTGAAGAAATACCCGAGACTGGTTAATTTATAAAGAAAAGAGGTTCAATGGACTCACAGTTCTGCATGGCTGGGAAGGCCTCAGGAAACTTACAATCATGGCAGAAGGCACCTCTTCACACGGCGGCAGGAGAGAGAATGAGTGCCAGCAGGGGAAATGCCAGATGCTTATAAAACCATCAAATCTTGGGAGACCTCACTCACTATCACATGAACAGCATGGGAGAAACTGCCCCCATGATTCAATTACCGCCCACCAGGTCCCTCCCACAACACGTGGGGATTATGGGAACTATAATTCAAGATGAGATTTGGGTGGGGACACAGTCAAACCGTATTAGTCTCTGTTTTGCAGAGTGCCATGCTGAGAGCTATGCTTAGTCAAGCAAGGACTAGCTGTAGTAGTTCAGTTGGGTGGGAACAAGACTATTTTACTAATCTAGGTTAGAATGAATGAAGGTCTGAACAGGGGCAGGGGTAGTAGGAATAGGTGGGAAGTGTGGGTAGTGGGCAAAATATTTAGGGCAAAGTGGACAGATATTGATATGTGGAGTGAATGAATGGAGTGAATCTTACCTACTTCTGACTTTCATATTTTGATAATTGAATAGAAAATATACAGGTTGGCTTGGCATCCGGATTTCTTTCTTTTAGAATAAAATATAAGAAAGATATTATAGTTGAGGATTTCTTTCTAAAGGCGGAAACCCTGATGTATGGGCTTTTAAAATATTTATTTTTTTGAGATGGAGTCTTGCTCTGTCGCCAAGGCTGGAGTGCAGTGGTGCGGTCTCTGCTCACTGCAAGCTCCGCCGCCTGGGTTCAGCCTCCTGAGTAGCTGGGACTACAGGCACCCACCACCACACCTGGCTAATTTTTTGAATTTTTAGTAGAGACAGGGTTTTACCACGTTAGCCAGGATGGTCTCGATCTCCTGACCTCGTGATCCACCCGCCTCGGACTCCCAAAGTGCTGGGATTACAGGTGTGAGCCACCGTGCCGGGCCAATGTATGGCCTTTATTTGTCTTCCTCCTGGTTACAAAATTACCTTGGTCAAGATTTTAATAAAACAGATCCTTTGGAACATAGACTGCAAGAGGTTAGAGATGTTTTCTTCACTGCTATTTCTCCAGCACCTAGAAGAGTGCCTGGCACATAGTAGGCCTTCAAAACGTGTTTGTTGAATAAATTAATGAATGGATTATTCATTATCTTCGGAAATTTCTTAGAAATGCAGTTGTTTTTTATTTCATGATATTAGTGATTTTTCGATCAGAAAAGGATTGCCTGACCTAGTCTGTTCATTTTAAACAAAAGGAACTGGATTCACAGGGAATTATGGTACACAGATATAATTTTGCTTGTGTATGTATGTTACATTTCTAGGGACCAGTAAACCAAAAAGGGAAAATAATCAATACATATGTGCCCATTCTGTTTAGGACCATCTTCAAATTAATAAGTACATATTTCTTAGCTTTTGTATTTCTAATACTGTTGAAAATGTGATAGGACATTTTAAAAGGAGACTGCGACCTGATCCTTATCTTCAAAGAAATTACAGTTTAGTTCAGGAGATAAGATTAAGGCATATGAAATATCTAGAATGCAATCAAGAACTGTAATTGGGTAGGAATGGGTAGGTGACTTCAGGAAAGGGAGAGATTAATGTGTCTTACAGATTGTTCTGTAAAAATTTAAAAATATATATAAGAACATAAAACGATGACATTTATCAAATAACCAGCTAGCACAATAGCTAGCTTAATAATGCTTAATAAGAATTTAATCATAGCTAATATTTATTGAGCATCTACTATGAAACAGGGAAACAATAAAATGGTATTTACTGACATTGTTGCTTTTGATACATAATACCCCATGAAGTTTGTTTTAATCCTTATTTTTAGGTTAGGTAATGTTCAAAATGTTAAATAATAGATAAGTCATGAATCCATGCTTCAAATTCAGATTTAAACTCTTAGCTACTACTACAGCACACTGCCTTGATAGCTTTAAAAAGGATAAATGTAACCTTCTACATTCATGTAGTTAGTATGAAGCACCTCATCAGTTTGGGGTACAAATATGGTCATTTATCCTTATGATAATCAAAGTAAATATTTAAGACCCCAGCAGCACAATTAACAAGAGGTTCATTCTCTGTTTTGGAGCTTCCCCCTTATGTTGTCTAGAGTCTAATTCTGACTAAAGAGGCTCATTATGATTCCAACAGCAAGAGGACAAGAGGCCTGGAGATGTTCTTATTTTAAAAGTTCTAATTTCCAGCTGTTGTTGCTTCCATGGAAGCTTTGTCTGTGGCTGAGAACTGACCCTGCACAGTTGGATGCAACTTTCTTGTCTGAAGTAGTAGTGGCATCCTTACTGGTAAAGAACCCTGCACAGGTCACATCCATTCTCTTTAGGGGGAGATTATCGCACACTCTCCAGCTGCATGCTGGACCAAGTGCAGTAACCCTTGAACTTCCAAGTTTATAGCTCTTTGGTTTACATTCAACTGCTCAGCCATTGTCCTCAAATAGATACGGGGAAAGTTAATTGACAAACAAGTAAACAACTTAACAAACAACAACATAGAGAATATGATAAGTGCTAAAAAGGAAAGAAAAGGGTGATGTGACGAAGACTATCTGGGCAGGTACTACTTTCATTAAGTCAGTTAAGGGGGGGGCCCTCTGAAGAGATAGAATGTGAGCTGAAATCTGAAAGATGAGAAGGAACCAACTATTCAGAAAGTCTAGGGTGTGAATGGAAAATACAAAACATCAGAGATACAAAGTTGCTTGGTATGTTTGCTGACAAGAGTCAACTTGAATTTCCAGTGTAAGTCATGCACTATTATCAAAACTGGTCCTTGCTCTACAAGCTCTTTCAGTCAAGTACTCAATCTGGGCTACTAACCCAGACTTTCCCTTCTCTCATGGGCCCATTTCTACCACTCGGCCTCAGTCAGGACCATCTCAATTCACTAGATCTAAAACAATGTTTAGACCAAGCATGGTGGCTCACATCTGTCCCAGCACTTTGGCTCACATCTGTCCCAGCACTTTGAAAGGCCAAGGCAGAAGGATTGCTTGAATCTAGGAGTTCAAGAGCAGCCTGAGTAACATGTCAAGAACTCATCTCTATAAAAAAATCCAAGAGTTAGCCAGGTGTGGTGGTATGTTCCTGTGGGTCCAGCTACTCAGGAGGCTGAGATGGGAGGATTGCTTGAGCCTGGGAGGTTGTGGCTGCAGTAAGCCATGATCACACCACACCATTGGACTCCAGCCTAGGTGACAGAGTGAGACCCTGTCTCAACAACAACAACAACAACAAATAAAACAATGTTAAATCTCCAAGAAGAAGAGGACTTGATGCCTTTCCTTCAAGACCCTATGGGTCTCATGCATATTTATCTAACTGCTATATACCAGTGAGTTTTACACAGCTCACCAGATATATGCTGATGACTTCCAAATGTATATTTTGAGATCAGAATCTCTTCCAGGAAGTTTGTGTGTGTGTGTGTGTGTGTGTGATTTTGCCTACTCAACATCTCTAATTAGAAGTCTCTTAACAGTTTAAATTCAGTACATCTCAAAGGGAACTTTTTTTTTCTTTTTTTTTGAGAAAGATTCTTGCTCTATAACCCAGGCTGGAGTGCAGTGGCTCAATCTCAGCTCACTGCAACCTTCACCTCCTGGGTTCAAGTGATTCTTTTCCCTCAGCCTCCTGAGTAACTGGGACTACAGGCGCGCACCACCATACCCAGCTAGTTTTAGTATTTTTAGTACAGACAGGGTTTCACCATGTTGGCCAGGCTGGTCTTAAACTCCTGACCTTAGGTGATCTGCCCATGCCAGCCTCCCAAGGTGCTGGGATTATAGGCGTGAGCCACCGTGCCTGGCCTCAAAGGGAACTTTTGATTCCCTGCTTCTAATCCTGTTTATCCAATAGTCTTCACCATCTCAATTTATGGTACCTCCAACTATTCAGATTCCCAAACCAAACTCTGGCAGTCAGACCGGATACTTCCTTTGCCCTCTTCTTTCACACCCAATCCATCAATAAGTGCTGTCAGCTCAACCTTTGTAATCCATCCTGAATACCACCATATCTTTCTTTTCCCCCAGCAAACACTCTGGTCCAAGCCATCATTCTCTCTTGCTCAGACTGGTCTTCCTGCTTCTATTCTCCTTCCCTCAACCCCAGAATCCATTCTCTCCACAGCAGAGTGGTTTTTCATTAATGTAGTGAAATAATATCTCTCCTCTGCTTCAGATGTTTCAATGATTTCCGATTAGCCTTAGAGTAACATCCAAACTCATTCCTTCATCTTACACCACATTTCCTTTCACCCTTTCTAATTCTAACCATACTTACCTTTGTTCTGCTTTTATAACACACCAAGCAACTTTGTACCTCTGGTGTTTTGTATTTTCCATTCACACCCTAGACTTTCTGAATAGTTGGTTCCTTCTCATCTTTCAGATTTCAGCTCACATTCTACCTCTTCAGAGGGCCCCTGTTAACTGACTTAATGAAAGTAGCACCTGCCCAGATAGTCTTCGTCACATCACCCTTTTTTCCTTTTTAGCACTTATTACATTCTCTATGTTGTTGTTTGTTAAGTTGCTTACTTGTTTGTCAATTAACTTTCCCCATATGAGTTCATGAAGGTAGGAACTGTTTGGCCTTGGCTTTTTTGTATCTCCAGCGTTAAGCTCCTAGCACATATTAGGTATGCCATACATAATTTGATTAACTACTGACTGAGTAAATAATTGTGAGACATCTTTTGTGCATCCCAGAAGCACAAAGCATGGGATATTTTTTGACAGCTTAACTCAGTGATTCTCAATTCTGGGTGCATGTTAGACTCATCTAGGGAACTCTTAAAAATAAAATAGCAAGGCTGGGTCCCATACCACATCCACTGAATCATAATCTCTGGAGATGGGACCCAGGTAACATTCTTTGAAAAGCTCCTTTATGTGATTCTTATCTACAACCATCACAAGGGAACCAGGAGTAACCATCATTCCTTTTTATTTAAACCCCAGGTCAGCTTCTTTCTCTTATTTAAGTCTTTCAGCATGATTTATATTTGGGATTTTCTTGTGGATCACAAAACTTGTTCCCTAGTCATGTGGGTGTTTTATCCACTTAGGGATCAGCTTCTTTGAGATTGTAGGATAATAGGCATTTCCTGGGAAATGGTGTGTAAGAATGTGTTATCCCTCACAATCTATAAAGCACTGCAGTGTTCAGTTTTCACTCGACATTTTGCTTTATGTTCATACCTTCAATGTCCTTGTTGTCTGATAGTCTCCCAGATATTTCCCTGGTGTGCTTCCCAGTCAGTTGAGGTGCTTGCTTAGATATTCTTTCTTTGAAATGCTTTTCTTGAATAGTCTACCTAAAATGGCACCTTACCATTGTTATTACTCACTGTTCTTCCTTGCTTTTTAAAATATATAACATCACTAATTAACAATATATTTATCTGTTTATGATATGTTTTCTCCTAGTAGAGTATAAGCTATGCAAAAGCAAGAATTGTGACTGTTTTATTCATTGCTGTATTCCTAGAAGTGTTCAGTAAATACTTGTTAAAAGAGTTAAGGAATGAGTAAAAGAATAGTGTACTGGCAAGGGGTCCCCACATTGACTGCATTTGTCCTTTTCTGCCTTTTTCTCTTCCCAAGGAATTTGTTGTAGAAGTTTGCTACATCAGAAAACATTGTTTGGGAAAAAGAAATTTTGGTGGCACCAGGAACCATTTTTTTTGTTTGGTTTTTGAGACGGAGTCTTGCTCTGTCGCCCAGGCTGGAGTGTAGTGGTGTGATCTCAGCTCACTGCAAGCTCCCCCTCCCGGGTTCATGCCATTCTCCTGCCTCAGCCTCCTGAGTAGCTGGGACTACAGGCGCCTGCCACCACGCCTGGCTAATATTTTGTATTTTTAGTAGAGATGGGGTTTCACTGTGTTGGCCAGGATAGTCTCGATCTCCTGACCTCATGATCCACCCACCTCAGCCTCCCAAAGTGCTGGGATTACAGGCGTGAGCCACCACACCCAGCCACCAGG
>NW_012102049.1:0-18757 GCF_000951045.1 Mandrillus leucophaeus | reverse complement strand
AAAAAAAAAAAAAAAAAAAAGAAGCCACAGGGTATGGTGTGTTTCCCTCATTTTCTCAGTCCTACTCTTACCTTTGTAATTAGTCCTTGTTTTAACTGTTCCTTGAAGTACTCAATGAGTTGCCATTAACTTCGAGTTGTACTCTTGATTGATCACCTCACCAAGCAGAAAAGGAATTGACCCTCTGATGGTAAGATGAGATGTATGTTTCTTATCCTTGTGACTGGAATCAGTGCCTCTGTGTGGGTTACTTCAACACATTCAGTAGAAGTGGGATTCTGCCATTCAATATTGCTGCCATCTCCGTGGCCATTTGATAAAATTTATCTCCTATTGCTAACATGGAAGATGAGGATGAAACAGTCAACTACTGGTATGGACTAAGAAAATCAGAAAGTTTGGAATTGGCTGCTGTTATTGAAAGTCTGCTATGTGTCGTAAGTGGGTATGTGACACATCAGGATGATGTTGGGTTGGGAAAAAGTGCTATTTCTCTGGTTACAGAAGCCCCCTTACTAAGGCAAAGGAGTGGTGGTGATTGAAGAGGTGGCATTCTGGATCAACAGGCAAAATGCTTGTGTCTGTGTGTGTGTGTAAGTGTGTGAGACCACTGTAATGTGGAATAAGTAGGAATCTTCAAGACAGAAATATGAAACCAGGTCACTGGCAGTGGAAAAAGAAGGCCTTCATGTTTAGGATAAAATCAGGGGATAAAAAGGGCTGGAAGAACTGGAGTACTTTTGCAATATTGCCTTGAGGATAAACAATATTCTATTAAAATACCTAGGACCATGGGTGTATAATCCCATCTATTAGGGAGGAGGAAATGTAAATATAAATGAGAAGGCTGAAAAAGTAGGGTGTTACCTCTCTCTGGTCATGTGTTGAAATGAAGAGGTGAAACTATGCAACCCTGTGTTTTGTGGAACTAGCTGAACTTCTCAGGGAACCTAGGACTATATTCCAAACTTTGCTGAACTAAATAAGCTGATACAAGTTACTCAAACCTAAGGCTTACAGGTTACTTCCCCCGCTGCCCCCACCGAACAACACACACACTTAGAGTTGGGGTTCAGTGGAGACAATTTTTGCTTATAATTAGAAAAAACGACAGTTGTTTGAACAGTTTGGACTGTTTGGCAATCTTTGGAGATGAAAATGGAAACTGAAATTCTGTCATAGCTCTGTTGGGTCATAATTTTTGAACAGGAACTGATGATGTCTCCTTGTATACCTATAATTGGGACCTAGAGCATTCTCAGGACTGATCAGGGGATCAATAGTTGCCAGGAATTGCTCAATCAAAATTGCAGTAATTGAAAGCACAAAACAATCCTCTTTATTTACTTCTACTAACTTCTGGATTGAGATTTGTCCACACTAGGCTGTCATGATGCATCTACTACTGACTCAAGCATCACATCGGCACATTCTAGCTTATGGGTTTTTCTTTTGATGCTGAAGCAAGTGATTCTTGATTTAAATCTCTAGGACATGGCAAACACTAAAAACTGAGATAAATTCTTAAAATGATACAAAAAGAAATCTAAGATGTTTGAGGTCTTACCAATACCTAATAATGTTTTAAAACTTAATAATTAAATTATGCTGACCAAATAAAGATTACACAAAATTGGTAAAGCAGAAATACACGGGTCTTAAAATTCTGCATTCTTTCTGGAAACAAAGAAACATAAAGGCTGAGAAACTGCTTATACATTTTTTCTTTTTTAAAACAGAAGTTTAAAATAAATTTTAAAAATTAAAGTAAAAGAGGCAATTTAAATACGATATTAATTTGCATATTTCTTTCCTTATTTCCCAATATTTCAACTATACAATGATGATATTGAGAGAATTATGCATAATTCTCTCAATATCATCATTGTATAGTTGAAATATTGGGAAATTCTCTATTCTAATATACTTCATCCTCAGCAGACTTCATTATGTATTTCTTCAGAACAGAGAGTATCACTTTTAAATATTTGGACAAAGAGTTGAACAGGAAAAACACCTTGATTGTGTTGCACATTTTTATTCACATAGTAGTGCAGATATTTAACTTATTCTTCTGAGTCACAAGTGTTTATATTTAACATTTCATCCGTTTCTGTCATTTCAGCAAATAACTAATACAAGAAAGAACTCCTTATGCATAGTTCTGGAAATGTGCATGTTTCTTTTCTTAAAAATTGTCTGCCAATAAAGAACTTTTATAACTCTACAACAAAAAGACAAATAACCCAATTTAAAAATAGTCAAATAACTTGAATGAATAGGTATTTCTCCAAAGAAGAGAAACAAATGTCCAACAAATACATGAAAATATGCTCATTGTCATTAGTCATGGGGAAACATGCAAATGAAAACCACAAGGAGACACCACTTTACACCCACTAGACTGGCCATAAACAAACAACACTGCATGTTCTCACTCACAGGTGGGAACTGAACAATGAGAACACATGGACACAGGGTGGGGAACATCACACATCGGGGCCTGTGGTGGGGTGGGGGTAGGGAGGAGGGATAGCTTTAGGAGATATACCTGATGTAAATGATGAGTTAACGGATGCAGCACACCAACATGGCATATGTATACCTATGTAACACACCTGCATGCTATGCACATGTACCATATAACTTAAAGTATAATAATAAAGGAGCAAAAAAAAAAAAAAAAACACACACAAAACACAAAACAAAACAAAAAATAAGCGTTGGTGAGGATGATGAGAAATTAGAATGCCAATACATTGCTTATAGGAAGGTAAAATGACACAACCACTGTAGAAAATAATTTGGTGATTCCTCAGTAAATTAAACATATGACCTAGACAGTCTACTCATAGGAATGTAAACAAAAAATTGAACATCAATGTTCAGACAAAAACCTGTACATGAATGTTTACAGCAGCTCTATTCACAATAGGCAAAAGGCAGAAAGAACCACTGTATGGTGTATTTTCAGCTATAAAAAAGAATGAAGTACTGATACCTGCCACAACATAGATGAACCTTGAAAACATTATGCTAATAAAAGAAACCAGAGAGAAAAGGCCACATATTATATGGTTCCATTAATATGAAATATCCAAAACAGGCAAAACCATAGAGATGTAAAGGGAATTAATGGTTGTTTGGGGCTTGGGGGTGGTGAGAATGTGGAGATACTAATGTGGGTATGTGGTTTCTATCTCTGGTGATGAAAATGTTCTGTAACTAGGTAGTGGTGGTGGTTGCCTAACATGGTGAATGTAGTTAAGGCTACTGATTGTTCTTTATTTGTAGCCATTTTATTTATTTATTTATTTTTTGAGACAGTCTCACTTTATCACCCAGGCTGGAGTGCAGTGGTGTGATCTTGGCTCACTGCAACCTCTGCCTCCCATGTTCCAATGATTGTCCTGCCGTGGCGTCTCTAGTAGCTGGGATTACAGGCATGCACCACCACTCCCAGCTAATTTTTGTATTTTTAGCAGAAACGGGTTTTCACTATGTTGTCCAGGCTGGTCTCGAACTCCTGGTCTCAAGTGATCTGCCAGCCTCAGCCTCCCAAAGTGCTGGGATTGCAGGCGTGAGCTACCGCGCCTGGCCTATTTGTAGCCATTTAAAATGCCTACGATGGTAAATTTTATGTTGTGTATTTTGTGTGTTTTGCTCCAATAAAGACAAAATTAAAAAAAAATGCCTAGTCAAAGAGTAAGGATATTATCCTTTTGGGGGGTCACATATACATATTTATGCCACTGCTTTTCGAAAGAATCTTTTAATGATCAGGTGAAATGATGTCCTTTGGAGTGAATGACATATAGTAATTAAAAATGTGCATTAATACTGATTTGGGGCCAAACATGTAACTTATGTTGTTAGACTTGCCAGTCTTAAGTTGTGAAATCTCACAGACTATCAAGACCAAATGTTGTATTTCAAGTCACAGGTGTGGAGACAGGGTAGCGATCAAAGTACAGGTTTTCAGAGTTAAGTGAAATTCAGTGAATTCAAAGCCTAGCTTTTTCTGATACCAGACATGGAATTTCAGAGAAGTTACAGTAACCTTGCAAGTCTGTTTCCTCACTAGTAAAAATGGAGATAGATAATAATCTAACTGAAGGTGACGTATGTATTGAGTTCATATATGATAAGTGCTTAACACTGGACTCAGCATATGGTAAATGTTCAGTAGATTAGCTAGTTCTAAGACAGGCTTATAAACATACTTTTTCTAATGTACCCTTTTATAAATTTTTGTGAGGAATTCACCTTCGGTTTGAAGGAAGTCCACTTATCTTGCTTGACTTGGCAGGATTCTAATTGGGAGGGTGTCTTTTGGCATCCTGACTAGATTCTCATGCACAGACAGTGATTTTTTGATTAAATGAAGTTAACAGTGAAGTGGTGATCTCTCTACTTCTACTCTCAACCCCCATCTCAGCTTTCCCCAAGTATTCTGGAACCCTTTCTGAAGAAGAGGGCAGTTCTAACTTTCAGGAATGTTCTGGTGCCAGCTCAGTATGCATCTGCTTATTAATCTTATCAATAGTAAGAAAGTATTTGAAGGGCAAAGAAAGGGAAGATTATTGCCTATTTGACGTTTATAAAGAAAGCCGGAAGAAAAAGAAAAAAAAAAGAACAAAAGATAAAGTAGGTCTTGTTTCTTCAACCACGCTCCAAATTACTGATTTTAAACTGCTCCAAGGACCCAAACTGTTCAGCAATGTGGGCTACACTCCTTCTGATACCCAGCCAACGCATAAAGAAGCTGACATAAAAACTCAAAGGAAATCATGACTCTTGCAAAACAAAAGACAAAGGGTGTACAAAGGATCATCATTCAAGTTCGAAACCTGCTTGATAGTCCCAGCTCAGCACAAGGCTTTCCACATCTCCTTGACATTAGTCAGCTGGATGTCAGCTGTACTTACAGCAGTTTTGCCAAGGGGTGTGAAGAAAACACTTAAGTGTAAAACTTATGCCTTGATCCTCAAGGAACTTACAATAGCGCTGGAGAGATTAGCTGTGTAACTGACACTCCAGGGCGGTCAATGAAACGTGACACACGAGTTGGCAGGGACCTTGCAGGAGAGGGATTTCACAGTTAAGGATCATTTGTGGCTGGGGGCTTGTCAAGGAAGGCTTTAAGAGGTGGGATGGAAGTGGCGGCCAGGGCTTTAGGTGGGCGGGAAATCCAGGCGATCCTGGCCAAGGACTCAGGCACAGGACCTCGGGATGGCCCGCCCGGCTGACCGGCCTCACCCTTTCGGGCCACGGCGCGTGCGTACGCCAACGCTCGCGCTGGGCGCATTGCCCGCGGGAAGCCGGCCAGGGCCACAGAACACGAGACACCGCTGGCCAAGGCGGGAAAAGACTCGCGCATGCGCGGCTCAGCGTTCCGGGCTTGCCGGGTTGGGGAAAGGGAGGTGGAGTTTCCAACAGGGAACTTGACCCGTTAGCTGCTGCAGCCATGGCGGCGCGTTCGCCTCCCTCGCCGTACCCTCCGCCCCCAGCGCGACAGTTGGGCCCCAGGTCCCCACGTGTTGGGCGGGGAGCTGAGGTACACGCAGTGCGCAGCGAGGCCTCGGGTTTTGCCGGCGCAGCGCGGGAGGTGGTCGCGGACAAAAGTGATAAAATCTGGCTGGGCGAAGAAGGGTCAGGGGGCCGGCGAGGGCCTGGTGGGGCAGCTCCGGCTCATGCTCCCCTCCTCAGCGCGCCCATGGGGTCCAGACGGCTAGAGGGCATCTCGGTAGAGGAGGCGATGGTGACCCGGACGCAGCTGCTGGAGGAAGAGCTGAGCAGCGTAAAGGAGGAGTTGGCCCTGTGTCAGGTATCGAGGACTCTCGCAGCCGGCCTTTCCCCACCACAGCGGGGCCGGGACCCGTGGGGAGGCGCGTCCTTCTCCCTCTGCCTGGGGACCTACCCCGCCCCGCCCGGCGGCGCTCCCTCTCGGCTGCACACCCTGCTATCCCGTGGCCGGGGGCTGGAGAGACGCCACTGCGCCCGGCTCCCCGACCCCGGGCCCCTGCCCCTTTCCGAACAGCGGCCAGACAGGCTTCGCCTCCGCGCCGGGGTTTGGTTTTGGTCACTTGGATACTCGCAGTCGCATCCCCTCCCGTTCCCACAAAGCCCAAGTTCTTGGTGGTGACTATAGCCAGTACCTGCCTGGGGCCCAGGAGTGACATGCAGTCCACTAGTTGAAATAAACAGGAAAGTGTAAACACTTTTGTTAAAGTAAAATCCATCGATGAAGGAGCCTGTTTTTAAAATTTCAAACCCACACTTGGCTTTGTTTTTACCCAAACTTAAGTTGTAAACACAGACCAGTAACGTTTACAAAGTCTCAGAGCCGGGAACTTACAATAGATACTGCTTGGTACTTACTAACCAGCTATAGTAATTCCGCGGTCCTTGAGTGAGAAATCTCATTTTCATGTGATCTTGCCAGTGAAAAACATTTGCTAAATCAATTGCATTAACATTACTTTCCTGTTTGTAGAGTTTTTGTAAGGATGGACTTGACTATACTACTGTTTAAAGAGATTGAATTTTCCTTTAGTTTTGCATCCATACCATCATCTCTTTTGATTTTACCAGAACCTTCAGATAGGGTTGGGAGATTGGATGTGGGAAACTCACTAAACAGTAGATGTTTAAGTCACTCTGCCTTCAAGGTAGAAACCAGTTAGGAACCTGAACATCAAAGTCACTTTGTGAACAGTATCATCAGTTTAATAAAACAATTCATGAAATTCATTCTTTTTTTTTTTTTTTGAGATGGAGTCTCGCTCTGTCACCCAGAGTGGAGTGCAGTGGCACTATCTTGGCTCACTGCAAGCTCCGCCTCCTGGGTTCACGCCATACTCCTGCCTCAGCCTCCCCAGTAGCTGGGACCACAGGTACCCGCCACCACACCCGGCTAATTTTTTGTATTTTTAGTAGAGATGGGGTTTCACCATGTCAGCCAGGATGGTCTTGATCTCCTGACCTCGTGATCCGCCCGCCTTTGCCTCCCAAAGTGCTGGGATTACAGAAATTCATTCTCACATAGTTTGTTCTGTTGAATTCTTTTGCCCGTTTTATAGGTCCTTGCTGACTGAGTAGAGGGTATAAAAATGGGACCATCTTCAAATCGAAAATGCCTTTGGTTGAACAAGGTTGGGACATTTTATGTGGTGCCCACTTTTCATTTTCCCATTTTTCTGTTCTTCGTTGGATAAGGAGCAAAGGGATCAATAAATGGAACAATGAATTGAAACATTTGTCATCTGCAGCCCTCACCCTTTGGGGAGTTTTAAGATGTGAACCCTTTAATACTCTGAGTCCTAATTATTTTCCACTCTCTTTCCTCCCACCTCTGCCTCCCCACATAGTTAGGCCTTTAGCTGGCTAAGGAGCTAAGATACTTACTTTTTTATGAATGACTTGGTTAAGGAAGTCAGTCTGTTAGAAACAGCCTGATGAACCTCTTCCTGCAAACACATTTTTAAAAATGCGGCTCCAAACATGGTGTTGGCTTTTGTGACCTAGGACGTATATAGACTAGGAAAATGATTGACATACTCTTGGCAAATATGAGAATACAGAGATGGTCATAAGATTCTGGAATGATGATTTCTTAGATTTTGTAATATTAATACTCTTATAATTGTAGGCAGTATCCCGCGCCATAAAAACCTTAGTCAAATGAGACACCTGCTCTTGGGGAATCTTGGGGAAAAAGAGTAATTGAACTCCCAATTGTTTTGTAAAAAAGCATTTAGGTGATTAAATATTCACTTTTATATCTTTTAAAGTGTATTCTCCCGCTTATTTGTTCAGCTAGAAATGATAGTACCCAAGAATACATAACATTAAAACTGCTGAAAATTACAACTCGAAGTAAAATTCATTTTGTATCTCAACCTAGTAAGGACACACACATATACATGTATTTTCAGAAAGAATACATTCCCTAACATTGTGTGGGCTGATATTTTTTTCAGTTCTGTTCTTTTAAAAAATGCTGTCCAGATCTAAATTAATTTCAGAACCCAACAATGCTTGAAACATATAGTTTGGGAAAAAGAACACTGCTAATTAGTCCATTGTCATATGTAGTAGCTTCATTTAATTTGTTTTGCTTTCACATTCCACTTACGGGAATTCAATGATGTGTGCTTGGTGAAGTTTGGAGTAATTCCCCATACCATTCTGCATCATTGGAATGCCTCAGAATAAGCATGTAATAGAAAGTAATCAGACATTTCTCCTAATATCAGCATCTCATCCCACTCTAAGTGATTGTATTATCTAATTAAACTTTAAAACAATATGGCTTCCTGATTAGCAAGTGAACTATAAATAATGCTTACCTGAAGAAAAAGTGACTAATTTCAATGAGGGAAGAAAAGCTGTCTGCATTGCACTTACTGAGAGTAGTAGGTTAGCTTCCAAATGTAGCTTTTTCCTAAGGAATCTTTCAAGGGTGTTCCAAAGGGTAATTTTGCATCCATGACATTTAATACCCTATTTCACTAATTTAGAACCCAACTCCACTACATTTTTAATTTTGATTATATATTTTTAAAAATTATTATTTGATTCTGTGTGGAAGTTACATAGTGAAAATAAAGAATTTTTTTTTTTTTTTTTTGAGATGCAGTCTTGCTCTGTTGCCCAGGCTGGAGTGCAGTGGCGCAATCTGGGCTCACTGCAACCTCTGCCTCCCGGGTTCAAGCTGTTCTCCTGCCTCAGCCTCCTGAGTAACTGGGATTACAGGCGTGCACCACCACGCCGGCTAATTTTTGTATTTTTAGTAGAGACAGGGTTTCACCATGTTGGTCAGGCTGGTCTCGAACTCCTGACCTTGTGATCTGCCCGCCTTGGCCTCCCAAAGTGCTGGGCGTGAGCCACTGCGCCTGGCCTGAGAATAAAGAATTTTATAATGACAGTAGTTTGGGAGGCCGAGGTGGGTGGATCACTTGAGGTTGGGAGTTTGAGACCAGCCTGGCCAACATGGTGAAACCCAGTCTCTACTAAAGTACAGAAATTAGCAGAGTGTGGCAGCATGCACCATTAATCCCAGCTACATGGGAGGCTGAGGCAGGAGAATTGCTTGAACGTGGAAGGTGAAGGTTGCAGTGTGCTGAGATTGCGCCACTGCCCTCCAGCTTGGGCAACAGAATGAGACTTTGTCTCAAAAAAAAAAAAGAATTTTATAATGAGTAATCTTAGGTTTTTATTTTTTGTTTTCATTTTATTTGTGACCGTCTCCCTCTGTCACCGGTGCTGGAGTACAGTGGTGCAGTCCTGGCTCATTGCAGTGTTGAGCTCCTGGGCTCAAAGGATCCACCCACCTCAGCCTCCAGAGTAGCTGGGACTGCAGGTGTGTGCTACCACGCTAGGCTAATTTTTGTATTTTTTGTAGAGATGGGGTCTCTGTCTCCCTGTGTTGCCCAGATTGGTTTCGAACTTCTGAACTTAAGCCATTTGTCCATCTCAGCCTTATAGGGGTGCGCTACCACATCTGGCTAAGGTTTTTATTTTTGTTATTTAAAAAGAACATCGTTTAGTGCCTGAAGGAAAAATATAAAGAGAATATGAGTGATTGATAATAGTTAGTTTCCTTGTATTAATGTCTGGAACAGTTTGAAAACTAGTTCTGTGTTTTTTTGGGGGGGGGAATTTGTTTTTTGTATATGAAAGTTTTTTTTAATAATTCTAGATGTAATCCAAATTGAACATAATATAGCATTTAAATAACTAAAAAATTCATAAAACTCATATATAATGCAGTTCCACAATCCATTTGTAACATTTTATTGTTCACAAAAGAATTTTTTTTCATATCACCAGACTTACTGTATAGTATGGTGTTATAGTTAATAACAATAGATTGTGTACTTGAAAATTACTAAGAGAATAAATTTTAAGTGCTCTCATCACAAAAAAAATGGTGGGTGTATGAGGTAATGATTATGTTTTCTTCTTTGTTTTTTGAGATAGGGTCTTGGTCTGTCGCCCAGGCTGTATGGTGGCACGATCATGGCTCATTGTAGCCTTGACCTCCCGGGCTCAGCGATCCTCCCACCCTCAGTCTCCTGAGTAGCTGGAACTACAGGTGTATTCCACTACGACTAACTAATTTTTAAGTTTGTAGCGATGGGGGTCTCACTATGTTGCCCAGGCCAGTCTCAAACTTCTGGACTCAAATGATCCCCTCCCATCTTGGCCTCCCAAAGTGCTGGGATTACAGATGTGACCCACTGTGCCAGCCCTAATGGTTATGTTAATTAGCTTGATTTAACCATTCTAAAATGTATACATAAAACATTATGTTGTATGCCATAAATATATGCAATTTTTATCTGTCGATTAAAAAATACTAAAAAACAAAAATTCCAGAAGAAGAAATGGGTAAATACATTTCTAATCTTGAAATAGAGAAGGCTTTTCTAACTGGTACATGAAGTCCATAAGCCATAATGGAAAAGATGGATACATTTGAGTATGTAAAATTAATAACTTGCTTTTTCAAAAAAATCAATAAGCAACAACAGACTGGGAAGAATATTTCTGACAATGGGTAGACACAAGTCTGATTTTAAGATTTCCTCTAAGTTTCCAACAGCACTTATATTTCATTGACAGAACATAGTCGTATAACCCATAAGGCAAGAGAGATTGGTCTGTTACTTGGGCAGAATTGTTTCTGTAACCAAAAAGAGAGAATGGATGATGGAGATAGAAATTGAGGTATCTGCCACACAAGTAAAATGAAATCACTAAACATACAGGATTATTAAACGAAATGTGCTGTGAAAACAAAATTGCAACTGGAAAAGGGGTTACTAGAGACTTGGGAGTTTTGGTGACTATGATAGTAGTCAGGGAAGAATTCACTTGAGATATTATTTAAGATTTAAGCAAAGACTTGAATGAAGTGAGGGCATACTCTATGTGAAAATGTGATGGATGATGCAGTATGTGCATTGGCCCTGGTTCAAGTAGAGTAAGAACGTCTGTGTGAGCAAGGAGGAAAGTGACAGCTGAGGTTGGGAAGGTGTATATGGGCCAGGCCATATGGACTCTTGTAGCCTTGACACAGAGTTTGGATTAGTTTCCTAATTTGATGGAAACCCACTGGAGAGTTTTGAGTTAGAAGGCTGTGAGACCATGATGGAGAGCTGGGCAAGAGACGGAATTTACTTGGACTAGGGTGATAGTGGTAGAAGTGGTGAGAGTGGTCAGAATTTGCCTATAATGTAGATAAAGACAGTAGGGTTTGTTGATGATTGGATATGAAGTGTGAGGAGAAAAGAATAACCAAGATTGGCCGGGCACGGTGGCTCATGCCTGTAATCCCAGCACTTTGGGAGGCTGAGGCAGGTAGATCATGAGGTCAGGAGTTCGAGACCAGCCTGGCCAATATGGTGAAACCCTATCTCTACTAAAAATACAAAAATTAGCTGGGTGTGGTGGTGCGTGCCTGTAGTCCCAGCTACTCAGGAGGCTGAGGCAGAAGAATCACTTGAACCTGGGAGGCAGAGGTTGCAGTGAGCTGAGATTGCGCCACTGCACTCCAGCCTGGGCGACAGAGCAAGACTCCGTCTCAGGAAGAAAAAAAAAAAGAATAATCAAGATTGACTCCTAAGTTTTAGATCAACCTAACCCTAACACCCAGCTCACGGGCAGGCTGCATGTAGCCCAGGATGGCTTTGAATGCGGCCTAACACAAATTATTAAACTTTCTTAAAACATTATGATATTTATTTTGCAATTTTTTTAGCTCATTAACTATTGTTAGTGTTAGTGTATTTTATATGTGGCCCAAGATAATTCTTCTTCTTTCACTGTGGCCCAGGGAAGCCAAAAGATTGGACACTACTGTTTTAGATCTTTGAATAAATGAATAGATGGCAGTATCAATTTCTGGGAGGGAGAGGGGCAGATTTGTGAGAGGGTAAGGAACCAATAATTTTATTTTGGACAAGTTAAATTTAAGATATCTATTAGGTTTTCAAGTGGAATTATTGAATACGCAGTTGGAGATAATTATGGAATATGCAGTTGAATATGCAGTCTGGACCTAAGAGTAGAGGAAATGACTCTAGATAGAAATGTCGAGTCTCAGTGTAGCGTTGGTATTTAAAATCATGGGTCTGATATAAGGTCACCCAGGGCAGTGGTTCTCAACCCAGAGTGCACAGATTCACTCAAGGCACTTTTAAAACATAGTGATGCTTGGATCTAACCTAAGACCAATTAATCAGAATCTCTAATTCGTCCCTATTTTTTAAAAGCTCCCCAAAAGGGATTCCTGTCAGCCAAGGTTAGTAACAACTAACCTAGGTAATAAGGACTGAAATTACCCATTGTCCTTTGGATTTGGCAATATAGAGGAACTTGAATAATGATTTTATCATAATGATGGGGAGGAAAATCTTACTGGGAAGCATTATAGAGTGAATGAGAGATAGGAAATAGACATAGTAATTACAGGTAACTCTTTCAGGGAGTTTTGATAAAAGGGGAGCTGAAAATGGGGCAGCAGTGAGGGAAGTTTCCTTTTAGAGCAAATTTATTTAGATATTTAGCATTTCAACAGTTATATCCCAAAATATAGGTGATAGAAATAGTAAAAGTGAATGTGGATTACCTGTGTAATAACTTTTTAAAATAAAGCTTTCCCCCATACCTTTAAAGAGAGTCAGTTGGTGTAGTTATACAACTAGGGATCAAGTAATTGGTTTTTCATTTTAAAATTTAATGTAGTATCTTATTTCACTATCACTACAAAGCAATGCATCTAAATTCTCTTTTATTTCTTTAAGGCTGATAAAGAATTTGTATGGTCTTTGTGGAAACGTCTCCAGGTGACAAACCCAGATCTCACACAAGTGGTCAGTTTGGTTGTGGAAAGGTGAGCTCTCAAATTATTTTTTCATGAGTATTTGGTGTGTTGAGTTTGTTTCTCTTCATTATTAAAGTTAATACTTGTCATTAATCTCCTAAAGAGATCCATTTAATGTCTAAATAAATGTGGAGCCGAAAATTAAAATTGTTGGATAATGAAGGGTGCCAGTTCACCAAGTACAGGTAGGCCCTGTTCCTGTTCATATTCTGACGTATTTGGAGAGTGTGCAGTTAAGAGATAAAACTATGTCTTAAATACTGTGTGTGTGTGTCTTGAGCTGTTACAGTTCAACCTTAAAAATCGGCGAAGTCCCTGTTGTTTGACTTTTTACTCCATAGACTGCCTCTATAGGGAACTTACTAGACGTGACTCAGTTTTCCCCTAAGATAAACTGCAGTGTGTAATTGAAAGCCTGGGATGACCTTGCCGGTGTAGACTAAGTGTTCTGGAGTAGATTAAGGGATTTTACTTAGCACTCCATATTATCCTGTAGGAACTGCCCATTTAACTGTAGATTGTTGGGCCTCTTCTTGGTCATTAGAAGCAGTGGAATGATCCTGGGTTCTTCCTATCAAACATTTGGTATATTCCCATGACACTTAGCACAGCAATTAAAACACTTGCTTTCCTAGTAAATGGATTTCATTATACTTCTTAAATGAGAAGCTAAACATATGGATACCTTTTCCTTTTCCTTTTCCTTTTTTAAAAATTGGAATCGTGATCCTAAAATCTGAATATCATTTTTCATTACTTGAATTATATTCACCTTTGGAGTCTCTAGTCCTGGGATCATTCCAGTGTTGTCTGAAATTTGACTTGTTAAAAATCTGTGATACATGCCTGAGTATGTCTAATTTTACCATCTTTGGTTATTATGAACACTTAAAATAGTATAATCAGTTTCTTCTCATGTGGCTTGTATGTCTGATTCATCAATCATTTTTTTTCCTTCTGATGATCAGAATTAAGTCTTTTGTTGAAGTACCCTTATTACTTCCTCAATCATTTTTGAGATGAAATGTGATCACTCTCAGACTCCCTCTGTTTTTTTAGTAGAATAAGCCTTCTAGAGAAGCCTTGGGACTTCAATTGTCATTTCCATGATTCTTTATTCTCCCCTCCTTTTATTTGTTATTTTTTAAAACTTTCTAAACCTATCCATAATTTTTACTTTTCTCCTGATTAAAAAGAAGCATATATTAAATTATTGTTAGTTCATTTTCCTCATCCTTTACAATGTCTATTTTTCATATTTATAATATACAAAGTATACATTCATATAACATACAATTTATAAATAAACATACTGTATATGAGAGGTAGGTGTTCAAAAGTCTTTTGTTGATAAGGTGTAATGAGAAATTTTGGAGATTACTGTTTTATAACTGTGACTCTCAAAATTTAGTGTGCACAAGTTATACTTGGAGAATTTATTAAAATGAAGATCTCTGGGCCTTTTACCTGATCTACTGAATCTCTAGGGGTGGGATCTAGGTTTAAAATAAAGTTTAAAATAACATTTCCAGGTAATTCTGATGTCTGTAGATTACACTGTGAGATTCCTTGGATTTTGAGTTTATTTTTGAAATTAGAAACTATAAGTGGCATTTATAATTTTATTACTATGTAGATACTTCCTAGAGAACCATGTAGTATGTTCACATCCACTGAGAAGTGAAAATGATATGCCAAATACTCAACCCATGTCTGTTAAAAATAATGTTCTAAATATCAAGGTCAAACAGATGATCTTTCTGTGTAGTCTATTAATTGTCCAAATTATGATCCATTTAGGTCTGTTTAATTTTTAAACCATGGACTTCCTGGACAGCATTCCCCCCTGGAATTTCTCATTGCCCTTCTCTTTACTTTTTCTTATAAAGAATGTCTATGTTCTTTGTCAGACATTTGTATGATAGGCTGAGGACATTTTTCCTTGTCCTTTTTGGCTTATGGTATGGATTACTTTCTGAACCTACTCACATTTGTCACTTTAGATTTTCTTTTCATTGTACAGCTGAACTTACTACACAGTTTCTAGGACGCCAGATCATCCTTTTCTTTTTTGTCAGATTATTTTCAAGTATTTTTTTTTTCTGAGAAAGGATGGACAGGTGGCACATTTTCTGACTCCTTATATGACTGAAAATGTCTTTCTTTTGCCCTTACACTTAGTTGGCACTTCAGCTGAACATAATTATTTTATGTCCATGTATTTTGCCTTGGATTTTTGAAAGCATAGTTCTGTTATCTAATTCGAGCATACTGTAATGCTACCAAGGAGCCCATCAGTGTGATTCTTGTTTCTTCCTAGATACTTGCTTGAAGCTTGTAGGATTTTCTCTTTAGGTGCACTATTGTAAAATCTCAACATCATCTGTTTATTTGGGTCCTTTGAAAGTTTATTCTTCTTAGTCTTTGGTGGGCCTTTCCATCTCAAAATGTGAGATTTTCTTTTGATTGATACAATGTTCTCATATCTTTTCTTCATTGTATTCTTTGTTTTAGCACTCTGTTAGAGGTTGGAGCTTACAGATTTGACCTTCTTTTCTGTTTTCTTTCTTATCTCATATTTTCCATCTTTTTATCTTTTGTTGTATCTCCTCGGTGGCCTTCCTACTTTTTGTTCCATCAATAAGTGGAATTCTTCTGTTTGCTCTATGCTATGATCTGAATGTTGGTGTCCCACCAAAATTCGTATGTTGGACCCTAATACTCAATACGATAATATAGATGAGACCTTTTGGAAGTGATTACATCATGAGAGCTCAGCCCTCATAAATGAGATTAGTGCCCTTCTAAAGAGATTTAAGGAGCCTCCCTTCTCTTCTGCCATGTGAGGATACAGAAGGTGTCATTTACATGGAGCAGACCCTCACCAGACACTGAATCTGCTGGTGCCTTGATCTTGGACTGCTGGTGCTCCAGAACTGCGAGCAGTACATTTCTGTTGTTTATAAATTACCCATCTAAGGTATTTTGTTATAGCAGCCCAAATGGATGAAGATTCTCTCTGATTATTTGAATTTTTAAATTTTAGCAGTCAAATTTTTACCTCTAAAAATTACTTATTTTTAAATGTTTTCCTTTTTCAAAGCAGCTTTCTTTAATAAAATAACTTTTTAATCTTTCTGATTATAATTTTTTAAGTTCTTTTCTGTTTCTTCTGTTATCTTTGTTTTTTGTTGGGTAACTTCTGTTTATTCTTCCTAGTCTTCCTTTTTTTTGAATTAAAAAAAAATTCCTTGTCTTTCTCTTTGATACTGTTGATTTTCTTCAAGTGTATGATGAACATTCACTGCCTTGCTTTTATATAGGCATGTTGCTCATATGGGTTTGCTTTGTATTTTTTGTATATCTGTTTACCGGAAGGTTTCTTCTTTGAATGTAAGGATTGCCTGTGGGCTTTTTGTAAGGCTTGGGGAGGGGCCTATCCACAGGCTTTCCTGAAAGGTATGTAGTAGATAGACTTCATTGTGGTGAATGAGAGTTAGGTCTTTTAAGTCAGGTCCTTTTCTAATTCTGTTGCTTGCCCAACACTCTGAGTAGGGTCTTTGCCAGGCAAATGGTTGTTTTGAATGCAGATTTTGGCCATTTGATGTAGGCAAATGTTGCAGGTAACTGTTCTGAACATGGATGAGTGGGAGGCTCAGCTTTTTTTGGTTTCTTAATTAATTGTCTTGATTCCGGCAGGCTTCTGCTGTCTGTACTTACTAATTGGGTACTTAGAGCCTTTCTGGGGCCTCTTCTGTGAAAAGCAGCATCCTCTTCTGTAGACTTCTATTTAGGTTTTGGATTATAATTTTTCTCTTTTGGTTTATTTGTTTCTATGAGTCTATGCTTTTGTTTTTAAGATATTTGTCAAATTTATAGTTCATTTGTGGCTACTTCTCTTGTTTCCCATGCTGATAAGGATGTATTTAACGTGGTGTGACTTCGGGTTGTCAGTGTCGTGTTGTTAGCTCATCACCTCAGAAAGAAGTATAATATCATTTTTAGGGTTATGGTATATTCTATTATTTAGATATAGCATATTTGTATTTAACCACTGTAATTTTGTTGTACATTAGGACTATTTTTAAAAGTAGTATAATAATGCTGTGGTGAATGGCTTTTTGGATAGTTTTCCCTGTATTATTGGTTTCAACCGATTGTGCTACTGACCTAGTGAATAGAGGCTGAGATTGCTAAACATCTTGAAATGAAAAGAATAATCCTGCCCAATTAAAGAATTATACTATTCTACTCCATATGCCAGTAGTACCCATTTGGACTGTCTGTGTAGATGTGTTGTGTGTATATGCTTTACTTTTTATTGTGGAAAAATTCTAATTAGGTGCAAAGACAGAGAGAATACATTATTGAACTCTCATGTGTACTCATCACTCACCTTGAACAGTTATCAACACACGGACAATCATGTTTCATCTATAAACCTCTATTCTCTCTCTCCTTCTACCACGAATGGATTTTGAAGCAAATCCTACATATCATGCTGTTTTAGCTACAATTACTTTAGTGTTTACAGAGAATTCTAGTTATTAACAGTAATGTTCTGAAAAGTCACTACAAATACTTAATTAGCTAACACTGAACTATTACTCCTAGAGGAAGTTAAGGGGTTAGGTTCCTGTGAGCCTCTGGTCACAACAATTTTGTCAACTGATCAACACATAGCCTCGTTTTATGTGTTTCTGTTTAAAGATATTTCATTTATTGTTCGTTCATTGATGTTGAACTCATGACCAACAGCACTATAACTCATGCCTGAACAAAGCTTATCTAACACATTGTTTTCTCCTTATGGCATGTCACAACCTTCTTATACTTAGCAACACTAGCCAGCACTTCAGCATTGTGCTTGATGATCATTTGAAGGACTGAAGTCATCAAAAACAAGCACCAAAATGTGACAAATGTGGTACTAAATAAACCATGAAAAGGCAACTTGTGTTTATAGTATAAGAGCTGAAGCAGAGTGTCACCTTATTTGACATCAGTTGGAAACATGTGGGTTGTGTGACTCAAATTTTTTGCCACTTTGTGTGTACCTGCAAATGACTACAATAGTGCCACAATTTTTATTTATTTTTATTTGTATTATTATACTTTAAGTTCTTGGTTACATGGGCAGTACATGCAGTTTGTTACATAGGTATACACGTGCCCTGGTGGTTTGCTGCACCCATCAACCTGTCACCTACATTAGGTATTTCTCCTAATGTTATCCCTCTGCTAGTCCCCCAACCCTGACAGGACCCAGTGTGTGATTTTCCCCTCCCTGTGTCCATGTGTTCTCATTGTTCAACTCCCACTTATGAGTGAGAACATGCGGTGTTTGGTTTTCTGATCTTGTGATAGTTTGCTGAGAATGATGGTTTCCAGCTTAATCTATGTCCCGCAAAGGACATAAACTCATCATTTTTTATGGCTGCGTAGTATTCCATGGTGTATATGTGCCACATTTTCTTTATCCAGTCTTTCATTGATGGACATTTGGGTTGATTCCAAGTCTTTGCTATTGTGAATAGTGCTGCAGTGAACATATGTGTGCATGTGTCTTTATCACAGAGTGACCTATAATCCTTTAGGTATATGCCCAGTAATGGGATTGCTGGGCCAAATGGTATTTCTAGTTGTAGATCTTGAGGAATCACCACACTGCCTTCCACAATGGTTGAACTAATTTACACTCCCACTAACAGTGTAAAAATGTTTCTGTTTCTCCAGATCCTTTCCAGCATGTGTTGTTTCCTGACTTTTTTTTTATACTTTAAGTTCTAGGGTACATGTGCACAACGTGCAGGTTTGTTACATATGTATACATGTGCCATGTTGGTGTGCTGTACCCATTAACTT
>NW_012102048.1:75274-75928 GCF_000951045.1 Mandrillus leucophaeus | reverse complement strand
TCCAGCATATAAATAGAACCAAAGACAAAAACCACATGATTATCTCAATAGATGCAGAAAAGGCCTTTGACAAAATTCAACAGCCCTTCATGCTATAAACTCTCAATACATTCGGTATTGATGGGACGTATCTCAAAATCATAAGAGCTATTTATGACAAACCCATAGGCAATATCATACTGAATGGGCAAAAACTGGAAGCATTCCCTTTGAAACCTGGCACAAGACAGGGATGACCTCTCTCACCACTCCTATTCAACATAGTGTTGGAATTTCTGGCTAGGGCAATCAGGCAAAAGAAAGAAATAAAGGGTATTCAGTTAGGAAAAAAAAAGTCAAATTGTCCCTGTTTGCAGATGACATGATTGTATATTTAGAAAACCCCATTGTCTCAGCCCAAAGTCTCCTTAAGCTTACAAGAAACTTCAGCAAAATCTCAGGATACAAAATTAATGTGCAAAAATCACAAGCATTCTTATACACCAGTAACAGACAAACAGAGAGTCAAATCATGAACGAACTTCCATTCACAATTGCTTCAAAGGGAATGAAATACCTAGGAATCCAACTTACAAGGGATATAAAGGACCTCTTCAAGGAGAACTACAAATCGCTGCTCGGTGAAATAAAAGAGGACACAAACAAATGGAAGAA
>NW_012102048.1:74829-75093 GCF_000951045.1 Mandrillus leucophaeus | reverse complement strand
AGGTGCTGGAGAGGATGTGGAGAAATCGGAACAGTGTTACACTGTTGGTGGGATTGTAAACTAGTTCAACCATTATGGAAAACAGTATGGCAATTCCTCATGGATCTAGATCTAGAAGTACCATATGGCCCAGCCATCCCATTACTGAGTATATACCCAAAGGAGTATAAATCATGCTGCTATAAACACAGATGCACACGTATGTTTATGTGGCACTATTCACAATAGCAAAGACTTGGAATCAACCCAAATGTCCATCAGTGA
>NW_012102048.1:72978-74779 GCF_000951045.1 Mandrillus leucophaeus | reverse complement strand
TCATTTCGTTTATGACCTTCTCTGCATTAATTACTCTAGCTATCAATTCTTCCACTCTTTTTTCCAGATTTTTAGTTTCTTTGCGCTGGGTACGTAATTCCTCCTTTAGCTTTGAGAAGTTTGATGGACTGAAGCCTTCTTCTCTCATCTCGTCAAAGTCATTCTCCATCCAGCTTTGATCTGTTGGTGGCGATGAGCTGTGCTCCTTTGCATGGGGAGATGCGCTCTTATTTTTTAAGTTTCCAGCTTTTCTGCCCTGCTTTTTCCCCATCTTTGTGGTTTTATCTGCCCCTGGTCTTTGATGATGGTGATGTACTGATGGGGTTTTGGTGTATGTGTCCTTCCTGTTTGATAGTTTTCCTTCTAACAGTCAGGACCCTCAGCTGTAGGTCTGTTGGAGATTGCTTGAAGTCCACTCCAGATCCTGTTTGCCTGGGTATCAGCAACAGAGTCTGCAGAAGATAGAATATTGCTGAATAGCGAGTATACCTGTCTGATTCTTACTTTGGAAGCTTCCTCTCAGGGGTGTACTCTACCCTGTGAGGTGTGAGGTGTCAGACTGCCCGTAGTGGGGGATGTCTCCCAGTTAGGCTACTCAGGGCTCAGGGACCGACTTGAGCAGGCAGTCTGTCCCTTCTCAGATCTCAACCTCCGTGTTGGGAGATCCACTGCTCTCTTCAAAGCTGTCAGACAGAGTCGTTTGTGTCTGCAGAGGTTTCTGCTGCTTTTTGTTGTTGTTGTTGTTGTTTAGCTGTGCCCTGTCCCCAGAGTTGGAGTCTACAGCGACAGGCAGGTTTCCTTGAACTGCTGTGATCTCCACCCAGTTCGAGCTTCCCAGCGGCTTTGTTTACCTACTTAAGCTTCGGCAATGGCGGGTGCCCCTCCCCCAGCGTCGCTCCTGCCTTGTGGTTAGATGGCAGACTGCTCTGCTAGCAATGAGGGAGGCTCCATGGGCGTGAGACCTTCCCAGACAGGTGTGGGATATAATCTCCTTGTGTGTCTGTTTGCTTAAAGCGCAGTATTGGGGTGGGAGTTACCCGATTTTCCAGGTGTTGTGTGTCTCAGTTCCCCTGGCTGGAAAAGGGATTCCCTTCCCCCTTGTGCTTCCCAGGTGAGGCGATGCCTACCCCTGCTTCAGCTCTCGCTGGTCCAGCTGTAGCAGCTGACCAGCACCGATTGTCCGGAACTCCCTAGTGAGATGAACCCAATTCCTCTGTTGTAAATGCAGAAATCAGCAGTCTTCTGTGTCGCTTGCGCTGGGAGTTGGAGACTAGAGCTGTTCCTATTCCTCCATTTTGCTCCGCCCCCTCAACATTCTTAAAGAAAAGAATTTTAAACCCAGAATTTCATATCCAGCCAAACTAAGTTTCATCAGTGAAGGAGAAATAAAATTCTTTACAGATAAGCAAATGCTTAGAGATTTTGTCACCACCAGGCCTGCCCTACAAGAGACCCTGAAGGAAGCATTAGACATGGAAAGGTACAACCAGTACCAGCCATTGCAAAAACATGCCAAAATGTAAAGACCATCGAGGCTAGGAAGAAACTGCATCAACTAACGAGCAAAATAACCAGTTAATATCATAATGGCAGGATCAAGTTCACACATAGCAATATTAACCTTAAATGTAAATGGACTGAATGCTCCAATTAAAAGACACAGACTGGCAAACGGGAAAAAGAGTCAAGACCCATCAGTTTGCTTTATTCAGGAGACCTATCTCACAGGCAGAGACATATATAGACTCAAAATAACGGGATGGAGGAAGATCTAACAAGCAAATGGAGAACAAAAAAAAAA
>NW_012102048.1:60587-67313 GCF_000951045.1 Mandrillus leucophaeus | reverse complement strand
TGTCCTTTGTAGGGACATGGATGCAGCTGGAAACCATCATTCTCAGCAAACTATCACAAGAACAGAAAACCAAACACCGCATGTTCTCACTCATGGGTGGGAACCGAACAGTGAGATCACTTGGACTCGGGAAGGGGAACATCACACACCGGGGCCTATCATGGGGTGGCGGGAGTGGGGAGGAATTGCATTGGGAGTTATACCTGATGTAAATGATGAGTTGATGGGTGCTGATGAATTGATGGGTGCAGCACGCCAACATGGCACAAGTATACACATGTAACAAACCTGCATGTTATCCATGTACCCTAGAAGTTAAAGTATAATAAAAATAAGAAAAAACATATAATTTTATGGATATTGAATAATCTGCTCCTGAATGACTTTTGGGTAAAAAATGAAATTAAGGGAGAAATCAGTAAGTTATTTGAAACTAATGAAAACAAAAATACAATATACCAGAATCTCTGAGACACAGCTAAAGCAGTGTTAAGAGAGAAATTTATAGCACTAAATGCCCACAGAAAAAAATTAGAAAGATCTCAATTTAACAACCTAACTTCACAATTAAAAGAATTTGAGATCCAAGAGCAAACCAATCCCAAAGCTAGTAGAAGACAAGAAATAACCAAAATCAGAGCTGAAGTGGAGAAGATAAAGACGTAATAAACCATTCAAAAGGTCAACAAATCCAGGAGCTGCTTTTCTTTTTAAATAATAAAATAAATAGAATTCTAGATACACTAATGAAGAAGAACAGAGAGAATATTTAAATAAACACAATCAGAAACTGCAGGGGTATATTACCACTGACTCTACAGAAATGCAATCATCAATGAATACTCTAAACACTTTTATGCATATTAATTAGAAAATCTAGAATAAATGAGTAAATTCCTGGACACATACACCCTTGGAAATCTGAGCCAGGAAGAAATTGAGTCCCTGAACAGACCAGTAAGGAGCTCTGAAATGGAGGCAGTAATAAATTGCCTACCAACCAATAAAAGTCCAAGACCTGATGGATTCATGGCTGAATTCTACCAAATGTATAAGGAAGAGCTGATACCATTCCTACTGAAACTGTTTTTAAAAATTAAAGAGAATGAACTCCTCCTTAATTCATTCTATGAGGCCAGCATCATCCTGATAGCAAAACCTGGCAGCAATGCCACAAAAAAAGAAAACTTCAGGCCAATATCCTTGATGAACATTGATGCAAAAATCCTCATCAAAATACCAGTAAACTGAATTCAACAGCACATTGAAAAGCATATTCAGATAATTTTTGGAGGTGGGGGATTCAAGATGGCCTAATAGGAACAACACCTGTCTGCAGTTCCCAGCGAGATCAATGCAGAATTTGTGCATTTACGACTGAGATACCCGGTTCATCTCAATGGGACTTGTTGGACAGTGGGTGCGGCCCACAGAGGGTGAGCTGAAGTAGGGTAGGGTGTTGCCTCACCTGGGAAGTGCAAGGGGTCGGGGAATTTTCTCCCCTACCCAAGGGAAGCCATGAGGGTCTGAGCCTGAGGAACTCCAGCACAGATACTGAGCTTGTCCAACAGTCTTCACAACCTGCAAGCCAGGAGATTCCCTCTGGTACCTACCCCACCAGGTCCCTGGGTTTCAAGCACAAAACTGGGTGGCCAATTGTGCAGACAGTGAACTAGCTGCAGGAGCTCTTTTTTTCCCCCATACTCCAGTGAGGAATAGGATGTCAATGAGACACAACCATTCACTCCCCTGGAAATGGGAGCTGAAGCCAGGGACCCAAGTGGTCTGGCTCAGTGAGTCCCACCCACACAGAGCCCGGAAACTAAAACCCACAGGCTTGAAATTCTTGCTGTCAGCACAGCAGCAATCTGATATCCACCTGGGACATTCGAGCTTAGTGGGGGAAGGGGGGCATCTGCCATTGCTGAGGCTTGAACAGGCGGTTTTATGATCACAGTGTAAACCAAGCCACTGGGAAGTTCAAACTGGGTGAGGCCCACTGTAGCTCAGCAAGGATGCTGTGGCCAAACTGCCAGACTTCTTCTCTCTGGACAGGGCATATCTGTAAAAAAGGCAGTAGCCCCACTCAGGGGCTTATAGCAGACATAAACATCCCTGCCTGATGGCTCTGAAGAGTACAGTGGACTTCCCAACACAGCGTTCAAGCTTTGCTAAGGGTCAGACTGCCTCCTCAAGTGAGTCCCTGACCCCCGTGTATACTGACTGGGAGACACCTCCAAGTAGGGGCTGACAGACACCTCTTACAGGAGAGCTCTGGCTGGCATCTGGAAGGTGTACCTCGGGGTCAATGCTTCCAGAGGAAAGAACAGACAGCAGCCTTTGCTGCTCTGCAGCCTCCACTGGTGATACACAGGTAAAAAGGGTTGGGAGTGGACCTCCAGCAAACTCCAGCTGACTGGCAGCAGAGTGGCCTGACTATTAGAAGGAAAACAAACAAACAGAAAGGAATAGCACATCCACTCAAATACCCCATCTGAAGTTCACCAACATCAAAGACCAAAGGTAGATAAGGCCACAAAGATGGAAAAAAAAAAAAAGTGCAAAAAAGTAAAAATTCCAAAATCCAGAACACCTCTCCTCCTCCAAAGGATCACAACTCCTCACCAGCAAAGGAATAAAACTGGACAGAGAATGCATTTGATGAACTGACAGAAGTAGCCTTCAGAAGATGGGTAACAGCAAACTCCCCTGAGCTAAAGGAGCACATTCTAACCCAATGCAAGGAAACTAAGAACCCTGAGAAAAGCTTAGTGAAATTGCTAACTGGATAACCAATGTAGAGGAGAAAATATATGATCTGATGGAGCTGGAAAACACAGCATGAGAACTTCGTGAAGAATACAGAAGTATCAATAGCCGAATAGATCAAGCAGAAGAAAGGGTATCAGTGATTGAAGACCAACTTAATGAAATAAAGAGAGAAAACAAGATTAGAGTAAAAAAAGAATGAAAAGAAAGAACAAAGACTCCAAGAAATCTTGGACTATGTGAAAAGACCAAACCTATGTTTGATTGGTGTACCTGAAAGTGATGGGGAGAATGGAACCAAGTTGGAAAACACTCTTCAGAATATTATCCAGGAGAACTTCCCCAACCTACCGAGACAGGCCAACATTCAAATTCAGGAAATACAAAGAACACCACAAAGATATTCCTAGAGAAGAGCAACCCCAAGACATACAATCGTCAGATTCACCAAAGTTGAAATAAAAGAAGAAATGTTAAGGGCAGCCAGAGAAAAAGTCGGGTTACCCACAAAGGGAAGCCCATCAGACTAACAGCAGATGTCTCTGCAGAAACCCTGTAAGTCAGAAGAGAGTGGGTGCCAAAATTCCATGTTCTCAAAGAGAAGAATTTTCAACCCAGAATTTCGTATCCAGACAAACTAAGCTTCATAAGTGAAGGAGAAGTGAAATCCTTTACAGGCAAGCAAATGCTGCAGGATTTTGTCACCACCAGATCTGCCTTACAGAGCCCCTGAAGCAAGCACTAAACATGGAAAGGAAAAACAGGTACCAGTCGCTACAAAAACATACCAAATTGTAAAGAACATCGACACTATGAAGAAACTGTGTTACCTAACCAACATCCAGCAAAACGACCAGCTAGAATCATAATGACAGGATCAAATTCATACATTACAATATTAACTTTAAATGGAAACAGGCTAAATGCCCCAATTAAAAGACACAGACTGGCAAATTGGATAAAGAGTCAAGACACATCCATGTGCTGTATTCAGGAGACCCATCTCACATGCAAAGACACACATAGGCTCAAAATAAAGGGATGGAGGGATATTTATCCAGTGAATGAAAATCAAAAGAGAGTGGGAGTTGCAGTCCTAATCTCTGATAAAACAGACGTTAATCCAACAAAGATCAAAAGTGACAAAGAAGAGCATTACATTTTGGTAAAGGGATCAATGCAGCAATGAAAGCTAACTATCCTAAATATATATGCACAAAATGTAGGAGCACACAGATTCATAAAGCAAGTTTTTAGAGACCTAGAAAGAGACTTAGGCTCCCATGCAATAATAATGGGAGACTTTCACACCCCACTGTCAATATTAGACAGATCAATGAGGTGGAAAATTAACAATGACATTCAGGACTTGAACTCAGCTCTGGACCAAGCCGATCTAATAGACTTCAACAGAACTCTCCACCCCAGATCAACAGTATATGTATTCCTCTCAGCACCACATAGCACTTATTTTAAAATTGACCACATAATTGGAAGGAAAACACTTCTCAGCAAATGCAAAAGAATGGAAATCATAACAAGCTGTCTCTCAGACCAGAATATACAAATTAGAACTCAGGTTAAAGAAAACCTCACAACTACATGGAAATTGAACAACCTACTCCTGAATGATTACTGGGTAAATAACGAAATAAAGGGAGAAATAAAGACGTTCTTTGAAACCAATTAGAACGAAGACACAACGTACGAGAATCTCTGGGACACAGCTAAGGCAGTGTTTGGAAGGAAATTTATAGCACTAAATGCCCAAAGGAGAAAGTAGGAAAAATCTAAAAGTGAATGCCCTAACATCAAAATTAAAAGAACTAGAGAAGCAGAAGCAAACGAATTCAACAGCTAGCAGAAGATATGAAATAACTAAGATCAGAGCAGAACTGAAAGAGATAGAGACACAAACAATCATCCAAAAAATTAATGAATTCAGGAGTTGGTTTTTTAGAAAAATCAGCAAAAAAGATAGACTGCTAGCAAGACTAATAAAGAAGAAAAGAGAGAAGAATCAAGTAGATGAAATAAAAAATGATATAGGGGATATCACCACTGATCTCACAGAAATACAAACTACCATCAGAGAATACAATAAACACCTCTTGCAAATAAACTAGAAAACCTAGAAGAAATGAATAAATTCTTGGACACATACACCCTCACAAGTCTAAGCCAGAAAGAAGTTGAATCCCTGAACAGACCAACAACAAGTTCTGAAATTGAGGCAGTAATTAATAGTCTACCAACCGAAAAAGTCCAGGACCAGACAGATTCACAGCTGAATTCTACCAGAGGCACAATGAGATGCTGCTACATTCCTTCTGAAACCATTCCAATCAATAGAAAAAGAGGGCATCCTCCCTAACTCATTTTATGAGGCCAGAATCATTCTGATACCAAAACCTGGCAGAGGCACAACAAAAAGGAGAAAACTTCAGGCCAATATTCCCAATAAATATCAATGTGAAAATCCTCAATAAAATACTGGCAAACTGAATCCAGCAGCACATCAAAAAGCTTATCCAATATGATCACGTTGGCTTCACACCTGGGATGGAGAGCTGGTTCAACATATGCAAATCAATAAATGTAATCCATCACATAAACAGAATCAATGAGAAAAACTACATGATTGTCTCAATAGATGCAGAAAAGGCCTTTGATAAAAATCAATGCCCCTTCATGCTAAAAATTCTCAATAAACTAGATATCGATGGAGTGTATCTCAAAATAATAAGAACTATTTATGACAAACCCACAGCCAATATCATACTGAATGGGAAAAAAGCTGTAAGCATCCCCTTTGAAAACTGGCACAAGACAAGGATGCCCTCTCTCATCACTCCTATTCAACATAGTATTGGAAGTTCTGGCCAGGGTAATCAGGCAAGAGAAAGCAAAAAAGCATATTCAAATATGAAAAGAGGAAGTCAAATTGTCTGTGTTTGCAAATTAGATGATTGTATATTTAGAAAACCCCATCATCTCAGCCCAAAATCTTCTTAAGCTGATATGCAACTTCAGCAAAGTCTCAGAATAAAAAATCAATGTGCAAAAATCACAAGCATTCTTATACAACAATAACAGACAAACAGAGAGCCAAACCATGAGTGAACTCCCATTCACAATTACTACTAAGAGAATAAAATACCTAGGAATTCAACTTACAAGGGATGTGAAGGACCTCTTTAAGGAAAACTACAAACCACTGCTCAGTGAAATAAAAGAGGACAGAAACAAACTTTTACATTTATCTCTTCATTGCTGAACATGTTTGTCAAGATTTCAAAATGTTCGGAAGTAGAAAGCAAGGTGGAAACACCTGAGCCAAGGCTAAAACTTGCTCTCCTAGGGTCAGGCTCCAGTTCCCCGTGGGTTGAGTAGCTCCTGAAGGAAGCAAAAAACATGGAAAAGACAACTGGTACCAGCCACTGCAAAAACATGCCAAATTGTAAAGACCATCGATGCTATGAAGAAACTGAATCAATTAATGGTTAAAATAACCAGCTGACATCATAATGACAGGATCAAATTCACACATAACAATCTTGACCTTAAATATAAATGGGCTAAAAGCCCCAATTAAAAGACACAGACTGGCAAATTGAATAAAGTCAAGAACCATTAGTGTGCTGTATTCCGGAGACCCATCTCATGTGCAGGGACACACATAGGCTCAAAATAAAGGGATGGAGGAAGATCTACCAAGCAAATGGAGAAAAAAAAAAAACAAACCCAGGGGTTGCAATCCTAGTCTCTGATAAAACAGACTTTAAACCAACAAAGATCAAAAGAGACAAAGAAGACCATCACATAATGGTAAAGGGATCAATTCAACAAGAAGAGCTAACTATCCTAAAAATATATGCACCCAATACAGGAGCACCCAGATTCATAAAGCAAGTCCTTAGAGACTGACAAAGAGACTTAGACTCCCACACAATAATA
>NW_012102048.1:34637-60337 GCF_000951045.1 Mandrillus leucophaeus | reverse complement strand
TCTCAGACCACAGTGCAATCAAGTTAGAATTCAGGATTAAGAAACTCACTCAAAACCACACAACTACATGGAAACTGCACAATTTGCTCCTGAATGACTACTGAGTAAATAACGAAATGAAGGCAGAAATAAAGATGTTATTTGAAACCAATGAAAACAAAGACACAACATACTAGAATCTCTGGGACACATTTAAAGCAGTGTGTAGAGGGAAATTTATAGCACTAAATGCCCACAAGAGAAAGCAGAAAAGATCTAAAATCTGCAACCTAACACCATAATTAAAAGAACTAGAGAAGCAAGAGCAAACACATTGAAAAGCTAGCAGAAGGCAAGAAATAACTAAGATCAGAGCAGAACTGGAGATAGAGACAGAAAAAACCCTGCAAAAATCAATGAATCCAGGAGCTGGGTTTTTTGAAAAGATCAACAAAATTGATAGACTGCTAGCAAGACTAAAAAAGAAGAAAAAAAGAGAAGAATCAAATAGAATAAAAAATGATAAAGGGGATATCACCACCGATCCCACAGAAATACAAACTACCATTAGAGAATACTATAAACACCTCTATGCAAATAAACTAGAAAATCTAGAAGAAATGGATGAATTCCTGAACACACATACTGTCTCAATACTAAACCAGGAAAAATTTGAATCTCTGAATAGACCAATAACAGGCTCTGAAATGAACACAATAATTAATAGTTTACCAACCAAAAAAAGTCCAGGACCAGACGAATTCAGAGCCGAATTCTACCAGAGCTACAAAGAAGAGCTGGTATCATTCCTTCTGAAACTATTCCAATCCATAGAAAAAGAAAGAATCCTCCCTATCTCATTTTATGAGGCCAGCATCATGCTGATACCAAAACCTGACAGAGACACAACAAAAAAAGAGAATTTTAGACCAATATTCCTGATGAACATCAATGGGAGTGTCCTCGATAAAATACTGGCAAACCGATTCCATCAGCACATCAAAAAGCTTATCCACCACGATCAAGTTGGTTTCATCCCTGGGATGCAACGCTGGTTTAACATATGCAAATCAATAAATGTAATCCATCACATAAACACAACCAATGAGAGAAACCACATGATTATCTCAATAGATGCAGAAAAGGCCTTCAACAAAATTCAACAGTCTTCATGCTAAAAACTCTGAATAAACTAGGTAGTGATGGGACGTATCTCAAAATAATAAGAGCTATTTATGACAAACCCACAGCCAATATCATACTGAATGGGCAAACCTGGAAGCATTCCCTTTGAAAACCAGCAGAAGACAAGGATGCCCTCTCTCACCACTCCTATTCAACGTAGTATTGGAAGTTCTGGCCAGGGCAATCAGGCAAGAGAAAGAAACAAAGGGTATTCAATTAGGAAAAGAGGAAATAAAATTGTCTCTGTTTGCAGATGATACAATTGTATATTTAGCAAACCCCGTCTCAAGCCAAAATCTCCTTAAGCAGATATGCAACTTCAGCAAAGTCTCAGGATACAAAATCAATGTGTAAAAATCACAAGCACTCCTATACACCAAGAACAGACAAACAGAGAGCCAAATCAAGAGTGAATTCCCACTCACAATTGCTACTAAGAGAATAAAATACCTAGCAATCCAACTTACAAGGGATGTGAAGGACCTCTTTAAGGAGAACTACAAACCACTGCTCAAGGAAATAAAACCGGAACAAAACAAATGGAAACATTCCATGCTCATGGATAGGAAGAATCAATATCGTGAAAATGGCCACACTGCCCAACATAATTTATAGATTCAATGCCATCCCCATCAAGCTACCAATGACTTTCTTCACAGAATTGGAAAAAAAAAAACTACTTAGTTTCATATGGAACCAAAAAAGAGCTGGCATTGCCAAGAGAATCCTAAGCAAAAAGAACAAAGCTGGAGGCATCATGCTACCTGATCTCAAACTACACTACAAGGCTACAGCATTGAAAACAGCATGGTACTGGTACCAAAGAAGATATATAGACCAATGAAACAGGACGGAACAGAGGCTTCAGAAATAATGCCACACATCTACAACCATCTGATCTTTGACAAACCTGACAATAACAAGAAATGGGGAAAGAATTCTCTATTTAATAAATGGTGTTGGGAAAACTGGCTAGCCATATGTAGAAAGCTGAAACTGGATCCCTTCCTTACACCTTATACAAAAATTAATTTAAGATGGATTAAAGATTTAAATGTTAGACCCAAAACCATAAAAACCCTAAAAGAAAACCTAGGCAATACCTTTCAGGACACAGGCATGGGCAAGGGCTTCACAACTAAAACACGAAAAGCAATGGCTACAAAAGTCAAAATTGACAAATTGTATCTAATAAAACTAAAAAGCTTCTGCACAGCAAAAAACAATGACAACAACAACAACAATAAAACTATCATCAGAGTGAACCGGCAACCTAGAGAATGGGAGAAAAAATTTTTGCAATCTATCTGTCTGACAAAGGGCTAATATCCAGAATGTACAAAGAACTTAAACAAGTTTACAAGAAAAAAACAAGCAACCATATCAAAATTTGGGCAAGGTATATGAACAGATACTTCTCAAAAGTAGATGTTTATGCAGCCAACAGACATATGAAAAAATGCTCATCATCACTGGTCATTAAAGAAATGCAAATCAAAACCACAATGAAATGCCTTCTCACGCCAGTTAGAATAGCGATCATTAAAAAGTCAGGAAACAACAGAGACTGGAGAGGTTGTGGAAAAATAGGAATGCTTTTACACTCTTGGGGGAGTGTAAATTAGTTCAACCATTGTGGAAGACGGTGTGGTGATTCCTCAAGGATCTAGAACTAGAAATACCATTTGACCCAGCAATCTCATTACTGGGCATATGCCCGAAGGATTATAAGTCATTCTACAATAGAGACACATAAACACGTACGTTTATTGAGCCCCTACTAACAATAACAAAGACTTGGAACCAGTACAAATGTCCATCAATAATAGACTGGATTAAGAAAATGTGGCACATGTACACCATGGAATACTATGCAGCCATAAAAAAGGATGAGTTTACGTCCTTTGCAGGGACATGGATGAAGCCGGATACCATAATTCTCAGCAAACTATCACAAGATCGAAAACCAAACACCGCATGTTCTCTCATAAGTGGGAGCTGAACAATGAGGACACATGGGCACAGGGAAGGGAACATCACACACCGGGGGCTGTTAGGGGGTGGTGGGCTAGGTGAGGGATAACATTAGAAGAAATACTTAATGTAGGTGACGGGTTGATGGGTGCAGCAAACCACCATGGCACGTGTATAGCTATGTAACAAAACTCCCCATTCTGCACATGTAACCCCAAACCTAAAGGATAATAATAGTAATAAAGAATAACAGCAAAAAAAGAAAAGCTTATTTACCACAATCAAGTAGGCTATATTGCTGGGATGTAAGTTTGGTTCAACATATGCAAATCAATAAATATGATTCATCACATAAACAGAACTATAGACAAAACCAAGTAATTATCTCAATAGATGGAGAACAGGCTTTCAGTACAATTAAACATTCCTTCATGTTAAAAGTTCTCAGCAAACAAGATTTGGAAGGAACATTACTTCAAAATAATGAGAGTCACTTATGACAAGCTCACAGCCAACATCATACTGAATGGGCAAAAGCTGAAAGCATTTCCCATAAGAGCTGGCACAAGACATTGACTCCCTCTCTGGCCACTCCTATTTTACATAGTATTGGGAGTTCTAGCCAGGGCAATCAAGCAAGAGAATAAAATCATAGCATCCAAATAGATAGCAAGGAAGTCAATCTATAAAATATTGCTGAAAGAAATTAAAGACAGCTGAATAATTGAAGACTTATGTAAGAATGTGTATATGTATATATCATATTCATGATTGGAAGACCCCACTTTGAAAAAAATGTCAGCTCTCCCCAAACTGGTCTATAGATTCAATGGAATCCTAATAAAAATCTAAGCAGATCTTTTTTTTTTTTTTTCCTGTAGTGTGATTATAACATTCTTAGCATGGATATACTAAGAATCTGAAATATCAAAAAACAGCCTGTAATAGAAGAAACAAAATGACTGGGCTTTCACTTTTTTCACCTTTTGACTTTAATTAAAAAACCTTATCATCAACCAAAAAAAAAAAATCCAATTAGAAAATGAACAGAAGACATGAAAAGATTTGTCACCAAAATGAATGTATAGATGTCATACAAGCTTATGAAACTGTATTAGCCACTAGGGAAATGCAAATTTAAACTATGTTAAGCTATTGCATTACACCTATCAGAATGGCTAAAAAAAAAAATAGTGATGGTAAGAAATGCTGCTGAGCATGCAGAGAAACTGGATGACATATATTGCTGGTGGCATAAAATGGCATAGCCACTTTACAAGATTATTTGGAAGTTTCAAAAAAAAAAAGCTAAAAATGAATCTACCATATGACCCAGCAATTGCACTCTTAGGTATTTATCTTAGAGAAATTAATACCTTTGTTCACACAAAAAGTTGTACATGAATGTTTACAGCAGCTTTACTTATAATAACCAAAAGATGTAAATGAATAAAAACCTTACAGATACCCTTCAATAGTGAAAAGGTTAAACAAATCATGGCACATCCATGTAATGAAATACTATGTAACAATGAAAAATAAACGATTATTGATACACATACAACCTGGATAAATCTTCAGTGATTGTGCAGAGTGACAGAAACAAATCCCAATTGTATGATTTGTTTTATATGACATTCTTGAAATGAAATCATAGAAATGGAGAACAGATTGGTGGTAGCCATAGAATAGCGAGGGGATTGGGCAGGGGTGTGGACATAAAAGGACAACATGAGAGATCTGTGTTGTGAAGAAAATGTTCTATATTAGCTCTAGTATTCTCATTATGACATTGTACTTATTTGGAGGATGTTACCATTGGGGGAAAATGAGTAAAGGGCACCTGGAATCTCTGTATTATTTCTTACAGCCTCATGTAAATCTACAATTATCTCAAAATAAAAAGTTTAATTAAAATAATGTATGCAAAATAAGTTTATTTGGTGGTGGACATGGTCAAAAGTTTATCATTTCCTATTAATTCACCTATTTTGTTACACTTATTAAGACACACCCACTTTTGCCTACTTTAAGCACAAGTTTATAGTTACTAAGACATACATTTGTTTTTACATTAGTTAATATTTGGGAAAGGGTAACAAGAAAATTGATTTACATAGTTGTATATGTGCATGCATGCATCCTCAGGTATAAGTTCATATTTTCATTATGAGTGTATGTCTTTTTATGTGTTTTTTAAACTTTTATTTTAGGTTTAGTGGCATATGTATAGGTTTGATATACTGGTAAATTGCATGTCATGGAGGTTTGGTGTGCAGATTATTTTGCCGTCCAGGCAATTTGCATAGTACCAATCAGGTAATTTTTTGGTCCTCAGTCTCCTCTCTCCCTCCACCTTCAAGAAGGCTGTGGTGTCTGTTTTTCCCTTCTTTGTGGCCATATGTCCTCATTGTTTAGTTCCCACTCATAAGTGAGAACATGCAGTATTTGGTTTTCTGTTCCTGTGATAGTTTACTTAGGATAAGGGCCTCCAGCTCCATCCATGTTTCTTCAAAGGACATTATCTCATCCCTGTTTATGGCTGTGTAGTATTCCATGGTGTATATGTACCACATTTTTGTTATCTAGTCTACTGTTGATGGGCATTTCGGTTGATTACATGTCTTTGCTATTGTGAATAGGGCTGCAAAGAACACACATATGCATGTGATTTTGTGGTAGAACAATTTATATTCCTTTGGGTGTATACCCAATAATGGGATTGCTTGGTCAAATGGTAATTCTTTCAGTTCTTTGAGAAATAAACAAAATGCCTTCCACAATAGTTGAACAAATTTATACTGCCTATAGCAGTGTATAAGCTTTCCGTTTTCTGTACAACCTCACCAGCATGTGTTATTTTTTGACATTTTCATAATAACCATTCTGACTATGTGAGATGGTATCTCATCGTGGTTTTGATTTACATTTCTCTGACGATTAGTGATGATGAGCATTTTTTTTATATGTTTTTTGACCACTTTTATGTCTTCTTTTCAGAAGTGTCTGTTTATGTTTCTTGCTCACTTTTTAATGGGGTTATTTATTTATTGCTTGTTGATTTAAGTTTCTTAGAGATTGTGGATATTAGATCTTTGTTGAATGTATGTGAATATTTTATCCCATTCTGTAGGTTATCTGTTTACTCTGTTGATGGTTTCATTCTTTCTGTGTGGGTTGATGTTCCTTCAACTGTGGTGTAATATGAGTATAATTAGTTGACTTCTTTTCTGAATGTTTTCAGCAGTCTAAGCGTTTTTGCAGGGTCTTTATTTGTAGCTTAGTTCTTGTCCTTTGTTTCACTGGGGGATATATTAACAGTATTTTCGGTGTTGAAATTTGGTTGTAATCCACTAGATGGTGCTTAAGTGTAATGGCTAATAGTTATGCTCTTGCTTTGCTTAGCCATGTGACTCCCCTGTATTTCCTCATGATTGCCACCAAATTTTTCTTTTACTGTTCTGAAAGTGTAGGCTCCTCTCCCACTACAGTGCTGTCTGTAGACCTCTGTTTGGCACTAGTGAGCTGTACAGCACAACCTTGTGGCTAGCTCATCTTTATTTTCCTTCCCCACTTTGGAGGCAGCAGGGGATGAGACCTTGGTATTGGCTATGGCAGAGGGTCTTTCCCGTGTCTTTTGGTGCTCTACCCTAGAGAAATGCAGAGTGGATACCAACTGGTGCAATCAGTCAAGGGTGGGGCAGCTGTGTTGTTGGCCGAAGCCATGGGGACTTGCCTGGTGATGAGAAGGGGATTGTGGAGTGAACGGACCAGCCTCTTCTCCTTACGGTGGCTGTGGCTTGCTGGAGGTGTGGTTAAAGCACTCTGAGTCTTTGCTTCTTTCCCAGTCTGAGGGCAGCAAGGGCACTACCATTGCAGTGGCAGGGGCAGAAAAGCTTTTGGTTGTCTCTGGGAGCTCCATCTCAGAAAAAACACAGTCACTGCTACTGGGGATGTTCAGCCAGTGGGTGAGGCAACTGTGCTGCTGGCCTGAGGTGGGGACCCCGCTTGGTGGAGAGTGGGGGTTCGAGGGATAACAGGGAGGAGAGAGTGGGCTCTTCTTTGTGTGGTGACTGTGTCTTGCTAGAAACGTGAGTAAAGCCCTCAGGATCTTTGTTTCTTCTCCAATCTGCGGGCAGCAGGGGAAGAATCACTGCAATGGCAGTGGCAGAGGGGCTGTCAGTTGCCTCTGGGAGCCCTTCCCCAGGGAAATACAAAGCCACTAGCAGAGGGAGTGCTCAGCCAAGGGTGGGACGTCTGTGTAGACCCAGGCTTGCGGCCCTGCTTGGTGAAGAGTGTGGGGTGGCCTACATGGAAGAGAGACTGCGCTTCTCTCTGTGTGGTGGCTGCAGCGTGCTGGAGGCTCCAGTGTAGCAACTCGACCTTTTGTTTTATTCCCTGGCCTGAGTGCAGCAGGGCAGTACCACTGCAGCTGCAATGGCAGAGAAGCTGTGGGTTGTCTCTCGGATTTCCTCCTCAGAAACGCAGAGCTGCTACCCAGTGAAGTGTTTAGGTGGAAGCAGAGTGATTGTGCTTGGGGCCAAGGTCAAGAGGCACTGCTCATTGAAGAGTAGCGGAGGTGGGACACACGTGAAAACAGTCTTGCCGCCTTTCCTTTAAGGTGACTGCACTGTGCTGTGGGTTTGCATCAGTCCCCAACTTCTATACTACCTCCAGATCCTGTTGAGAACATGGGCGAGGAAAAACGTCAGCTTGCCTGCTCCCTCTGTGAGCTCTGTCCCAGGAAAGTGCAGAGCTGCTTCCAGCCTGAGAACTCAGGCAGGGCTGGGATAGCTTTGTTAATGCCCCAGGCTAACGGGCCTTAATCTGCGGCGTGCCCCAGAGGAAAGCCTGCAATCTGTTCCTACTCTGCCTTGTGGATTCGGCCCCTTTCCTGAGGGCCTGCGGGGAACCTGACCTGCCCTGTTGCTGGAGCTGCAGCCACTGGTGCCAGGGTCCCCGGGGATTCAAGGATCCTGGGACTCCATGCATGCCCCAGCGGTGGCTTTGCCCAGACTCCACGTAGCTCTCCGTGTCAGTCTGGAGTCCCCAGTGCAGCATAGTGGTGGGAGTCACGGGGAACTTCCTGAGCGCACGATGCAAAGGTCCATGTCAGAAGTGTGGGTCCCCAGGGACTCTCACTCACTCACCATTTCTCAGCGGTGGGGGGACTCCCCCTGGCTCTGTGCCACTCCCGGGTGGGCAGCGTCTTGTCTCACTCTTCTCCATGGGTCGTGCTGTTTCCCCAATGAAGCCCAAAGTGTCCACTTGGATGTTCTGGTTGAAGAGGTAGTGTCCACACACGACTTTTCTCTCTCAGAGCAGCTGCACACTAGCTGCTTCTAGTCAGCCATCTTAGTCCCCTTCTAGGTATATTTATTGATATGGGTGTATATTTCCATATGCATGTATAGTTGTGTTTATCTACGTGGGTTGTAGTGGGTTGAGTGCTTTGCACATCTGTCTGAGAGGGCATACTGTCACGAGTTATCAAACAAATTATGATGGCTCTATTCATTCATCTATGAATTAAATCAACATTATTTGAGCACCTACTCTGTTCTAGGCTCTGGTGGTATAGAGAAGACAGAGTCCTTGCCTTAAGAAATTACCATGCTTTTGGGGAGGGGGATATTTAATTGCAGTGCAGTGTATTGAGTACAATGATAGGGTAAAATGATAGGGTAAAACACATTGTGGTGTAGAAAAGAAAAAGGAAGTGAATCTAATCAGACTAGGACTCCAATAGTCAGAAAAAAGCTTCCCAAAAATTGATGTCTGAGTTAAATCTTGAGATTTGAATAGTTGTGTATGTTTCAGAGGGGCAGCAAGAGGGAGACTGAAAGTGGATACCAGATATAGGACTATTATACAGTATATGTGGTTATGGGCAGTGTCTTCAAGGTGTAGAGAATGTGCAAGCACCTCTGGGAGTAGACAGTTGATACATTGGAGTGAGGAAAATACTAGGACTTTAATAAATTCTGTCCTTCAATTATATTTTTTTGTTCTACAATATACATTTTATATGAATCTAGTAGCATATAATCTTAATATATGTGTTAACACAGTACAATATGGTGAATAAGTAAATAAATGCAAATAAAAGCAGTTGCAGTTTGGAGACCACTGTTTTAGGAAATTGCAAGTAGTTTGATATAGTCGGAGCAAGGGTGTGTGTGTGTGTGTGTGTGTGTGTGTGTGTGTGTGTGTGTGAAGAAATGGCAGGAGGTAAATCCAAGGGAGCCAGCAATCATCATGCCTTCAATCACCATGACTCCATGCTAGAATCTATCTACACAGTAGAAAAATTTCTGCAAATAAAATCTGAAAAGAGGGACAATATAGGTGAATTGTGAATTGACAGTTGAGAAAATACACTGAAGACAATAACACAAAGGTAAAATTTTGTAGACTTGTTTGCATAAACATTTAAAATGTCTTTGTTTAAACATAACTTTTAATGATAGAAAATCAACATATAAGGCATATACTAACAAAATTAAAACCCTTTCTATATTAAAAACTTTTAAAAATTAGCTTTAAAAGGATAAAACCTGCAAAAATATGTAAAAAATTATGAATCAATAAAAACAGATATTTTAAAAAGCTATAGAAGCTCAAAAGTCAATTAAAAATGTATGGTAGACATGAATAGGCATTATACAATAAAACAGATATAAATGTCCTATAAGCATGTGAAAAATGTGTTCATTGTTACTCTAAATCAATTAAATATAAAAACAATGAAGATCACTTTTTAACCTATGAAATTGGTAAACAGGATAATACCTAGTTTCATGAGGATATGAAAGACAGGTCAAATACATACAACATGAATAGGAGCATAAATTACTTTACCAGAAAAAATAAAATTGAATTTTAGTGAGTGATTTTGAAAGAGGGTGGATTGAAGGCAGCATAGTACCAATTGGGCAAGTACTACATAATAATAGCAGTGATAATAATAATACTGGTAATGACAATGGAGATTAGAGAACAGGTTGCAGACATAGTAAGGATGTAAGATCTATAGTGTTAACTGAGGTTTGGGAAAAAGTCAAGGATAACTCCTGAGAATCCACCTTTGATTTTTAAATAGATGGTGATTTACATAAATGCTCCCTGACTTTGTTAAAGAGATTGCGTGCACACACACACACATAGTTATTACATAGTATTTCACTTTTGCTTTTTCCCTTTTGGGATAAAAGGTGATTTCTCCTGTCTCTTTTATTTATAGTCAGAAAAATGGACAGTGTCCCACTTCTTTGCCCAGTGCAAATGAATATAAAACACTATGATGTACTAGAAAGGAACTGTCAAAAGTTTTACACACACACTTGGTACTGGCATAAAGCCAGACTATTACACCGATGAAACAGAATGCAGCACGGGTAAAAACTCTTGCATGCACAGTCAAATGAAAAGTTATTTTTACACCATTTATTGCAGCATTATTCACAAAAGCCAATAGGTGAAAGCAACCCAAACTTCCCTCACCAAACGAATGGATAAATATAATTTGGAATATAAAAATAACAGAATAAGCTTAGGCACGGTGACTCATGCCTGTAATCCCAGCACTTTGGGAGGCCAGGGCAGGAGGATCACCTGAGGTCAGGAGCTCAAGACCAGCCTGGCCAACATGGCAAAACCTCTACTAAAAATACAAAAATTAGCTGGCGTGGTGGTGGGTGCTTATAATCCCAGTTACTTGGAAGGCTGAGGCAGGAGAATCGCTTGAACCCAGGAGGCAAAAGTTGCAGTGAGCCAGGATGGCGCCACTGCACTCCAGTGGCACTCCAGCCTGGGTGACAGAATGAGACACCGTCTCAAACAAAACAAAACAAAACAAGACCAAAAAAAAAAAAAAAAAAAAAACCAAACCCGGAATATTACTCGGCTTTTTAAAAGCAGGAAATTTAACATCTATTTTAAAGATAAATCTTGACTTATAAATGTAATTAAGTCCATCACAAAAAGTATGAATCCACTTATATGAGTTATCTAAAGTAGTTACACTTTTAAAAAGAGAATATAGAATGGCATTTGTAAAGGGCCAGTCAATGGGAAAAACAAGTAGTCGATTCATATATAGTATGTATTTATTTTGCAAGATAAAAATGTTCTGGTGATATGTTGCCAACAATGTCAGTATACTTAACATGATCTAACTATTAATATAAAATTAAAATATTTAAGATTGTAAGAAAAACCAGAAGCTTTACATCCACATGTGATTTAATCTTCATAACACCATATGACAGCTGTTATTCTACTTTACAAATGAGAAAACACACTCAGGGACATTAAGTGATTTGTACAAGGTCAAAAACATAATGAGTGCTGGATCTAGGATTTGGATTCAGGTCTGTCTGGTCAGTGCCCAATCAGTGAGCATTCTTTGTACCTCAGGCTCACATATTGGTCATTTACAACTTAAATAAAGTAACAAAACTTAGGCAAAGGAAATATTTTCATTTTGACAAAACCTTTCTCTGGTAAAGAAGCTTCACTCAGCTACAGGTTTTGCTCAGAACTTTAATGGAGCCTAGATTATGACAACCTGCTTTATCAGCTTTGTTTACTGGATCTGCTAGATGTACCTGTCATGATTAACCTGCTTTCTACCAGGTGCTTGAATTAGGCTAGAAGTGTTGTGATGACACTGTCAGTATCAACGTAAGTTTTGAAGGTGAAAAGACAGTGACCTGGATGACTTCGTCGTTTCACCTGCCCAAGACCTTAAATGCCAAGCTTGAATCTCTATCTTCAACACTCATTTCATAATCACATGCCTTCAACCAACAAACCTGTATCGATTTCACATCAAGCCCTATGTTACGCTCTGGCAATACAAAGAAGAATTAGAATGAACCTGTTCTTCAAGGAGTTTATATCTAGATGGGGCATAGACACAAAAACCTAACACATAACAAAGGGTTGTAAGTGCTATGATTTTGTTAATCTATGGAGTGCAGAGTTACAAAAGAGTGGCATCACACTCAGTTGTAAGTTCAGGGAAGACTTCCTGGAGGAGGTGGTACTTGTCCTGAACTAGATGAAGAGCTTGGGAAAGCAGATGCGAAGATAAGGAGGGAAGAGAGATCTTTCGGATAGTTGTTTGTCAGGAGAGATGGAAGGGGTTAGGGATGAAGCATAGAGTTTTTCAGACACCAGTCATGAGACTCGAATGCCAGACAAAGTAGATGGGTCTTGAACTTGTGGAAAATGGAGAATTATTGCGGAGTTATTGGCAGGGGAATAATATTGTCAGATTTACGTATTAGAAAGACCACACTATAAATAAAGACAGGGTGATCAGCTAGGTTATTTGTAGAAGTTCATGTAAATGTCAGTGAGATCTGAGCCAGACTGAGCTGAGAGGGAAGGGCTGGATTCTCTCATGAGAATGAGAGAAATGGAAGAATCTGAGGTGATTCTAGATTTTTGGCATGGCTGACTGGGTGGATGAAAATTCCATTTGTAAACCTGTAGGGGCAGCAGTTTGGGGGAGAAAAGGATGAGTTTTGGATTTGTTGAATTTGAACGATCTGGAAGACGTTCCCATGGAGATGTCAAAAAGGCATTTCAAGTGTCCAGTTTAGGAGACAGATGGGCTGGATATTTGATGTTCATCAGTACTACCTGTTAGTGATCTTATAAAGATTAAATAATATGCATATGGAAAATATGTATATGCTTGCCATTTAGTTGTTTGTTGAACATACTGAATATTTGCATACAAAGGTATACTTACAACACTTTTTAAATAAGCACAACTGAAACAAACTATAACAACTACCACTTATACTATTTACCATACATTGTGCTAAATGTTTTATTTATTATCTAGTGTTTGTGGTAACCCTTTGATATAGAAGTAGTTATTCCCATTTTTTTCTTATGAGTAAACTGACTAGGAGATATAGTGTAAGTTGGCCAGGGCTACGCAGTAGCAGAACTGGGGAATGCCAAGGCCAGTGTTCTTTCTTATGATTCACTTTCTGTCTTGGGTTACAACAGCACTAACAACAGGTAGCATTGCACACAGGCAGTTGCCGGGAAGGCTCCGCCCCCATCTCTGGCTAGGAGCCCTGCAGGTGATGATAAACAAGCTCCTGTGGAATTGTGGGTAGACACTGGACTTGTAAAGGAAAGGCTTCATAAGTACCTCTTTGCTTAGTATTTTGCTCGTCCTTTCCCCAGGGTGCACGTAACCCTCAAGCACTAGGACCGTGCGGAATCCAGGCTACGATGGCACCTTCATTTACCGCCCGCATTCAAGTGTTCCTTTTGCGGGCGCTAGGCTTTTTCATAGGCTTAGTAGGTCGAGCAGCTTTAGTCTTAAGGGGCCCAAAGTTTGCCTCAAAGACCCCTCCGCCTGTGACTGAACCATTGCTTCTGCTTTCGGGGATGCAGCTGGCCAAGCTGATCCGACAGAGAAAGGTGAGAGTGCAATTCAGAAGAGGCTGGAGGGACAGGTATTTTAGCGGGATCCAGGAAGCTTAGTGGTGGCGGTGATTGCGGTTTCCTTTCCATTCTCTACTAGGGCGACTTGACTTAGGAGAGGCATTTATTGGGAATGAAGGGAGACTTCTGGGTGTTGTAGTACGTTTATTTTTACCAAGGACATTTACTGTGGGCATGGGTTGGTACCCTCATAGTCCTTCCTATCCATTTGTCCTATTTGTGCATAATTACTGTGTGTGGGGTAAACCAGGTGTGAGTTCTCAGTCATGGAAAGTCAGTCTCTCTTTTTCCCTCTCCCTCCCCCTTTCTCTCTCTGTATTCCTCCCTCTCTCACAGGCCCCAGACCTACCTGCTGCTTACGATTCAACCAATTCTTTTTAAAATTGATTTAAAATGAAAGTAGTACTTGGTCTAGGATAGTAAAAGGTGTGTCTACCAAATATTTAGTGCATAGTATATGTGAAATACTCTGCCTGGGTACTTAAACATATTCTATTTCACGGATGCAGTTATATAGGTAATATTCATATTTTATGCATAAGAAAACTGAAGTAAAATGATTTGCACAAAAATTATTGAAAGTTCTAAATTAAAAAAAATTAAGCAGCTCATTCGTTTTCTCTAGAGTTGTGCAGGTAGGACTATTCATCTCTGTCGTATAAATGATTGGTTACCTAGAGATCTTGAGCTACAGTCTAGTATTGTTTATTTATACTCCGCTTGTTTTCATCTCTCTGCTGTTTCATTTGTTTTTCGTCATTGTTTTATTTCTGGAATCTACAATACTACTTAACAAAGAAGAGGCATGCAGCAAATACTTCCTGAGTATCTCAGTATGTGTTCCTGACTGTATGAATTAATAATATTTGTATTACACTCCTGGTTACCTTTCAAAGACCTATCCTATCTTCTTGCCGTATCCCCTCCCCAGCCTCTACCCACCCATGCATGCTTTTCTAACTTTCTAACAGTTAGGGAGGCAATGGGATGTATTAGGTTGGTGCAAAAGTAATTGCGATTTTTGTAATTGAGATTTTGACATTAATTTTAATGGCAAAAATCACGATTACTTTTGCACCAGCCTAATAGTAGAAAGATGATCTATTTCAAATTTTGGACTGTCTGTCCATGGCTGTGTGACCTTGTGCCACAACAATTGCAGATAATACATATCAAGCACCTGGCACATAGGAGATTGTGTAACATAATGATTAGAAGGATGGACTCTAGAGTCAGACTGCCTGGGTTCAGAAATCCTAGCTTTTCTACAATCTAGCTCTGTGATCTTAAAAACATTTCTTTTCTTTTTTTTTTCTGAGACGGAGTCTCGCTCTGTCGCCCAGGCTGGAGTGCAGTGGTGCGATCTCGGCTCACTGCAACCTCCGCCTCCTGGGTTCACGCCATTCTCCTGCCTCAGCCTCCCAAGTAGTTGGGACTATAGGCACCCACCACCACGCCCGGATAATTTTTTGTATTTTTAATAGAGACAGGTTTTCACCGTGTTAGCCAGGATGGTATCAATCTCCTGACTTCGTGATCCACCCGCCTCGACCTCCCAAAGTGTTGGGATGACAGGCGTGAGCCACCGCGCCCGGCCTTAAAAACATTTCTTAACCTTTTGTGTATCTGATATTCTTTAAGAAAAATGAATTTGATAATAGAATCTACCTTTTAGAGTTGTTGTGATGAATTAAATAAATTCATATATGTAAAACTTATGGAACATTGTCTGGCATACTAGTCTTATGTAAATATTAACTATTACTATTATTACTATCATCAGGTTTTTGGTAACTAGCCATTTTTTATTCATGATTGCCCATGAGAAGAGATAATCTAGATATAGTTTATCTAGATTTATAAAAATATTCTGAAGGGGAGAAGTGGAGTGGATACAAAGTTTTGTTTATCCCTTAGTTTCTGCCTTTTTTACACATGGAAATATTATTACTGCAAAACAACTAAATTTATTAAACACCTACCATGTGCCACTTGATAAGGCAAACATTTTACTTAGATTTTTGTAAATTGAATCTTCGTAATGACATTTTGAGGTACATGTAATTATCATCATCTTACAGAAAAGGAAAATAAAGTTTAGAGCTTTCTAATAGCTTGTCCAATGCCACACAGCTAGAAAGTGGTAGAGCCAGGTGAATCTTACTCAATTTTTGTTGACACTTTATGGAAGAGTATGCTTCCTGATAACGATCTGATTGAACAGTCAGTTTCCTGTGAGTCAGTGTCTACTGTCTTTATGCTTGCTTTTGTATCTCTATATGGTTACTCTTCTATTATTCAGAATTCAGTCTACCACTATGTCATCTGAACCTCCACAGCCTCAGTTGGTATCCAAGGTTGGGCCTTGCCAAAAATATATCAACTTATGGCCACCACCATACATAGCCTGGTCATTGTTTTCGCACATTTGGATATTTGATTTTGTTGATGATCTGAAAGTCAATAAAGTTTTGAAACCATAAGTCCCACTCTTTATTCATCTCCTTTGTTAGGAGACAAGGGTGGAAAGAGGCTTCATTGCATGATCTTTTTTACTTTCAGATTTTTGAAACATGTGTTCATGTTACCTATTTATAATAAATATAATCAATACTTTAGAAAATTAGAAAAAAAGTATTTTCAGTGTTTAGATAAGTAATAAAAAATATCACTAGTTCTTCCTTTAGTCTGTCCATACAGAGAAATATGGTACAGTCATTAATAAGTATGAAGTTGATCTAAAGGAACAGATATGTAAATAGTTCTGAATTATGTTAAGTGGTAAAAATATAAGGTACTGAACAATGAATATGATATGATTCCTTTTGTGTGAAGGAGGGAGACAGCTGAAGAGAGGGGAGAAGGGAATAAGGGAGTGAGGGAGGGAAAGAGAGAGAGAGAGTGAGAAGCTTTCACTTTTCATTTGTACTTTTCTGTAGTGAGTGAATTTTCTAACCATGTACCTAGTCTTCGTTTCTCTTACGACAGCAAGGTTCATTTGGAAAAAGCAAACAAAAATATCCAGGCTCAGCTATGTGGCTTTGGTTACGTCACTTAACCTCAGTGAGCCTCAATTGCTTCATCTGTAAAATGGGGATAATATTACATGTGTTGCTAGGAGGAGTTAATGACATAACGTATATAAAGTTCTTGGCATATAATAAGTATTCAGCAAATGGCAATTATGGTCATGTTAACTTCTACTTCTAATCCCTGCCTTTTTTTTTTTTTTTTTTTTTTTGTCACGTTCTACATGCTACAAACTCAATTAGGGTAGCAGTGGCAGTTGAAGATCTTTGGGGTTGTGTACGTTGATGGAGTGACCAGGTGCTAGACATCAGCTTGACAATCCAGGCTGTTAATGTATATAACCAGCTGTGTATACACTAGACTATTGAGTTATGGTGGCTGAAATCTCTGTCTGTGGATGCATTTAACAAACATTTACTGAAAACCTACTAGATGCATAATTCTAAAGGACAAGTAGAATTAACCCAAATGAAAAAATACATATAACTTTCTTTTATAATTTTGTAAATCTCCCCTGTATCTATGGTTGCATCTTTTTTTTTTCATTCTTAATATTAACCATTTTTCTGCACACACTCTCTCTCCATCATGCTTGTTGCAGTTTATCCGTTTGATAGGTGTTTAAAAGTTAGTTCATCTTTTTATACTGGTTTTGTTGTTACTGTTCCTATTTTATTTCTGTTATTAAATTTTATCTTGATTTTGTTATTCTTTAAAAAATTTCTTTATTTTTCTGTTATTTTAAGTTGAATACTTTATATGTTGTCTTACTTTTTATTTTTATAAATAAAAATATATTAGGACAATTTTAGCCATATTCAATAGATTTGATAAAAAATGTTCCTCTTTTTGTGAATTTACTGATAATTTGCCATTTTAGTTTTGTTTACCTCTTAGATCCATTGATTATATGGAAAAATGTTTTTGAAATAGTTAAGCCTTCTAAATATCACCGTTTAATTTTGGGTTTCTAATATTCCTGGATAATTTGTCAAATTGACTAAGAAATTCTCTAAAATCTTTTGGGATTTAAGATCTGCTTTGTGTGACATGATTATTTTTTGTTAATGATTGATGAATAAAGAGCATATTCTTGATGGGGTAAAAATTCTCCCTCACTATGCATTTGAGCATGTTGGTTGTATTATTAAATTCTCAGATATATCCTCACTTTTTACTCCTTGGTCTGTCAGTCTCTGAGAGAGCTATATTGTTTGCTACTGTACTTATACATCTGGTCAACTTCTCTTTGTATTTGTAGTATATGCTTCACGTATTTGCCTGCTTTATTAATTTAGAAAAGTATACAACTGTTATAGCATCCTCATATGTCATACCGTTTTAGGATTTAGTTTTAAAATTTGCTTTCTCTGATATTAATGATACCGCCTCTGCTTTCTTGTTGTTTGTTTTCACCTAGTATATCTTTGCCTAACTCTTTGTTTTCAATCTTTCATTGTCTTTTTGTTCCAGATGAATTTCATATAAACATTGTATAGCTGAGCTTTTTTTTTAAAACCAAATTTAATGTTTTTGCCCTCTGGCAGGGGAATTCAGTCCTTCACACTTATTATGTAATTGGTTTAATCCTTTTCACTTGATGTAATGTTTATAATTTATCAAACTTGCTTTTTTCTTTCCTTTCCTTCTTTTTTTCTGTCTTGATCTGATTTCTTTTTAATTATTTTTCTCTCCTCATTACTTGGGGGTTCTGTTTGGCTTTGCAGTTTTCTAATGTTCATTGTGTCATGTCTAAGAATTAACATTAAAACTACAATTGTATATAATAATTAAATAATAATCTTGTAGCACCCACCCAGGATGTTTTCCTTGTCTTATCCCTCCTCACATGCTTAACTTAAGACCTTTGGTTTAGGGTTGGTAAATTTAGCAAACAAAAGTACAGTATGCTTAGCTAAATTTAAATTTAAGATAAATAACATATAGATTTCAGTATAATCATCCCCATGCAATAATTGGGACATACTTATACTAAAAATTACTCTCTATTCATTTGAAATTCAAATTTAACTTGATTTCCTGTGTTTTATCTGGAAATCTTACATTTACGTCCTTTTATGTCTCCACTCCCCAACTCTTGGTTTTGCAGAGATGATCTTAAACTGTTAAGTTTCAGGGTATTACTGAAACGATATCTATTTTTTCATTGATTATTTACTAGAACAAAATATTTGCTAGTTTAGTATATATACATAATATCCCAGAACTCCAATTTATATTTAATTTCAGCAGAGTTTATTCCTTTTGTCCCTACTTATTGTTTGGAACTTTCTTATACTGGTATATTTCTGACATCTTACCTCCAAAATAGACATCCTATACCTCCTCAGCCTCATATTTTGCCTCATGGGGGACTACACTGGGTAATTCACTGAAAGTGTCTCAAAAAATGATTAATGTATGCAGGAATCTTTCAGGAAATACTTGCTGAATGAATTGTTTAGTGAATAAATGGCTGCTAACTAAAGTATTGTATTTTGCAGGTGAAATGTATAGATGTTGTTCAGGCTTATATCAACAGAATCAAGGACGTGAACCCAATGATCAATGGAATTGTCAAGTACAGGTGAGCATTTCCACTCTCTTAAGGAGTCATTTATGTTCGTTTTTGTTCTACTTCTGTGGTCATGCTACCTTAGCATATTTCCTAGATTCTTCTTTCTCTGTTTCCTTCCCTTGTTCTCACTGGGAACCTCTCTGACCTCTAATTTCAGTATTTTGTCCTTTGTTGAGAGTTTATGATTATTTGTCTGCATCCTCCTCCTATTAACTGTAAGATCCTTGACAGAAAGGACTAAAAATTATTGTTTTTGCATATCCAACATCCAGAACAAGGCCTAAAGTTTGGTAGACATCATTGAACGTTTACTGAATAGATTAATATTTGGTAGTGAGTCTAATAGGAGAACCCCCCCCCCCACACACACACGCACACTTTTTCCAATGTGTATTTAGCATAGTAGATAGTATTTTATATAGTTATCATATATGTTACTTCTGTGTCTCTATTGCTAAGTAAACACTTCTCAGCAGCTGTGAGGTATTAGAGGGCCAAGAACTTGGATTATTCTCTTTGTAATATTCTGTTTAACAGGTACCACAGTTCATCTTAGCACACTGTGACATAGGGTGCCATTGTGTAGATCTCAGTCGTTCATGTACCATCTTTAGGATTTTTGTCTTGTTTGCACATCAGCTCTGTTGTTGTTAATATACTTATTAAAATTGAGTCACTTATTCTAACTTAATCATTTTAAAATGAAACTTTGTATCACTATGCATATTAAAAACCTATCATTTAACATGGATGGCTAATGTAAATAAAAACTAGCTAATATTATGAAATTATAGACCTTCAAAATCTTTTAATGAAATATAATTTCATCAAAAACTGCATCAAATGAATTTGTATCATAAGAGATACTTTATACATGTTTTCTCATTTGATCATCTCAACAGCATTTCAAAAAAAGTATCTGACAGAGTCATGATTCAAGAATATAGATATATGACTCCAAGCTTATATAACAGAACTATGGGGTGGTTCTATGTTTCAGGGGGTCCTGGTTTGTCTCTCTCTTCTATGAACCAACTTTTACCTGAAATGTAATTTGGGGGTACTTTTTGGGCAGAGTGTATCTTTAAACATTTGAGAGATATTCGATTATTTAAATTTTCTGTTGCCTTTTAAAAAGGAGTTCCGAGGAAGGGGGTCAGTTGTTGCAGAGCTTGTTTTTGTGTATGAGGACATACATAAAAATCTGAGAGAAAATCAGATTTGTGACCTTGTTGAAAATAATGAGTTTGGGCTACTACTAGGAGACTGGAGAGGGTGCTTGTGGTAAATGGGGGGAGCATGGCAGGACAGTGACTGTCAGGGGATTGGAGATTTGAAGAGAGAGAAAACGTGACTGCTTTGAAGAGAGAGACCTTAGGTGAAATAAAAAAAGTGTTCAGAAATAATTTTATGAAGTTCATGCATGCTCTGTGTGACATCTGTGCTTTTTTCCTCCCTCCTGTAAAGGGCCCCCAAATGGTCTTACTGTCCTGATAATAGTGTTTTTATTTTACTAGAAATTTAAAACATTGGCATTAAGATGAAAAATATGTGTACAGCACCTAGTATAGAACCTTACATCAATCCCTCAGTGTTAGCTCTTTTATTGTTATGGTTGTTATTACAACATGAGCTCAATAAGTAGAGCTGTCCTTATGATTATACACAGTTCTATTGCATTGTTATTCCTGTTTGCTTGTCACTAAAACTGACTGTCAAGGCAGTTCAATGATTAAAATCACACAGCTATGAAATAGTAGGAGGATATGTGAACTTTAATTATGCTGGCTTCTAGCTTTGTCTTTCTTTGGCTTCCAGCTTTGTGTCTGTGATAGACTGATGAGGGAATATTCACTGCTTTTTTATCTTATTCCCAAACCTGTTCTTCCATCCAGTCACACAAGCAAGATACCCCTAGACTCTACCTTCTTCCTTCCTTTCCCAAATCTATCTTCTAACTCTAATTAGTCAACAAATTTTACTGGCTCTTCTTTATTTATCATCATGTCAAACTTGTTTTGCTTCATATCCTATCCTAATCATACAGAACTACTCTATTTTTCCTGATCCACTTATGCTCTCTAGCATCTGCATAACTTTGCACATGTTATTACTTTTGCCTGGAACACTTTCTCTTTCCCCACCTCTCCTTTATTTGGCTTAGTTAATTTTTTTAGGACTCAGTCTGGTTCTCAATTTTATATTATCTAATCATCTCAGTCTCTGTAAGATTTCTACTCTGAGCTCCCAGAGCACATTGTGCTCATGTCACTTTTGTATCATGCAGGGCCCAGAAACCACACTATTTTAACAAAGAATTTAATATAGGGAATTGGTAGAATAGATGTTTAAGGACTGAAAAAACAAACAAAAAAAGTAACACTGAAGTAACACCAAGATGATGACTGCAGGAAACAGTAAAGTGAGGAAACACCCTAGGTATGAGGGAACAAAGGGAAGAAATTGGGATTATCATAATCTAGGCTTTCAAAGGAAATGCCTGCAGAGCTGGGACCAAGACATCTGTGAAAAGGGTGTTACCTGGCTGCTGCTTCTACCTCAGAAACTTTGAAAAGGGACCTCATATTCAGAGCTGTAGTTCAGAATTCTGAGAAGCAGCTGCCAGCTGACTGGCGCCGGTATTTCTGAGGGAGTGTGATGAGACTGATTCTAGATTGTGGGAATAAATAGGAAACTGGAATCAACTACTGTGGCTTGGATGAAAAGCTATTGTTGAAACAATGGTGTCAGGAACAGCAAGCAAACTGGAAGAAACAAACCCCTTCACCTCTTTTCTTTCCTCCTAGTCTTTATCTAGCACCCATATTTGAAGGATCCAAGAGGGCACAAATTATCAAAGGAAAGTTTAGTTTTCTGAGTCCCATCATAAAGTGGCATATAGAATACTTGTTTGAGGGCTGAGAGATAATAGTATAAAAACTGGTTCAACATTGCATAGTCATTGTGGTCTTGATTGTCTCACCCACCAGATTGTGAGTTCCTCAGTGGCATGGACCGTGTCTTTTTCATTTTATTGTCTTCAGTGTCTAGAACATGAACTGATATTTAGCATTTCTTCAGTAAGTAATGATTTAATATACCTGTGTTTAGACAATGTTTGTTTTGGAGGTCCTGAATGCAGTTTCGTCTTATGCTCCGCAACCTGTTGGCTTCTTATATCTTCCTGGATTATGATTTGTTGTTCACTGTTTTTCTTGCTTGCCTGGAAAAGTACAAATTTGTTACTACTTTTAGACTTTGCTCCCTGGAGCATCTATTGTCATGCATTTAATGCAATAGATATATTCTTCCCAATCTTTGAATGACATAGAAAATGGTCAAGGCAAACTTTCTGGGAGCCTTAGAGTCCATAGATGTCAAGACGCAAAATACACACTTACAGAATCATATAGACCTGGGACACAATTCTTCCTCTGTTAGTTATTGTATGAACTTAGGCATGTTTTTGAATCTCTCTGAATCTTTGTTTTATTCTTTCTAAAGGGGAAAATAATATGGACGCTCAAAATTTATAGTTTTACTAATTTAAATGCTTGAAAACACTTTCATTCATTTATCCCACAAATGGCTATTGAATGCTTACTATATACCTGGTAGCGTGCTAGGTGTTGAAGATATAAAGATATACACAACAGTCCCTGACTTCTTTCAGCTCCCAGTCTGGTGGTTGAAGCATGCGAATAACCATTATTTACTGCACAGTGGAATTAGTGCTCTGATAGGGGAAGAAAAGAGTACTGTGGGAGCATGGAGAAGGTTACTGATCCAAGACTGGAGAGGTTTCAGAAAAGGCTTTCTGGAGAAAGTGATATTATGTGTTGCTTTCCACTGAAAAGCTATCCAAGGGGTAGAATCCTCCTTGGATTTCACTCCCCTACCACTGGCTGTACTCGAATCACCGAGCAAGTGCAGAATTTCAAGATACATAGATTTTTTTAAAACTCTCTCAGACCTCAATAAGTCTTTCACTCAACCCACATTGGCCAACCTATGTATCATCTGGTGTCACAGCCACCCTTAGGCCTCATCCTCTGTTTGTCTCCATAGAAGCAAGGGTAAGGATTTTTGGCTGAGGTGCCTTGTTTCAGCTTGGCTGAAACTATGGGGATTTCCTTGGTCTCAGGAGTCCAGTGCTGCCTTGTGGCACTGAGGCCACGTATAAGGATATCCAATTTCCTTTATGCCTTTATCAACCTTCCCTTGGAAGTTCTCTGCTTGTGCTGATTGTGTGTGGCTGAAGTTTGGGCAATGCTAACGAAGGGAATTTCAAGACCTTAAGAAAGTGTACACAGTTAAGGCACTACCTTTTCTCCATCCTTCGAACGAACAGGACTGGGGAGCCTGACTGCCCTGCCCCACCTGGTTGGGAAACTCCTGTGAGGCAAGTGTTGCAGGACCCCTGTCTTACATCAACAAATATTGTGCCAGTAAGTGGTGCTGATAACATCAGTATTGGTAGGACTTGTTGAAGAAATAGCTGCTGCAGTTCTTCTCATTTTTTTTTCTGGTATAGAGACTTGTAACCCATTTCCTAAATTTCATCTTGCCACTTCCCTAAGCTCTGTGGTTTGGGTGACATGGCTTTGGCTTAATCTTCTGTAATTCTAATCCTTTGATTTTCCTGACAGGAATTTTGTTGACTGTCAGGAGAACCGGATGATATTAGTAATGATGATAGTGATAGCTGACATTTACTGAGTGGCTCTTCTGTGCTAGGTACTGTGTGTATGCATTGTCACATTTAAATAACAAAGCATGTAGATGCTATTGTTACCACCATTTTATAGCTGGAGAAACAGTTTAGTAAGTTGTCACTTGCAAGGTTATATAACCACCTCAGATCAGTCTTTCTCCAAAGCCTGGAATTTGACCATTCTGCTACACTGCTTTTTGGATAGCCAGGTTCTTTGCATTTGTAAGAGACCAGATTGCAACATTCTCAGATTAATACTTTGCTGTGCCTAATTCGCTACCAAAACTGTCTCATTTTTTTTAAAACATAAGTAAGCTTCTAAAAAATGTAGTCAATACTTATTTTTCTGAATCCTTACCTCTTATTTACACCTACACTCGCTGAAATCTAGCTTCTGTTCCTACCACTCAATTAAAAATAACCTGCTGGCTGGGTGCGGTGGCTCACACCTGTAATTCCAGCACTTTGGGAGGCTGAGGAGGGCAGATTACCTGAGGTCAGGAGTTCGAGACCAGCTTGGCCAACATGGTGAAACTCCATCTCTACTAAAAATACAAAAATTAGCCGGGTATGGTGGTACATGCCTGTAATCCCAGCTACTCAGGAGGCCAAGGAAGGAGAATTGCTTGAGCCCGGGAGGCGGAGGTTGCAGTGAGTCGAGATCGTGCCACTGCACTCCAGCCTGGCCGACAGAGAAACACTCTGTCTGAAAAACAAAACAAAACAAAACAAAACAAACAAACCAAACAATCAAACAAAATAGCCTGCTAACTCTATCAGTTTGGGTTGTTTCTACTGCAAATAACAGAAAACCCAATTCAAAATGACTGAAAGCAATAGGGAAAATATACTATCGCACAAACCAGTAAGTCTTTCGGTAGGTTAGCTCTAGAATTGATTGACTCAGCAGCTGAAAAATGTCATCATTAACCTGTTTTCAGTCTTTTGCCTTGGACTCCTAGTTTGTCAGCCTTATTAGACTAGGTCTTCTCATTGTCATAAGATGGATGCTATGCCTTATGTCTCAAGAGCCGAAATTGTGACCAGATACCACTGGCAAACCAATTTTTGGCAAGGTGAATAACATCACTGTGATAGCACTAAACAAATAAATCACACACTTAAGGTTAGAGATTGGGCCTATTTCCTGTGAGGCATATGGCAGTACAATAAAGAAAGTTGCCTGAAAAATTGCAGTTATGTTTATAAAGGGAAAAAGTTTTGTTTATAAAAGGAAAAAGTGAATTTTGGATAGGCAGCCAACAATGTCTGCAACTCTTGACAATATGACTTTGGGTGAGTCCTTAAGCTCTCTTTATCTCAGTTTCCTCATAACCATAATGAAGCAACTGTTAGGTACCTAATGTTATTATTGTGAGGATGGAGCAACTTAATGAATTTAAAACACAATGATTGGTACATAAAACGGACTTGGTATTGGTTCATGTTGCTCTTATTATCAAAATGATAATTGCTCTGTTCTTGAAGTCATTGCTACCTTTTGCTTCTAGACAGTGCTCTTCTATTATTTTATTATTTAACTCTTACACATCTAAATACATTTTATTCTTCCTTAAGGTATGATTCTGTAATTTTGTGTGTGTGTGTGTGTGTGTGTATGTGTATAATAGTTCATGTATATAGTTATAAATATACTTAGCCTTGGTCTTCTATGACTTCAAATATCATTTGAACACTGATAATTCCTGGAACTTTGTCTGCAGCCCAGACCTTTCCTCTAAGCTCAATTCCTTTTTTTTTTTT
>NW_012102048.1:15969-27787 GCF_000951045.1 Mandrillus leucophaeus | reverse complement strand
GTGGGGTGTCAGACTGCCCCTAGTGGGGGATGTCTCCCAGTTAGGCTACTCAGGGGTCAGGGACCCACTTGAGCAGGCAGTCTGTCTGTTCTCAGATCTTAGCCTCCATGTTGGGAGATCCACTGCTCTCTTCAAAGCTGTCAGACAGAGTTTTTTGTGTCTCGAAAGGTTTCTGCTGCTTTTGTTGTTGTTTAGTTGTGCCCTGTCCCCAGAGGTGGTGTCTACAGAGACAGGCAGGTTTCCTTGAGCTGCTGTGATCTCCACCCAGATCGAGCTTCCTAGTGGCTTTGTTTACCTACTTAAGCCTCAGCAATGGCGGGCGCCCCTCCCCCAGCCTTGCTGCTGCCTTTCGGTTAGAATGCAGACTGCTGTGCTAGCAATGATGGAGGCTCCGTGGGCGTGGGACCCTCCTGGCCAGGTGTGGGATAAAATCTCCTGGTGTGCCCGTTTGCTTAAAGCACAGTATTGGGGTGGGAGTTACCCGATTTTCCAGGTGTTATGTGTCTCAGTTCCCCTGGCTAGGAAAAGGGATTCCCTTCCCCCTTGCGTTCCCAGGTGAAGCAATGCCTCGCCCTGCTTCAGCTCTCGCTGATTGTGCTGCAGCAGCTGACCAGCACCGATTGTCTGGCACTCCCTAGTGAGATGAACCCAGTACCTCAGTTGAAAATGCAGAAATCACCGGTCTTCTGTGTCGTTCGCGCTGGGAGTTGGAGACTGGAGCTGTTCCTATTCGGCCATCTTGCTCCGCCCCGAACAGCTCAATTCCTATATATGTATCTACCTACTTGACACCTTTACTAGGAAGTCCCATGGGCACCAAAAGTCAAAATAATTAAAATCAAACTCATGAAATGGCATTACCATCTACCATAAGCCAGAAAAACTGGAAAAAAATTCCTTCATCCTCCCACATTCTAATCTTCTATTTTATATGAGTTCTTTCTTCTAAATAGCTCTCTCAAGTTCTCATCCCCAAATAACTCTACTATTCTCTATCTCAGCAGATATCTCTTTAGTCCCAATCACCATCATCTTTGCCTACTGCAGTAATCTTTATGTTTCTAAGTTTGCCCTCCCTTCCCCATACTTTTTATTTTGCAAAAGCCAAAGGATATCTGTAAATCACTAAAGAGATTATGCCCCTTTCCTGCTTTAAACATTTCAATATCCAGGCTCCTTAGAACGCCACGTAAGGGCCCTTTGTAATCTGGCACACCTTAGTTTTTCAGCTTTATCTTGTGCCATTCTCCCACATGTAGCTTCCTTTTTACTCCACTTGGGTATTTTTGCTATTCATCTGAAGGATCCCTTCTAGTTCAGTCCAACTTTTTGAGTTATTTTCACCTCCTAATCACAGACTTTCTCCTTCAGCTGCTACCCCATCTGATATCTATCTCTCTGAGTACTCTTTTCCTCAGACAGGTTGCAGACAGGGACACTGTGTCTCAAGGTTTTCTTTCCTGATGTTTCCTAAACATAAGGTTACAGGCCCTTTTGCCTTGGATGAGGCTCACATCCAGAGAAGCTTTCAGTAACTAGCAGTCTTAGGTATGTGAGTGTTTTACTGAGGTTCCAAGTTTGTACCTATTGGAAATATTGGTCTTAGGTTCCCAATTCCTTCTGAATTGGCAACTGAAAGCTTTTTTATTTCCGGAAAGTGGGTAACCTCAACCTCACACCCTTCTGCTGTTTTTTGTGCAGCCAAGGTGTGAGGGATGGGATATAAGCAAAGCAAAAAGTGTCCTTTTCCCCAGGTAGACAGTATGTACCTGCAAGGCCCCCAGAATGTGTAACACGTAGAGTGCTGGCCTTTCCTCTACAAATGGTAATGACACTATCTTGTAACTAGCTATAGACACACAGAAATGTTTATAGTTTCTAAATGGCTGTGCTTACAGTGATTCTTTTCATTGCTATAGAATTGTACTTTTACTGGCTTATGGGTGTAAAAAGGTAGTAGTGTGGCCAATAATCATAAAGATCCTCACAATTTTACAAATTATGAAACATTTGAACAGCTAGATCCTGGGAAGTTCAGGGACTGATGTAACTCTGGACTCTCTAAAGTGGGAGATTTGTGGGCCTTCATTTTAGAGCCCTGCCATTAATGTGTTCTAACCAACCCCAGTCCTTCTTTCTTTTGGTTGAACCTCTAGGGAAAGAGATAATTTTATTTGTTTCACTCGGCTCAGGTGTCCAATATACCGAGACTAGCAGCATCTTGTGTGTATATACATATATATACACACACACATATTTTTTATATATATATATACACACACACACAGTATATATATATACTACATATATATATACTATATATATGTACTATGTGTGTGTGTGTGTGTGTGTGTATATATATAGCCTTTGTTCTCTGAGTACTGCTGGCCCACCAATAGGGATATATGCATGACAGTTAAGTTTTTATGACAGCAGAGTTTTTACCCCTATCGGTGGGGCAGTAGTACTCAGACAACAAAGGCTATACAAATAGTAATATCAGTGATGGTTAGCACTTGCGTGCTTACAGTGTTCCAGGTACTGTTGTAGTGCTTTACAAATGCAGTAATTAATTGAATAATATCAGCAATTCTATGAGGTAATTATGTTTAGCTCCATTATACACATGAGGAAACTGAAATACAGAAAGGTTAAGTAATTTTCCACAGAAGACACAGTAAATAGTGGAGCTGAGATACAAGACTATGCATTCTCTCTCTAGATTAATATTGTTCAGTAGAAATAAATTATGAGGCAATATGCAATTTTACATATTCTAGCAGCTGTATTTTAAAAAGGGAAAAGAAAAAGGTGGAATTCATTTTAATAGTACATATTATTTAACTAAATATGTCAAAATACTTTAAACATATTGCATTAGCCACATTTTAAAAATATAATTTCAACTTTTATTTTAAATTCAAGGGGCACATGTGCAGGTTTGTTATATGAATCTATTGTGTGATACTGAGGTTTGGGATACAAATGATCCCATCACCCAGATAGTGAGCATAGTATCCAACAGTTTTTCAAAACTTTCCTTCGCTCACACCCTTCCCCATCTATTAGTCCCCAGTGTCTATTGTTGCTATCTTTATGGTCATGAGTAGCCAGTATTTAGCTCCCACTGAGAAATGAGAACAATGTGATATTTGTTTTTTGTTCCTGTGTTAATTAGCTTAGGATAATGACTTCTGAGTGCATCCATGTTGATGCAAAGGACATGATTTCATTCTTTCTATGGCTGTGTAGTATTCCGTGATGCATATACACCAAATTTTCTTTATCCAGTCCACCATTGATGGGCTTCTAGATTTATTCCATGTCTTTGCTATGGTGATAGCATAGTGATGAACATACAAATGCATGTGTCTTTTTAGTAAAACTATTTATTTTCTTTTGGGTATATACCCAGTAATGGGATTGCTGGGTCAAATGGTAGTTCTGTTTTAAGTTATTTGAGAAATCTTCAAACTGTTTTCCACTATGGCTGAACTAATTTACATTCCCATCAGCATTCTCTTTTCTCTGCAGCTTCAGCACTATCTGTTGTTTCTTTACTTTTTAATCATAGCGATTCTGACTGGTGTGAGAGGATATCTAATTGTGGTTTTTATTTGTATTTCTCTGATGATTAGTGATGATGAGCATTTTTTCATATATTTCTTGGCTGCTTGTCTATCTTCTTTGGAGAAGTGTCTGTTCATGTCTTTTGCCCACCTTTAAATGGGGTTATTTGTTTTTTGCTTGTTTAATTGTTTAAGTTCCTTATAGATTCTGGATCTTAGATCTCTGTTGGATGCATAGTTTGTAAATACTTTCTCCCATTCTGTAGGTTGTTTATGACATCACATGAGTGTCAGGATTAACTGACTGTACAATATTTAAAGTACTGCCCAATACCTGACATATATCATTAATTGTTAAATATCATTATCATCATTATGCTGGCATGCTCTATAGCTCCTGTCTCCTCCATTTCTAGCATATTGTCATATACACATTACAGTAAAAAATCCTTCTTTTTAGGAACTTCCAACAGTTCTTTATATTCATTTTCCCAATGCATCCTCGCTACCGCCATGGTAGGTAGATATTATTGTCCCCAATTTACAATTGAAGCAACTAAAATCCAGTGAAATAAAAGAGCTTGCATAGTTCACAAAACTAGGAAATGAGAGTGCCTTAATTTTTATTCATCTTAAAAGCATAGACATTATCATATTCTTTTTTTTATACTTGGTATATTTTTGAAGTAATAAACATAATTACTATTACTATTGAGCCCAAAGATATTTTATTAAAGTTATTTTAAGTCACATGAAAGGTTATGTAGAGGATTTTACATTTCATTTTCAAGAATTAATATTTGAGATACTGAGAAATTACACTGGAATTGCATACTTTAGTGATTGTATTACCACATACATTAAAACTGTGCTCTTTTGGACATATTGACTTATTGTATTTCATTCTGGAAATTGCTGTAATTATGTCCGTTATAGAACATTTGCAAAAAACAACAAAAAATTACCTGTAATCATAGCACCAAAAGAGTAGTTATTCACTGTTAATGTTTTGCCTACGATTTTCACATGATTGAGGTTATACTAGGAATATACTGCTATAACCTTCTCATTTCACTTACATTAAATGACATTACATTGTAGGAATTTCCAAAGGGCAGTAAAACTTTTAGGAAACACCACTTTATTTTATTTTATTTTACTTTAATTACTGGGGTACATGTGCAGGATGTGCAGGTTTGTTACAAAGGTAAACTTTTACCATAGTGGTTTTCTGCACCTATCAATCCATCACCTAAGTGTTAAGTCCAACATGCATTAGCTATTTTTTCTGATGCTCTTTTCACCCCTGAGAGGCCCCAGTGTGAGTTATTTCCCTCCCTGTGTCCATATGTCCTCATTATTCAGCTCCCACTTATGAGTGAGAACATACAGTGTTTGGTTTTCTATTCCTGCATTAGTTTGCTGAGGATAATGGCTTCCAGCTCCATCCATGTCCCTGCAAAGAATATGATCTCATTTCTTTTTATGGCTGCATAGCATTCCATGGTGTAGATGTACCACATTTTCTTTATCCAGTCTATCATTTAGGGGAATTTGGGTTGATTCCATGTCTTTACTATTGTGAATAGTGGTGCAATGAACATATATGTGCACGTATCTTTATAATGGAATGATTTATATTCCTTTGGGTATATACCCAATAATGGGATTGCTGGATCAAATGGAATTTCTGGTTCTAGGTCTTTGAAGAATTGTCACACTGTCTTTCACAATGGTTGAACTAATTTGCATTCTCACCAACAGTATAAAAGCATTCCTTTACCTCTGTAGCCTCGGCAGCATCTGTTGTTTCTTGATTTTTAATAATTGCCATTCTGACTGGTGCGAGATGGTATCTCATTTAGGTTTTTATTTGAATTTCTCTAATGATCAGTGATGTTGAGCTTTTTTTCATGATTGTTGGCTACATAAATGACTTCTTTTGAGAAGTGTCTGTTTATGGCCTTTATGCAACACCACCTTTATTGGCCATACAGTTGTCTGTTGTAGATATCTATAATTATTTATTTGGAGACAGGGAAATTTTATGTGTTTTTCTAATATAAATAATGATGCAATGACCAGCTTTCTGTATGGATAATTCTTGCTAGATTGGATTACTGTTCTTATGATGGATTCTTAAAAGGAGAATCACTGGCTCAAATGGTCAACTTTATAAGGCTCTTGACAAGTACATTAACTTTAATATGTTGATTACATATTAACATGTTGATATGGGTGTTCTTTTAGTAAAGTTGGTCGGATGACTTGTTTATGTAGTTAAAGTTTGCATTGTTTTATTTCTTCTTAGGTTTGAGGAAGCAATGAAGGAGGCTCATGCTGTAGATCAAAAGCTTGCAGAGAAGCACGAAGATGAAGCCACCCTGGAAAATAAATGGCCCTTCCTTGGGGTTCCTTTGACAGTCAAGGAAGCTTTCCAGCTACAAGGTACTATTCTTTTATTTTTGGCTACATGAGTTTAATTCACAAGTTGCTACATTTTCTAAGCTTATAAACTAAAAAGAATGTTATAAAAGTGAAGGACTAATTCATGCTGCTTCCTCAGTTTTGAAATGAGAGGAAACGTTCAGCAAGTTGCATTGGGAAAAATGATAATGGTCATCCTCTGTTAGCTCTGTATGGCATATGGGGGCACTATGCTCAGTATCCATTAATCCTCACAGCAAACTTATAAGAATAGTATTATTGATCTCAGTTTTCAGATAAGAAAATTGAGGCTCATGACCCTAAAGTAGTTTGGCTAAAGCCAAACTTGGATTCTGATAAAGACCTGTGCTTTCTCTGTCATACAGTTCTTATTTTGTAACTTCCTGCTAGCCTCAAAAGTAAATGAAAATCCCAAATATTTGGAAAGTAAGCGACATATTTTTAAATAACCCATAGGTCAAAGAAATGAATCACAAGGAAACATTTAAACTGAAAGAAAAAATATAATAATATAACAAAATTTATGGGATGTAACTAGATTAATATTTAGAGGGAAATGTATGGCTTTCAGTGAATATATATTTTAAAAAAGATTTAAAATCAATAACTGAAACCTGGCCTTAAATGGCTCCTGTGAAAGGGGTCAGTGAAGGAACTGAGGCCTCACCTTCACTGGAAATCTCTGGGATCCTAGCTGTAGGGGACCCCTTGTCGCCCATGGGTATATGAGCTGGCAGGAAGATCTGACGGAGAGGAGGCGGAGACAGGCCTTCAGAGGGCTTGGAGCCTGGAAGCTTTTGGTACTCTGGGCAGCTCCAGCTGAGAGTAGCCATAGGCACCAATCCCCAGGGCTTCCCATTCCTCCGTGGAGGTGCAGGCCAGGTGACCTCTGACCCAAGAGAGAGCAGAGCCAGCTTCTTCACGGGACTGAGGTGCATCTGCTCTGCAAGCTTTACTGCCTGTCAGCCTCTCCCAGCATCCATGCCTAGCTGCTTTGCAGGAGCAGGTGCACATAACAGCCCTTGCAGCCCAGCCTCAGTGTATTGATGCACCTGAGTACTTTCCTAGCTAGCCTTGAGCATATTGGATCCCCTAGCACAGGCAGAACCGAACCCCAGCTAAGGGACAGTTATGTGCACCCAGAGCTATAGCATGATACTTGAGAGTAAGGAGCAGAGATCTGTGGACAGTAATGAAGTTGGAGAGGAGTTCCCAACCCCAGAACACTGAGAGGTGAGAGATGCATGGGTTCCTGGGCCAGATGAGACTCCACAGGGTGGGTCCATAGAGTGTGGCATATCTCTCTGCTGCAACCCCTGCCCGAGAGGGCTGGTGGTACAGAATAGCTAACAAAAGAAATGCCAGTGCAGCACCACTGATCACAGGGGGCACTCCCAAATCCCAGGAGCAGATCTGGTGAGGGAGGTGCTATCTCTTTCTGCTCTCCCAACTCAATAGCATGCCTACATGCTAAAGGAAATACAAAAGAGCTGCACAGCTTGGTATTAACCTAGCTACTGGCCATTACTCTTAAACGCTTCATCTACTGGATTGCAGCCCAAACTACAACACCAGTCAGTCATCCGGCTAATATATACACCTGTGAAACCAAGTGCAAGAATTCAAACACACATAAAGATCCTACAGAGGCCAGGTGCAGTGGATCATGCCTGTAATCCCAGCACTTTGTGGGGCTGAGGGGGGTGGATCACCTGAGGTCAGGAGTTTGAGACCAACCTGGCCAACATGATGAAACCACGTCTCTACTAAAAAAAAAAAAAAAAAAAAAAATTAGGTGGGCATGGTGGCAAGCGTCTGTAGTCCCAGCTACTCGGGAGGCTGAGGCAGGAGAAACACTTGAACCCAGGAGGTGGAAGTTGCAGTGATCTGTGCCATTGCACTCCAGCCTGGGCAAGAAGCACAAAACTCCATACAAAAAAAAAAAAAAAAAAATCCTATGCAGAACACTGGCCTTCTGAAAGGATCCACAAACATAGCCAACTAACCATACTGAACTTACAACACAGTTACAGAAATACCAATCCTCAAATATTAGAATAAATCAGTGCAAGAACTCTGGAAATCCAAAAAGCCAAGTGTCCCTATTGACCTCAAAATAAGTCCAGTAGCTCCCCAGAAATGGTTTTTAACCAGTCTGAAATGACTGAGATGGCACAGTCTTCAGGATGTGGGTGTCAATGAAACTTACTGAGATTCAGGAGAAAGTTGAAATCCAATCCAAGGAATCCAAAGAATCCAGTAAAATGACCCAAGAGATGGGAGACAAAATGGACATTTTAGGAAACAACAAAACAGAGCTTCTAGAACTTAAAGACTCACTACGAGAATTTCATAATACAATTGGAAGTTTAACAGCAGAATAGACCAAGCTGAGGAAAGAATCCCAGAGCTTGAATACTGTTTTCACAGATCACCTTAGTCAGACAAAAATAAAGAAAAAAGAAATTATAAAATTAAAGAAAACTCCAAGAAATATGGAATAATATAAGAAAACCAAGCCTATGACTCATCAGCATTCTCAAGAGAGAAGGAGAGAGAATAATCAATTGGAAAATATATCTGAGGTGAAGAAGTTGACACCAGTCTTGGTGAAGAGGTTGACATGCAAATCAAAGTGGTACAGATAATGGTGGCCACATACTATGTAAGATGACCATTCCCAAGGAACATAGTAATCAGATTCATCAAGGTCAATGCAAAAATAAATAAATAAATAAATAAATAAATAAATAAATAAATAAATAAATCTTAAAGGCAGCTAGAGAGAAGGGTTAAGTCACATGCAGAGAGAACTCCATCAGGCAAGCAGTAGATCTGTCAGCAGAAACCTTAACAATGAGAAGATATTAGGGGTCTATTTTCAGCATCACTAAAGACAAGAAATTCCAGCCAAAAATTTCATATCCTCGCAAATAAACTTCATAAATGAAGGAGAAATAAAATTCTTCTCAGACACAAAAATGCTGAGAGAATATTTTTCAACTAGACCAACCTTACATGAGGCCCTTAAGGAAGTGCTAAACATGGATTCAAAAGAATGACACCGGCTGTCACAGAAACACTCAAGCTGATAGCTTGCATGCACTATAAAACAACTATTCAATCAAGTCTATATAACAAACAGCTAATAGCATGACTTGAATAAAATCACACGTATTTGAATGTAAATGAGCTACATGCCCCAGTTAAAATAGAGTGTCAGGCTGGATGAAAAAACAAGACCCAACCATCTGTTTTCTCTAAGAGGCCCATCTCACATGTAATGGTACCCACATGCTCAAAGTGAAAGGATGTAGGAAGATCTATCATGCAAACAGGAAACAAGAGCAGGAGTTGCTATTCTTTTTATCAGATAAAACAGATCTTAAACCAACAACAATCAGGAAATTCAAAGAAGGGCATTATATAATGATAAAGGTTTTAATTCAACGAGAAGACTGAACCATCTTAAATATGTATGCACCCAACATTGGAGTGCTCAGATTCACAGAAAAATCCTCGTGACCTAAGAAAAATCCTAGACAGCTGCAAAATAATAGTAGCAGATTTCAAAACCCCACTGACAGTGTTAGACAGATCATCAAGGCAGAAAACTAACAAAAGAAACTCAGGACTTTACCTCAACACTTGACCAATTGTACTTAATAGACATCTACAAAGTACTCCACCCAAAAACCATGGAATATACATTCAACTCATCTGTACATGGAGCATACTCTACATGGTCAGTCAGACTTCAAGTCTCAATAAATTAAAATATTAAATCTTACCATGCACGCTCTTGGACCAGAGTGAAATAAAAATAGAAATCAATATCAAGATCTCCCAAAACTACACAAATACATGGATATTAAACAATTTTCTCATGAAAAACTCCTAGGTGGACATTGAAATTAAGGCATAAATCAAAGACAGTGATTAATAACTCTTAGGTGAACATCAAAATTAAGGCAGAAATAAAAGAAAACAAAAAAAAAATCTCTAAAATTAATGAAAATAGTGACACATCTTACCAAAGTCATTAAGGTGCCACTCAAGCATTGTTACCAAGAAAGTTTATAGAACTAAATCCTTCTTCAAGAAGTTGGAAAGATCTCAAATTAACAATATAACATCACACCAAGGGGAACTATAATAATAAGAAAAAATCAATTCCAAAGCCAGCAGAAGAAAAGAAATAACTAAAATTAAAGAAGTTAGTAAAATATAGACGTAAAATTCTGTACAAAAGATAAATGAAATTAAGAGTTTGTTTTTCAAAAATAAGTTAGACTGAGGGGGTGTGAGCAAGATGGCCGAATAAGAACAGCTCCAGCCTCCAGCTCGCAGTGCGAGTGACACAGAAGACAGGTGATTTCTGCATTTTCAACTAGGGTACTAGGTTCATCTCACTGGGGAGTGCCAGACAATTGGTGCTGGTCAGCTAGTGCAGCCTGACCAGCGAGTGCTGAAGCAGGGCGAGGCATCACCTCACCTGGGAAGCTCAAGGGAGAAGGGAATCCATTTAGAAACTGAGACACACAACACCTGGGAAATCAGGTAACTCCCACCCTAATACTGCGCTTTACCAAGGGTCTTAGCAAACGGCACATCAGGAGATTATATCCCACACCTGGCCGGGAGGGTCCCATGCCCATGGAGCCTCCCTCATTGCTAGCACAGCAGTCTGAGATCTAACTGCAAGTCAGCAGCGAGGCTGGGGGAGGGGTGCCTGCCATTGCTGAGACTTAAGTAGGTAAACAAAGCCTCTGAGAAGTTCGAACTGGGTGGAGCCCACAGCAGCTCAAGGAGGCGTGCCTGTCTCTGTAGACTCCACCTATGGGGGCAGTCTGCCTGCTCAAGTGGGTCCCTGACCCCGAGTAGCCTAACTGGGGGACATCCCCCACAAGGTGCAGACTGACACCTCACATCTCAACGGCGGGGTATGCCACTGAGATGAAGCTTCCAGAGCAAGAATCAGACAGCAGCACTCACTGTTCAGCAATATTCTATCTTCTGCAGCCTCTGCTGTTGATACCCAGGCAATCAGGGTCTGGAGAGGACCTCAGGCAATCTCCAACACACCTACAGCTAAGGGTCCTGACTGTTAGAAGGAAAACTAACAAACAGAAAGGACACCCACATCAAAACCCTATCAGTACATCACCAGCATCAAAGACAAAAAGCAGATAAAACCACAAAGATGGGGAAAAAGCAGGTCAGAAAAGCTGGGAGTTCAAAAAATTCAAAAAATCAGAGCGCATTTCCCCCTCCAAAGGAATGCAGCTCATCGCCAGCAATGCATCAAAACTGGACGGAGAATGACTTTGATGAGTTGAGAGAAGAAGGCTTCAGTTGATCATACTTCTCAGAGCTAAAGGAGGAACTACGTACTGAAGGCAAAGAAACTAAAAATCTTGAAAAAAGAACGGAAGAATGGATAACTAGAATAATCAATGCAGAGAAGGCCACAAACGAACAGACAGAGATAAAAACCATGACATGAGAAATACATGACAAATGCACAATCTTCAGTAACCGACTCGATCAACTGGAAGAAAGAGTATCAATGATTGAAGATCAAATGAATGAAATGAAGCGAGAAGAGAAGTCTAGAGGAAAAAAAGGAATAAGAAATGAACAAAGCCTCCAAGAAATATGGGATTATGTGAAAAGACCAAATCTACATCTGATTGGTCTCCCTGAAAGTGAGGTGAAAATGGAACCAAGTTGGAAAACACTCTTCAGGATATCATCCAGGAGAACTTCCCCAACCTAGTAAGGCAGGCCAACATTCAAAT
>NW_012102048.1:10341-11978 GCF_000951045.1 Mandrillus leucophaeus | reverse complement strand
GGTATTGATGGAACGTACCTCAAAATCATAAGAGCTATTTATGACAAACCCACAGCCAATATCATACTGACTGGGCAAAAACTAGAAGCATTCCCTTTGAAAACTGGCACAAGACAGGGATGCCCTCTCTCACCACTCCTATTCAGCATTGTTTTGGAAGTTCTAGCTAGGGTAATCAGGCAAGAGAAAAAATTAAAGATTATTCAGTTAGGAAAAGAAGAAGTCAAGTTGTCCCTGTTTGCAGATGACATCATTGTATATTTAGAAAATCCCATCATCTCAGCCCAAAATCTCCTTAAGCTGATAAGCAACTTCAGCAAAGTCTCAGGATACAAAATAAATGTGCAAAAACCACAAGGATTCTTATACACCAGCAACAAACAGAGAGCCAGATCATGAATGAACTTCCATTCACAATTGCTTCAAAGAGAATAAAATACCTAGGAATCCAACTTACAAGGGATGTGAAGGACCTCTTCTAGGAGAATGACAAACCACTGCTCAGTGAAATAAAAGAGGACACAAACAAATGGAAGAACATACCATGCTCATGGATAGGAAGAATCAATATCGTCCAAATGGCCATAGTGTCCAAGGTAATCTATAGATTCAATGCCATCCCCATTAAGCTACCAATGAGTTTCTTCACAGAATTGGAAAAACACTGCTTTAAAGTTCATATGGAACCAAAAAAATTGCCCGCATTGCCAAGACAATCCTAAACCAAAAGAACAAAGCTGGAGGCATCACGCTACCTGACTTCAAACTGTGCTACAAGGCTACAGTAACCAACACAGCATGGTACTGGTACCGAAACAGAGATATAGACCAATGGAACAGAACAGAGCCCTCGGAAATAATACCACACATCTACAGCCATCTGATCTTTGGTAAACCTTACAAAAAAAGAATTGGGGAAAGGATTCCCTATTTAATAAATGGTACTGGGAAAATATTCTTGCCATAAATGGAAAGCTGAAACTGGATCCTTTCCTTACTCCTTATACGTAAATTATTTCAAGATGGATTAGAGATTTAAATGTTAGACCTAATACCATAAAAACCCTAGAAGAAAACCTAGGTAATACCATTCAGGACATAGGCATGGGCAAGGACTTCATGTCTAAAACACCAAAAACAGCGGCAACAAAAGCCATTATTGACAAATGGGATCTAATGAAACTAAAGAGCTTCTGCACAGCAAAAGAAACTACCATCAGAGTGAACAGGCAAGCTACAGAGTGGGAGAAAAGTTTTGCAATCTACTCATCTGACAAAGGACTAATATCAAGAACCTACAAAGAACTGAAACAAATTTATGAGAAAAAAACAAACAACCCCATCCAAAAGTGGGCAATGGATATGAATAGACATTTCTCAAAAGAAGACATGCATACAGCCAACAGGGACGTGAAAAAATGCTTGTCATCACTGGCCATCAGAGAAATGCAAATCAAAACCACAATGAGATACCATCTCACACCAGTTTGAATGGCAATCATTCAAAAGTCAGGAAGCAACAGGTGCTGGAGAGAATGTGGAGAAATAGGAACACTTTTACACTGTTGGTGGGATTGTAAACTGGTTCAACCATTGTGGAAAACAGTATGGTGATTCCTCAAGGATCTAGAACTAGA
>NW_012102048.1:5306-9818 GCF_000951045.1 Mandrillus leucophaeus | reverse complement strand
TGACGAGTTGATGGGTGCTGACAAGTTGATGGGTGCAGCACACCAACATGGTACAATTATACATATGTAACAAACCTGCACGTTGTGCACATGTATTGTAGAACTTAAAGTATAATAATAATAATAAAAAAAATAAGTTAGAGTGCTACCTAGGTTAAAAAAGAAAGAGAAGATTCAAATAAGTACAATCAGAAAAGACTAACATAACATTACAACTTATTTAATGGAAATATGAAAGATTTTTGGATACTATGAAGAATTCAATGCACACAAATTAAAAAATATATATAGAAAATGAAAGTATTCCTGGAAACACACCATCCCCCAAGATTGAATCAGGAAGACAGTGAAACCTCGAACAGCCCAATATTGAGCTCTGAGATGGAATTGGTAATAAGAAACCTACCAATCAAAAAATGTCCTGGAGTAGATGGATTCACAGCCAAATTCTACCAGATATACAAAAAAGACATGGTACAAATACTACTGAAACTATTCTAAAAAATGGAGGAGGAAGGACTCCTGTCTAACTCATTCTATGAAGGTTTCATCACCGTAATACAAAAATCTGGCAGAGAGACGCCAGAAAATAAAAACTTCAGACCAATATCCCTGATTAACATAAACTCAAAAATCCTCAATAAAATTCTAGCAAAGCAAATCCAGCAGCACAACAAAAATTTAACTCATTGTGATCAAGTAGGGTTTATTCCTGGGATGCAAGATTAGATCAACATATGCAAATCATTTAATGTGGTTCACCACATAAACAATTAAATGTAAAAACCATGTGATCATTCCAATAGATGCAGAAAAATAACTTTTGGTATAATTGAACACCCCTTCTTTATACTTATTCCCAACAGACTAGGCATCAAAGGAACATACGTCAAAATAATAAGAGCCATCTATACCGAACACACAGGCAATGTCACACTAAATGGGCAAAAGCTGGAAGCATTCGTCCTGAGATCTGAAACAAGGAAAGGGTGCCCACTCTCACTACTCCTGTTTGACATAGTACTGGAAGTCCTAGCCAGAGCAATCAGAGAAGAGAAAGAAAAGGCTTCTAAATAGGAAAAGAAGTCAAGCTGTCTCTGTTGTTGATATGATCTTATGCTTAGAAAACGCTAAAGACTTCACCAAAATCCTACTAAAACTGATAAACGATTTTAGCAAGGTTTCAGAATACAAAATCAATGTAGTAAATCGGTAGCATAATAATGTCCTGGTTGAGATTCACACAGTCCCATTTACAATAGTCACAAATAAAATGGACTACTTAGGAATACAGCTAAACAAGGAGGTGAAAGATCTCTACGAGAACTGCAAAACACTGCTGAAAAAACCAGAAATGGTACAAATAGATGAAAAAAATTCTGTGTTCGTGGATTGGAAAAATCAGTATTGATAAAATTGCCATGCATCCAAAAGCAGTTTACAGATTTAACACTATTCCTACCAAACTACCAAAGATATTTTTCAAAGAATTGGAAAAAAAAAAAAAACTATTTTAAAATTCATATGTAACCTAAAAAGAACCTGAATAGCCAAAGCAATGCTAAGCAAATAGCATCCAGAGATATCACAGTATCCTCACTTAAAACTATATTAAAAAGCTACAGTCACCAAAACAGCATGGTACTGGTACAAAAACGGACACATAGACCAATGGAACAGATCAGAAAACTCAGAAATAAAGCCACACACATATAGCCATCTAATATTTTTCAAGGCCAACAAAAATATGCAATGGGGGAAAGACTCCCTATTTAATACATGGTGCTGGGATAACTCACTAGCCATGTTTGTAAGACAGAATCTATACACTTATATTTCACCATAGGCAAAACCTAACTCAAAATAGATAAATATTTAAAATGTAAGACCTCAAACTATAAAACATTCGAGATGAAAACCTAAGAAATACCCTTCTCTATATTGACCTTGTCCCCCCACCCCCCCCCAAAAAAAAAAAAACGTAGTCAACTCCCTAAAGCTATTGCAACTAAATGAAAAATTGACAAGTGGGACTTAATTAAACTAAAGACCTTTTGCAAAGCAAAATAAACCATCAACAGAATAAACAGGCAACCTACAGATTGGGAGGAAATATTCATAAACCATGCATGCAATAAAGGTATAATATCCAGAATCTATAAGAAACTTAAGCAAATCAACAACTAATAAACAAATAACCCATTAAGAAGTGACCAAGAGACATGATCAGACATTACTCAAAAGAAGATAGACAAGTGGCCAACAAATATTTGCAAAAATGCTCATCAGGATCAAGTTCACAAATAGCAATATTAGCCGTAAATGTAAACGGGCTATATGCCCCAATTAAAAGACACAGACTGGCAAATTAAATAAAGAGCCAAGACCCATTGGTGTGCTGTATTCAGGAGACTCATTGCACATGCAAAGACACACATAGGCTCAAAATAAAGGGATTGAAGAGTATTTATCAAGCACATGTAGAGTAAAAAAAAGCAGGAGTTGCAATTCTAGTCACTGATAAAACAGACTTTAAGCCAACAAAGATGAAAAAAGACAAAGGAGGGCATTACATAATCGTAAAGGGACCTCTGTACCAAGAAGAGCTAACTATCCTAAATATATATGTACCCAATACAGGAGAACCCAGATTAATAAAGCAAGTTCTTAGAGACATACAAAGAGACTTAAAGAGTCCTATACCATAATAGTGGGAGACTTTAACACCCCGCTGTCAATATTTGACAGATCAACAAGACAGAAAATTAACAAGAATATTTAGGACTTGAACTCAGCTCTGGACCAAGTAGACCTAATAGATAGCTACAGAATTCCCCACCCCAAATCAACAGAATATACATTCTTCTCAGCATCACATTGCAGTTATTCTAAAATTGACCAAATAATAGGAAGTAAAACACTCCTCAGACAATGCAAAAGAATGGAAATTATAACCAACAGTCTCTTAGACCACAGTGCAATCAAATTACAATTCAGGATTAAGAAACTCACTCAAAACTGCACAACTACATGGAAGGTGAACAACCTGCTCCTGAATGAGTACTGGGTAAAGAAATTAAGGCAGAAATAAATATGTTATTTGAAACCAGTGAGAAAAAAGACACAATATACCAGGATCTCTGGGACACAGCTAAATCAGTGTTTAGAGGGAAATTTATAGCACTAAATGCCCAAAGGAGAAAGTAGGAAAGATCTAAAATTGACACCCTAACATCACAATTAAAAGAACTAGAGAAGCAAGAGCAAAGTAATTCTAAAGCTAGCAGAAGACATGAAATAACTAAGATCAGAGCAGAACTAAATGGGACAGAGACACACAAAAAGCCCTTCAAAAAAATAAATGAATCTAGGGGCTGGTTTTTTGAAAAGACTAACAAAATAGGTAGACTGCTAGCCAGACTAATAAAGAAGAAAAGAGGAGAATCGAACAGACACAATGAAAAATGATAAAGGGGATATCACTACTGATCCCACAGAAATACAAACTACCATCAGAGAATACTTATAAACACCTTTACGTAAATAAACTAGGAAGTGTAGAAAAAATGGAAAAATTCCTGGACACATAAACCCGCCCAAGTCTAAACCAAACCTGGAAGAAGTTGAATCCCTGAATAGGCCAAGAAGAAGTTCTGAAATTGAGGCAGTAATTAATATCCTACCAACAAAAGAAAAGCCCAGAACTAGATGGATTCACAGCCAAATTCTACCAGAGGTACAAAGAGGAGCTGGTACCATTCCTTCTGAAACTATTCCAAACAATAGACAAAGAGGAACTCCTCTCTAATCCATTTTATGAGGCCAGCATCATCCTGATACCAAACCCTGGCACAGACACAACAAAAAAAGAAAATTTCAAGTCAATATCCTTGATGAACATCATTGTGAAAATCCTTAATAAAATACTGGCAAACTGAATCCAGCAGTACATCAAAAAGCTCATCTTCCACAATCAAGTCGGCTTCATCCCTGGGATGCAAGGCTGATTCATCATACACAATTCAATAAATGTAATCCATCACTTAAACAGAACCACTGACAAAAACCACATGATTATCTCAATAGATGCAGAAAAGGCCTTCAATAAAATTCAACACCCTTTCATGCTTAAAACTCTGAATAAAGTAGGTGTTAATGGAACATATCTCAAAATAATAAGAGCTATTTATGACAAACCCACAGCCAATATCATACTGAATGGGCAAAAGCTGGAAGCATTCCCTTGGAAAACCGGCACAAAGATAAGGATGCCCTCCCTCACCACTCCTATTCAACATGGTGTTGGAAGTTCTGGCCAGGGCGATCAGGCAAGAGAAAGAAATAAAGGGTATTCAATTAGGAAAAGAGGATGTCAAATTGTCTATATTTGTAGATGACATGATTGTATACTTAGAAAACCCCATTGTCTTAGCCCAAAATCTCCTTAAGCTGATAAGCAACTTCAGCAAAGTCTCAGGATACAAAATCAATGTGCAAAAATCACAAGCATTC
>NW_012102048.1:2461-5256 GCF_000951045.1 Mandrillus leucophaeus | reverse complement strand
GTCTTAGCCCAAAATCTCCTTAAGCTGATAAGCAACTTCAGCAAAGTCTCAGGATACAAAATCAATGTGCAAAAATCACAAGCATTCTTATACACCAATAATAGACAAAAAGAGAGCCAAATCATGAGTGAACTCCCATTCACAATTGCTACAAAGAGAATAAAATACGTAGGAATACAGCTTACAAGGGATGTAAAGGACCTCTTCAAGGAGAAGTACAAACCACTGCTCAAGGAAATAAGAGAGGACAAAAACAAATGGAAAAACATTTCATGCTAATGGATAGAAAGAATCAATATTGTGAAAATGGCCATAATGCCCAAGTAATTTATAGATTCAATGCTATCCCCATCGAGCTACCATTGACTTTCTTCACAGAATTGGGAAAAACTACTTTAAATTCCATATGGAACCAAAAAAGACCTCCGATAGCCAAGACAATCCTAAGCAAAATGACCAAAGCTGGAGGCATCACATTACCTGACTGCAAAGTATACTACAAGCCTACAGTAACCAAAATAGCATGGTACTGGAACCAAAATAGATATATAGATCAATGGAACAGAACAGAGGCCTCAGAAATAATGTCCCACGTCTACAGCAATCTGATCTTTGACAAACCTGGCAAAAACAAGCAATGGGGAAAGGATTCCCTATTTAATAAATGGTGCTGGGAGAAATGGCTAGCCATATGCAGAAAACTGAAACCGGACCCCTTTCTTACACCTTATACAAAAATTAACTCAAGATGCATTAAAGACTTAAACATATGACTTAAAACCATAAAAACCCTAGAAAGAAACCTAGGCAATACCATTCAGGACATAGGCATGGGCAAAGACTTCATGACTAAAACATAAAAAAAAATGGCAACAAAAGCTAACATTGACAAATGGGATCTAATTAAACTAAAGAGCTTCTGAACAGCAAAAGAAACTATCATCAGAGTGAACGGGCAACCTATAGAATGGGAGAACATTTTTGCAATCTAGCCATCTGACAAAGGGCTAATATCCAGAATCTACAAGAAACTTAAACAAACTTACAAGAAAAAAACAAACATCCACATCAAAAAGTGGGTGAAGGATATGAATAGACACTTCTCAAAAGAAGACATTTATGCGGCCAACAAACATATGAAAAAAAGCTCATCATCCCTGGTCTTCAGAGAAATACAAATCAAAACCACAATGAGATACCATCACATGCTAGTTAGGATGGTGATCATTAAAAATTCAGGAAACAACAGATGCTGGAGAGGATGTAGAGAAATAAAGATGCTTTTACACTGTTGGTGTGAGTGTAAATTAGTTCAACCATTGTTGAAGACAATGTGGCGATTCGTCAAGGATCTGGAACTAGAAATACCATTTGATCCAGCAATCCCACTACTGGGTATATACCCAAAAGATTATATATCATTCTACTATAAAGCCACATGCACACATATGTTTCTTGTGGCACTGTTCATGAAAGCAGACTTGGAACCAACCCAAATGCCAATCAGTGATGGACTGGATAAAGAAAATGTGGCATATATACACCGTGCAATACTATATAGCCATAAAAAAGGATGAGTTCATGTCCTTTGCAGGGACATGGATGAAGCTGGAAACCATCATTCTTAGCAAACTAACACAAATCAGAAAACACTGCATGTTGTCACTCACAAATGGAAGTTGAGTAATGAGAACACATGGACACAGGGAGGGGACCATCACACACTAGGGCCTGTTGGGGGTTCGGGACCTAGGGGAAGGATACCATCAGGAGAAATACCTAATGTAGATGACGTATTGATGGGTGCAGCAAACCACCATTGCACATTTATACCTATGTAACAAACCTGCACGTTCTGCATATGTATCCCAGAACTTATAGTATAATAATAATAATAAATTCCAATTGAAACCTCTCCTTTTTTTCTGGTTTCCATTTACTTGGTAGATTTTTCTCAATTTTTAAAATTTTGAGCCTATGGATGTCATTGCATGTAACATGGGTGTGTTGAAGACAGCATACCAATGAGTCTCACTTCTTTATCTGACTTGCCACTATGTGCCTTTTAATTGGGGCATTTAACCTGTTTACATTCAAGGTTAGTATTGATATGTTCGATTTGTTGCTGTCATCATGTTGTTACTTGGTTATTATGCAGATCTGTTTGTGTTATTGCTTGTTAGTGTCAACAGTCTGTGTACTTGTGTGTTTTTGTAGTGGTTTGTAATTACCTATTATTTCCACATTTAGTGCTTCTTCCAGAGGCTCTTATAAGGCACATCTGGTGGCAACAAATTTTCTTAGCATTTGCTTGCCTGAAAAGGATCTTATTTCTCTTTTGTTTATGAAGCTTAGTTTGGCTGGATATGAAACTCCAGGTTGCATTTTTTTGTTTTTAAAGAATATTCGATATAGGTCCCCAATCTCTTCTTCCATGTAGGATTTGTGCTGAGAGGTCTGTTGTTAGTTTGCTGGGCTTCCTTTTATAAGTGACCTACCCTTTCTCTCTAGCCTTTAACATTTTTTTCTTTCATTTCAGCAGCGGAGAATCTGATGATTGTGTGTCTTGGGGATAACCTTCTCATGAAGCATTTTGTGTGGGTTCTCAGTATTTTCTGAATTTGAATGTTGACCTCTCTATCTAGGTTGGAGAACTTTCTCCTTGGTGGTATCCTGAAATATATTTTCTAATTTGTCTTTTTTCTCTTTTTCTTTTTCTGGAATGTCAATGAGTTCTAGATTTGGTCTCTTTATGTTATTCCATAATTCAGGGAGGTTTTGTTCATTAAAAAATT
>NW_012102048.1:0-1695 GCF_000951045.1 Mandrillus leucophaeus | reverse complement strand
ACATGGGGGTTTTGTGTGGCCACAAATTTTCAAATCCTTTGGGTAAATAGCAAGGATTGCTGCATTAAATGATAAGAGATTGTTTATTTTTGTAGAAGACCACCAAATTGTCTTTCAAAGTGGCTGTAACATTTTACCTTCCCATTAGCAATGAATGAAAATTCTTTTTGTTCTACATCTTTGTCAGCATTTAGTGTGGTCAGTGTTTTGGGTTTTGGCCATTCTTATAGTGTGTCATAGTATCTCATTATTCTTTAATTTGCATGTCTCTGATGGCATATGCTGTTGAATAATATTTCATATGCTTATTAGATATCTGTGTATCTTCTTTGCTGAGGTACTTATTCAGGGTTTTTGCCCATTTTTATTGGGTTGTAAATTTTCGTATTTTAGATTTTTAAGAGTTCTGTATAAAATTTGGGTAATATTCTTTTATCAGATATGTCCTTTGTAAATATTTTTTTCCAGTCTGTCGCTTGTCTTCTCATTCTCCTGATGCTGCTTTTTGCAAAGCAGAAGTTCTGAATTTTAATGGAGTTCAGTTTATCAATCACCTCTTTCATGGATCACGCCTTTGGTATTTTATTTAAAATGCCATCTCAATGCCCAGGTTCACCAAGAATTTCTCGTATGTCATTCTCCAGGATTTTTGTAATCTTGCATTTTACATTGAAGTCTGTGATCCATTTTGAACTAATTTTTGTGAAAGGTTCAAGGTCTGTGTCTAGATTAATGTTAGGGGTGAGGATGTGAACGTCCAGTTGTCTTAACACCATTTGTTGAAAAGAGACTGCTCCATTTTATTAATAGCCTTTGCCCCTTTGTCAAACATCAATGGATTATACTTAGGTGAGTTTATTTCTGAGCTCATATTCTGGTCCATTGATTTATTTGTCTGTTTTTTCACTAATACTATAATGTCTTGGTTACTGTATGTTTATAGTAGGTTTTGAAATTGAGTGCTGTCAGTCCTCTAACTTTGCTCTTTTCTTTCAATATTGAATTTACTCTCCTGGGTCTTTTTCCTCTTCACATAAACTTTAGAACCAATTTGTCAATTTCTACAAAATAACTTCCTGGGATTCTGATTGGAATTGCATTGAGTCTGTACATTCATTTGGAAAGAACTGACATCATGACAATATTGAGTTTTTCTACCCATGACCTGGAATATCTCTCCATTTATTTTTTTTCTTTTTTGATATTATTTATCAGAGTTTTGTAGTTTTCCTCATATGTATCTTGGATTTTTTTTTAGATTTACACTCAAGTATTTTATTTTTAGGGCTGCTAATGTAAGTGGCAATGAGTTTTAAATTTCAAATTTCACTTGTTCATTGATGGTACATAGAAAAGTGACTTATTTCTCTTGTATTTTGCAACTTTTATAAAATAACTTATTAGTTATCAGATTGTTTCACAGATTTAAAAATTTTTCTACTAGACAACTATATCATCTGCAAACAAAGACTGTATGATTTTGTTCTTACCAATCTGTAAACATTTTATTTCCTTTTTTTGTCTTATTGCAGTAGCTAAGTGTTGCAGTAAGATGTTGAAAGCAGAAGGGAAGGGGGATAGCTTTGCTTTGTTTGAAATTTGCCTTCAAATTTCTTATTATTAAGTATGATATTTGCTTTGTCTGAAATTTGAAGCCTTCAAATTTCTTATTATTAAGTATGATATTAGCTATAG
>NW_012102047.1:61300-76385 GCF_000951045.1 Mandrillus leucophaeus | reverse complement strand
ATGTTCTCACTCATAGGTGGGAACTGAACAATGAGATCACTTGGACTCGGGAAGGGGAACATCACACACCGGGGCCTATCATGGGGAGGGAGGAGGGGGGAGGAATTGCACTGGGAGTTATACGTGATGTAAATGACAAGTTGATGGGTGCTGACGAGTTGATGGGTGTAGCACACCAACATGGCACAAGTATACATATGTAACAAACCTGCACGTTATGCACATGTACCCTAGAACTTAAAGTATAATAATAATAAAAAAAAGAAGTAACATACAAAAGGGAGGCATATTTATTCCCAGTGACACTCCTGGAAGATGTTTCCTATGGTCGAGAAGGGTCTTTTCTCGCTTCACTGGTGGTTTTTGGCCTTAGCATGTGTTAAAATGTGAGATTTCAGGTTAGTTGACTGAGCAAACTTCTTATTACAACCAACGAAGGGGCACACATAGGGCTTGTCTCTGGCACAGATTCACACTTGTATACCCAAATTGAAGTCCAGGGGAAAGCATTTCCCAAAAGGAGGGGCCAAGATGGCCAGATAGGAACAGCTTCGTTCTGCAGCTCCCAACCAGACCAACACAGAAGGCGGGTGATTTCTGCATTTTCATCTGAGGTACCCAGTTCATCTCATTGGGACTGGTTAGGCAGTGGGTGCAACCCACGGAGGGTGAGCAGAAGCAGGGTGGGGCATCGCTTCACCTAGTAAGAACAAGAAGCCCGAGACCTCCCTCTCCCAGCCAAGGGAAGCCATGAGGGACTGTGCTACCTGCCCAGGTAACTATGCTTTTCCCATGATTTTTGCAATCTGAAGATCAGGAGATTCCCTCATGTCCTTATGCCACAGGGCCCTAGGTTTCAAGCACAAAGTGGGACAGCTGTTTGGGCAGAGCGAGCTGCAAGTTTTGTTGTTGTTGTTGTTGTTGTTGTTGTTTTGTGCTCCAGTGGTGCCTGGAACCCCAGCAAGACAGAACCGTTCACTCCCCTGGAAAGGGGGCTGAAGCCAGGGAGCCAAGTGTTCTCGCCTAGTGGTGAACTGCAAGCGAAGAACCACTGGCTTGAAATTCTCACTGCCAGCACGGCAGTCTGAAGTTGACCTGGGAAAATAGAGCTTGGTGGAGGGAGGAACACCCGCCATTAATGAGGCTTTAGTAGGCGATTTTCCACTAACAGTGCTAAGGAAGCTGGTAGGACTGGACTGGGCAGTGTCACCACAGTCCGGCAAAGTGGCTTAGGCCAAACTGCTTGTCTAGATTTCTCCACACTGGGAAGGGCATCTCTGAAGGAAAGGTAACAGCCCCAGTAAGGGGCTTACAGACGAAACCCACAGTTCCCTGAGACAGAGCACATGGGGGAAGGGGAAGCTATGAGTGTAGCTTCTACGGATTTCATCTTTCCTGCCAGCCGGCTCTAAAGAGAGTGGCTAATACTGACAGGTGGGACTCTCCCAGCACAGCACACCAGCTCTGCTAAGTGACAGACTGCCTCCTTAAGTGGATCCCCTACTCCTGTGCCTTCTGACTGGGAGAGACTTCCAAACAGGGGTCAACAGACATCTCCTACAGAAGCGCTCCGGCTGGCATCAGACTAGTGCCCCTCTGGGATGGACTTCCAGAGGAAGGAGCAGGCAATAATCTTTGCTGCACTGCAGCCTCCAATGGTGGTACCCAGGTGAATAGCATCTGGAGTGGACCTCAAGCAAACTGTAGCAGACCTGCAGAAAAGGGCCTTGACCGTTAGAAGAAAAACTAACAGAAAGCAACAACATCAACAGAAAGGACCCCCACAAAAAAACTGCATCCAAAGGTCATCAGCCTCAAAGATCAAAGGTAGATAAATTCAAGAAGATGAGGAAAAACCAGTACAAAAACACTGAAAATTCCAAAAACCAGAGTGCCTCTTCTCCAAATGATCACAACTCCTCTCTAGCAAGGGCACAAAAGTGGATAGAGAATCAGTTTGACAAATTGACAGAGTAGGCTTCAGAACCTGGATAATAACGAACTGCTCTGAGCTAAAGGAGCATGTTCTAATTCAATGCAAGGGAGCTAAGAACATTGATAAAAGGTTACAGGAACTGCTATCTAGAATAACCAGTTTAGAGAGGAACATAAATGTCCTGATGGAGCTGAAAAACACAGTATGAGAACTTCATGAAGCATACACAAGTATCAATAGTGGAATCGATCCAGTGGAAGAAAGAATATCAGATATTGAAGATTAACTTACTGAGATAAGGCGTGAAGAAAAGATTAGAGAAAAAAGAATGAAGAGGAATGAACAAAGCCTCCAGGAAATATGGGAATATGTGAATAGACCAAATCTATGATTGATTGATGTACCTGAAAATGACAGGGAGAATGGAACAAAGTTGGAAAACACACTTCAGGATATTATCCAGGAGAAATTCCCCAAACAAGCAAGACAGGCCAACATTCAAATTCAGGAAATACAGAAAATACCACTAAGATACTCCTGGAGAAGATCATCCCCAAGACAAATAATCATCAGATTCTCCAAGGTTGAAATGAAGGAATAAATGTTAATGGCAGCCGGAGAGAAAGGTCAGGCTACCTACAAATGGAGCCCATCAGACTAACAGCAGATCTCTCTGCAGAAACCCTACAAGCCAGAAGAGAGTGGGGGCCAATATTCAACATTCTTGAAGGAAAGAATTTTCAACCCAGATTTACATATCCAGCCAAACTAAGCTTCATAAGTGAAGGAGAAATAAAATCCTTTACAGACAAGCAAGTGCAGAGGGATTTTGTGACTACTAGGCCTGCCTTACAAGAGCTCCTGAAGGAAGCACTAAATATGGAAAGGAAAAACCAGTACTAGCCACTACAAAAGCATACCAAATTGTAAAGGCCACTGACATTATGAAGAACAAGCTTCAAGTAATGTGCAAAATAATCAGCTAGCATTATGATGACAGGATCAAATTCACATATTACAATATTAACCTGAAATGTAAATGGGCTAAATGTCCCTATTTCAAAAGTCCCAGACTGGTAAATTGAATAAACAGTCAAGACCCATCAATGTACTTTATTCAGGAGACCCATCTCACATGCAAACACACACATAACCTCAAAATAAAGAGATGGAGGAATATTTACCAAGCAAATGGAAAGAAAAAAAAAAAAAAGCAGTGGGTTTAAGCCTAGTCTCTGATAAAACAGGCTTTTAAACAGCAAACATCAAAAAAGACAAAGAAGGGCATTACATAATGGTAAAGGCATCAATGGAAGAAGAAGAGCTAACTATCCTAAATATATATGCATCCAATACAGGAGCACCCAGATTCATAAAACAAGGTCTTAGAGATCTAGGAAGAGACTTAGACTCCCACACAATAATAGTTGGAGACTTTAACACCTTACTGTCAATATTAGACAGATCAACAAGACAGAAAATTAACAAGGATATTCAGGACTTGAACTCAGCTCTGGACCAAGTGGACCTAACAGACATCTACAGAATTCTCCACCCGAAATCAACAGAATATACATTCTTCTCAGCACCACATCTCATTAAATCCAAAATTGACCACATAGTTGGAAGTAAAACACTTCTCAGCAAATGCAAAATATGGAAATCATAACAAACAGACTCTCAGACCACAGTGCAATACAATTAGAACTCAGGATTAAGAAACTTACTTAAAATCGCACAACTACATGGAAATTGACCAACATGCTCCTGAAAGACTATTGGGTAAACAACGAAATTAAGGCAGAAATAAAGAAGTTCTTTGAAACTAATGAGAACAAAGAGAGAACATACCAGAATCTCTCGGACATGGCTAAAGCAGTAAGAGGGAAATTTATAGCACTAAATACCCACATCAGAAAGCTGGAAATATCTGAAATTGACACGTGAACATCACAATTAAGAGAGAAGCAAGAGCAAACAAATTCAAAAGCTAACAGAAGATAAGAAATCACTAAGATTAGAGCAGAACTGAAGGAGATAGGGACATGAAAAACTCTTCAAAAAATCAATGAACCTAGGAGCTGGATTTTGAAAAGGTTAAGAAAATAGACCACCAGCCAGACTAGTAAAGAAGAAAAGAGAGAAGAATCAAATAGACACAATAAAAATGATAAATGGTTTATCACCACTGATCCCACAGAAATACAATCTACCATCAGAGAATACTATAAACACCTCTATATAAATAAACCAGAAAATCTAGAAGAAATGGGTATATTCCTGGACACATACACTCTCCCAAGACTAAACCAGGAAGAAGTCAAATCCCTAAATAGACCAATAACAAGTTCTGAAATTGATGCAGTAATTAATAGCCTATCAACAACAACAACAAAAATGCCCAGGACCAGATGGATTCACAGACGAATTGTACCAGAGGTACAAAGAGGAGCTGGTACCATTGCTTCTGAAACTATTCCAAACAACAGAAAAAGAGGGACTCCTCCTTAACTCATTTTATGAAGCCAGCATCATCCTGATACCAAAATCTGGCAGAGACACAACAAAAAAAGAAAATTTCAGGCCAATATTCCTGATGAACATTGATGTGAAAATCCTCAATAAAATACTGACGAACCGAATCCAGCAGCACATCAAAAAGCTTATCTACCATGATCAATTTGGCTTCACCCGTGGGATGCAAGGATGGATCAACATATGCAAATCAATAAAAGTAATCCATCACACAAACAGAACCAATGACAAAAACCACATGATGATCCCAATAGATGCATAAAGTTCTTTCATAAAATTCATCATCCCTTCACGTAAAACCTCTCAGTAAACTAAGTATTGATGGGACATATTTCAAAATAATAAGAGCTGTTTATGACAACCCCATACCCAATATCATACTGAATGGGCAAAAGCAGGAAGCATTCCCTTTGAAAACCAGCACAAGACAAGGATGTCCTCTCTCACCACTACTATTCAAGATAGTATTGGAAGTTCTGGCCAGGGCAATCAGGCAAGATCAAGCAATAAAGCATATTCAAATAGGAAAAGAGGAAGTCAAACTGTCTCTGTTTGCAGATGACATGATTGTATATTTAGAAAACCCCATCGTCTAAGCCCAAAATCTCCTTAAGCTGATAAGCAACTTCAGCAAAGTCTCAGGATACAAAACCAATGTGGAAAAATTACAAGCATTCCTATACACCAACAACAGACAAGCAGAGAGCCAAATCATTAGTGAACTCCCATTCACAATTGCTACAAAGGGAATAAAATACCTAGAAATACAACTTACAAGGGATGTGAAGGACCTGTTCAAGGAGAACTACAAACCACTGCTCAAGGAAATAAGATGGGACACAAACAAATGGAAAAACACTCCATGGTCACGGATAAGAAGAATCAATATAGTGAAAATGGCCATAATGCCCAAAGTAATTTATAGATTCAATGCTATTCCCATTGATCTACTATTGACTTTCTTCACAGAATTATAAAAAAAACCTTTAAATTTCTTAAGAAACCAAGAAAGAGCCCATATAACCAAGACAATCCTAAGCAAAAAGAACAAAGCTGGAGGCATCATGCTACTTGACTTCAAACTATACTACAAGGCTACAGTAACCAAAATGGCATGGTACTGGTACCAAAGCAGTTATATAGACCAATGGAACAGAACAGAGGTCTCAGAAATAACACCACACATCTACAACAATCTGATCTTTGACAAACCTGACAAAAACAAGCAATGGGGAAAGGATTCTCTATTTAACGAATGGTGCTGGGAAAACTGGCTAGCCATATACAGATAACAGAAACCGATGTCCTCCTTACACCTTATACAAAAATTAACTCAACTTGAATTAAATACTTAAATGTGAATCCTAAAACCATAAAAACCCTAGAAGAAAACCTAGGCAACACCATTCAGGACATAGGCATGGGCAAAGGCTTCATGAATAAAACACCAAAAGCAATGGCGACAAAAGCCAAAACTGACAAACGGGATCTAATCAAACTAAAGAGTTTCTGCACAGCAAAATAAACTACCCTCAGAGTGAACAGGCAACCTACAGAATGGGAGAAAATTTTTGCAACCTACCCATCTGACAAAGGGCTAATATACAGAATCTACAAGAGACTTAAACAAATTTACAGGAAAAAAAAAAACCCATCGAAAAGTGGGTGATGGATATGAACAGACACTTCTCAAAAGAAGAAGTTTATGTGGCCAACAAACATATGAAAAAAAGCTCATTATTACTGGTCATTAGAGAAATACAAATCAAAACCACCATGAGATACCATCTCACACCAGTTAGAATGCCAAGTATTAAAACATCAGGAAACAACAGAGGCTGGCAATGCTGTGGCAAAATAGGAACAATTTGACACTGTTGGTGGGAGTGTAAATTAGTTCAATCATTTTGGAAGACGGTGTGACAATTCCTCAAGTATCTGCAACCAGAAATACCATTTAACCCAGCAATCCTATTGATGGATATATTCCTGAAGGAATATTAATTATTCTACTTTAAAGACACATGCACAAATATGTTTATTGCAGCATTAATTACAATAGCAAAGGCTTGGAACCCACCCAAATGCCCATCAATGATAGACTGGATAAAGAAAATGTGGCGCATACACACCATGAAATACTATGCAGCCACGAAAAAGAATGAGTTCATGTACTTGGAAGGGAAGTGGATGTAGCTGGAAGCCATCATTCTCAACAAACACAGGAACAGAAAACCAAAGACCACATGTTCTCACTCATAAGTGGGAGTTGTACAATGGGAACACATGGACGCAGGGAGGGGAACATCACACACCAGGTCCTGTCAGGGGATGGGGGACAAGGGGTGAGAGAGCACTAGGACAAATACCTAACTCATGCCGGGCTTAAAACCTAATTTACGGGTTGATAGGTACCTTGTACGTTGTTGGTAGGAATGTAAAATGATATAGCTGCTGAGGAAATCAGTATGGGAGTTGCTCAAATAATTAAAAATAGAATTACTAGATGTTTCAACAGTTTCACTTCTGGATACATACACCAAAAAGAACTAAAAGCAGGGACTCAAAGAACTATGTGAATATCCATGTTCATAGTAGCATTATTTACAATCGTCTAGAAGTAGAAGCAAACCAAGAGTTCATCAAAGAATGAATTGATAAACTAAATGTGGTATATAAATAACAATCAAATAATATTTAGTCTTAAAGAAGAAGGAAATTCTGACACACACTATAACATGGATGAAACTTGAGGATGTTATGCCGAGTGCAATAAGCCAGTCAGGATAGGACAAATGCTGTATGATTTCACTTATATGGTGTAGTCAGATAAGTCAAATTCGTAGAGACAGAAAGTACAAAGGTGGTTGCCAGGGGCTAGAGAGAAGCTAATTAATGAGTATGAGTTTCAGTTTTGCCAGATAGTGTTCTGTGAAAAGATGATGGTGATGGTAGCAAAACAATATGAATGTACTCAATGTCACTGAACTGTATACATAAAAATGATTGATGTTAAATTATATATTATGTATACTTCACCATAATTTAAAAAATAAGAAATGAAAGAACAATTTTTACAGAGAAAAGCATCTTGAGATACCAACCCTAATAATCCTGAGACATACCATGAATATACCAAACATATAGTTAGAATATACCAAAAATTAATAAATCATAAGTGAAGAGATTCAGTTAGTCTGGAATAGGTTCATATATTAATAAACAAATAACAATATGCTATTGCTATATAATGTCAAGTAAAAAAGCACCAGGATTCTAGTAAATAGAAAAATATGATGGAGAATGAGGGCATTAACAAATCTCTAGAAACTTCTCATACGGCATACAATTCTAAACTATTTATATTAACAACTTTAGTCACACACAGGCTGTGGGTAAAGTTGTTAATATAAATAGTTTAGGAAGACCTAGCAAAGCTTCTGATCTGACAACTCTTTCCAGACAACTCATCAATAGTAACATGTAAAATAAGTACAATTATTTATAGCACCTCTCTTTCTATCATATAAATGAATACGAGTTTTACGTGCAAAAAATACCATTAAAGTTTTATTTTACTTTATTTGACGTTTAGGATTCAATGTTGAAAAGATGCAAATTAAAAGTTTTCAGATTTGAACACTTAAGACAAGAATTGGATCATGAGTGCCTGAGAAACTGCACTTTGCCATTCATTTCAAAGTGACAGTAAAACAGTTAAAAGCAACGGCAGCAAAAGCCAAAATTGACAAATGGGATCTCATTAAACTATACAGCTTCTGCACAGCAAAAGAAACTACCATCAGAGTGAACAGGCAACCTACAGAATGGGAGAAAATTTTTGCAATCTACTCATCTGACAAAGGGCTAATATCCAGAACCTACAAAGAACTCAAACAAATTTACAAGAAAAAAACAAACAACCCCATCAAAAAGTGGGCAAAGGATATGAACAGACATTTCTCAAAAGAAGACATTCATACAGCCAACAGACACATGAAAAAGTGCTCGTCATCACTGGCCATCAGAGAAATGCAAATCAAAACCACAATGAGATACCATCTCACACCAGTTAGAATGGCAATCATTAAAAAGTCAGGAAACAACAGGTGCTGGAGAGGATGTGGAGAAATAGGAACACTTTTACACTGTTGGTGGGATTGTAAACTAGTTCAACCATGATGGAAAACAGTATGGCGATTCCTCAAGGATCTAGAACTAGATGTACCATATGACCCAGCCATCCCATTACTGGGGATATACCCAAAGGATTATAAATCATGCTGCTATAAAGACACATGCACACGTATGTTTATTGCGGCACTATTCACAATAGCAAAGACTTGGAATCAACCCAAATGTCCATCAGTGGCAGACTGGATTAAGAAAATGTGGCACATATACACCATGGAATACTATGCAGCCATCAAAAAGGATGAGTTTGTGTCCTTTTTAGGGACATGGATGCAGCTGGAAACCATCATTCTTAGCAAACTATCACAAGAACAGAAAATCAAACACCGCATGTTCTCACTCATAGGTGTGAATTGAACAATGAGATCACTTGGACTCGGGAAGGGGAACATCACACACCGGGGCCTATCATGGGGAGGGGGGAGGGATTGCATTAGGAGTTATACCTGATGTAAATGAGGAGTTGATGGGTGCTGACGAGTTGACGGGTGCAGCACAGCAACATGGCACAAGTATACATATGTAACAAATCTGCACGTTATGCACATGTACCCTAGAACTTAAAGTATAGTAATAATTAAAAAAAAAAAAACAGAAGGTAACATGATCATTAAAAATATTAGCTCTTTCTTTTGTTTGCTTAAATAATCAGGGGCCTAAGAAAATCAATATATCCCATAGAAGATTATTTTGGAATACACAGAATCTTTGCTGTCTATTCAGAATACACTGAACAGCAATAATCCTTTATATTATAGGTGAAGGCACTTAACTGTAAGCAAGAAAACATAGCCTTCAAAATTGAACAAACTTTGCTAATATTTTTACATGTTGTATAACTTTTCAAACTCATGTATTATAAACCAAAATACATGAAATTCACTCTGAATATTTGTGTTTCATTCAAGTCTTTCATATTCTGAAACAAACTAATAATTTATTTTAGGATTGATCTCAGTGAATCCACAATGTCAGAACTAATTTTATAATATTACCAAAATGTTATTAATATGTATTGCATTCATGATTCATCATTGCTATCTTCAAGTAAACCAATAAGCAAATGCAAACTATTTCTGTTAAAATTTTTGAGATAGTAGAAATATCAATACTTGTAACACACAAAACAGCTTTCTTGGGTCCTCAGTAAACTTGACAAGTGCAAAGGGGTTTGGAGACCAAAAAAATATTCCTTTAGAACAAAACTACTCTTTTCCTTGAAAAATAGAAACGTTCACACAGTTGCATTTCTATAAAAATGTTGCTCATAAGTAATATTTATTCACATAGTAATTATAGCTTTTTCCAAAGTAACTGACTTCTATGTAACAGAGAAAACTATGTGATGGGTAATTGTGAACTGTCTGTCACACAACAGCATTTTGCAGCAGATTAGCAGAGCTTGTTGGGGGGAATAAAACAATCCTTCCAACAAAAGACCTCCAACACAATTTGTTGGTGAGTATGCATTATAGGTTTATACATATATAAAGGCAGCATGAAAATGTCTATAAAATCTGCATACAACTTCACACAAATTTATGTCTGTAGTAAAGTGGAAGAAAGAACAATACAAATAATTAAAATTTTCTCCATGAAATACAAATGACACACCTTGATGACTGTCTTTTGTATACCTTGTTAGAGAGTTCAATTTGGAGGTATGTATTTACAGTTCCAAAAGTCAGAAGGTCCATGAACTTACATTGTAAAATTCAAAGTTTGGGCACCTTATTAGGTCTATTATGTCAAGGAGACATACTAAAAAGAGGAGGGTGGAGAGGGAATGGCTTTCCTCCTCTTAATTAGACAAAACTTGATCATCTTACCCTTATAATTTGAGAGCTTGGTCATTTTGCATCCATAATTTTCCCTTTTATTAACAGTCTATATTAACATAATTTTAAAATTATTGTAATTGTCCTATCTATGTTTCGCTGTGCTATTTGCAATCATCAAAATACCCATCAAGTCCATAGGAAAATACAAAGAAAAGCAATTATCAGAACTACAAAAGAATGAATTTAAAAATTATATAATCTGAATATGACATCAAAGCTTTCTATATGAGTGACAGTAAGCTCATTAGAATAAATCTTTCTCTGGTAAGTTCATTACCAATGTCAGATATTCTAAAAAATTTAAGTTTCAAAGTCCTTTGTGTGAGTCTCTGGTATTTTTGAGGTACTGTCTTCACATGAAAAGCATAAATCTAGTTGAGTTATTTCACCTTAATAGTAGTATGGGTGATAAAGAAAATCTGTATGTATGTTTATTCCCAGTGTGGTGGCAGTCCTTCTTCTTCAGAACACTTTTTTATAGATGACATCTCTTGATTGATATGGATGAAAGATTTCTTCTGATTAATCTTTCCAGTTTCTTGTAATTTTGTTTCTTAGGGTTGTGAGAGGAGAGAGAGAAGCCTTTTTAAGTATTGGCATGCTTATGAAAGGATTCAATTAATGTAGACATGGAATATGGTCTCAGGCCCATATTCACACGTCTGCCAAATATAAATCCTAATTTTTAACAAGGCTAGTGACAAAGGTTTAAGGCACATTAACCCAATATGTTACTGAATTGTAGCCAATGAGTTGTGCTTTTTCTTTGAATTTGATTATGTTTTTCCACTTGTTCAGAGGATGAAGGATAAGAAATATACTCTTACAGGAATTTGCAAACAATTACATAATTAGTAGATAACAGTGAAAACAAAATGACTTCCTCTGTCTGATTCAGTATGCTCAATTCTCTAAAAAATGGGAATTATTTATAACAAAATCACCTTTACCCATACTTTGAACATCAGTCTTTAGAGAAGTTTGGGCCATGTCAACACCATATAAACCGTAACAAAATAGAAGCTTTTACCTTCCACAGAGGCTGCATACATCTGCTACTAGTTTCCTGGTAAAGTTTTGTAGGGAAAGAAGAAATGTTTTCCTCTACCCTCTTAGGTTTATTACCTGGGTTCCTGCAAGTTAAACTGACAAAATACAGATTAATGGAAGAAAAGGCTTGTACATTTTATTTGATGTGCATATTTTTCATTTGTGACAATGGGAGGTGCTTTATAGAAAAGAAGAAATCCCAGAAGAAGTAGTTAGGCCTGAGACAATATATACCATTTTAACAAAAGCAACGAGTTGTTGACATGTGATAAAACAAAGGTAAAGGAGTTTGGGGTTTCTAGGGTGGTAATTTGTGGAAAGGTAAATATATGAAAGAAAATACTGGAACATAAAGGCTATTTAGTAAGTTTTGTTATGTAAACTCAAGTCAGTGTCATCTTCAGTGAAAAGAATCTAGTAATAGTTATCTCCAGTGATTAAGAGGTATTCTTCTCTTTCTGGTATGTGAGAGGGGAGAGAGGGAAACTTTCACAAAGGGAAATGTTTGTCCTACCTTTAAGCACAAAAACAGAAAGTGGAAGTAGAAAGATTTTCCTGTCTGGTGTTTCTCCACTGCTTTCAGTTTAAAATAATTCTTATGCCAAAGTGGCATGTTTTGGAGTAGCATACTCTGATGCTTTTTAGTTTCTTAGGAAAAAAAAAAAAAAAAAACCCATATAATTTATGGGAACATAGGGGCATAAGAAACTAATCATCCCATAAGATTTATCCAGAATTAAGCCCATTTGGAGGTTGTATAGACCAGCCTACAACCTCTGGATATCAGAGCTGGGCAGAAAGAGTGAGAGAATGTCATGTCTCCATTGAATATTGAAGTAAACATAGGAAGCAGCAATGTGATTATTAAGACATTCTAGGCTGGAGAAAGAGTGTGCAAAAGCAACAGTGAATGAAAAGGAGTGAGACTCTTTTACAACTTGCAAGTAGTTTAAGAATGTTTGGGTTAGGAGACATGAGGAAAGTAATGATGGTAACTGAGGCTGTAGAGGTAAACAGGGCCAAATCTTCAAAGGCATTGTAAGTCATCTTATTTTGAAGGCAATGGGGAGTCATAGAACAATTTGGAGCAGGATAGTGTAGCATGTTAGAAGTATCAAATATTACACCCAGAAGTATGAGTCTACTAGTAGTTCTATAGTTTTAGGTCTTATATTTAAGTCTTTAATTCATTTTAAGTTGACTTTTGTATATGAAGTATGGTATGAGTCCAATATCATCCTTCTGTATGTGGATATCCAGTTTTTACAACACCATTTTTAAAAGAAATTGTTCTTTCCCCATTGTGTGTTCTTAGCACCTTTGTCAAAAATCAGTTAACTGTAAATGTGCAGATTTATCTATGGACTCTCTCTTCTGTTCCATTGGTCTGTGTCCATCTGCCATGATTGCGAGGCCTCCCCAGCCATGAGGAACTGTGAGTCCATTAAACTTCTTTTTATTTATAAATTACTCAGTCTCAGGTATGTCTTTATTAGCAGTATGAGGATCAACTAATACACAAGAGAAATACATTTTGGAGATCTATTGTAAAACACGACGACTATAGTTAATAATAATGTATTGTATACTTGCAAATTGCTAAGAGAGCAGATTTTAAACATCCTCAACACCAAGAGATGATAACTATGGGGGTGATACATATTTTAATTAGCTGCATTTAATTATTCCACAATTTATACATATATTAAAATGTTAAATTGTGCCCCATAAACATATGCAATTTTTATGTCTCAATTTTAAAAGGTCAAGAGAAAGAGAGAGAGAGGCACAGCAAGATGGCCAAGTACGTGGCTCCACCAATCATCCCCACTGTAAAGGCACTAATTTAATAACTATCTGCACAAAGAACAGCACCTTCATAAGAACCAAAAGTCAGGTGAGCACTTACAGTACCTGCTTTTAACTTCATATCACTGAAAAAGGTACAGAAGAGAGTTAAAAAGATAGTCTTGAATCCCCACACCACTCCTCTTCCATACCACTGCAATGGCTGCATGACAGAGAAGGAAACTGTGCACTTGGGCGAGGGAGAGTGCAGGAATTGTGAGATATTGCATTGAACTCAGTGATGCCCTGATACAGCTAAAAGCAAAACCTTGCAGAACTCAGTGACACCCACCCACAGAGGGAGTATTTAATCCAGCCCTAGCCAGAGGGAAATGATTCAACCCAGTGGTCAGAACTTGAGATCCAGCAAGAGTTGTTACCATGGGTTAAAGTGTTCTGGGGCTCTACACAAACTTGAAAAGCAGTCTAGGCAACAGGACTGCAAGTCTTAGAAAAGTCCTGAACTGGACTTAGAGCCCATGGACTTGTGGGGCACAAAACATACTGAGGCACCACTTGGAGTGGCTAAGGGACTGTTAACATCACACTTCTTCCAACTGCAAGTGATGCAGCTCATGGCTCCAATAAAGACCCTTCCCTCTGTTTGATGAGAGGAGAGGAAAGAGTGGGAATGACTTTGCCTTGCATCTTGGATACTACCTTAACCACAGCAGGATAGGGCACCAGTCAGAGTCATAAGGCCTCCATTCTAGGCCCTAGCTACCAGATGACATGTTTTAGGCACACCCTGGACCAGAAGGGAACCTGTTGCATTGAAGGAAAGAACCCAGTCCTGCCAGCATTTATCATCTGCTAATGGAAGAGCCCTTGGCCACTGAATAACCAGCAGGGACACAAAGGTACTACTTCAAAAGCTTTGATAAGCGTCTGAGACATTCTGGCTTCAGGTGAGACTAGTCACATTACCAGCTGTGGTGGCTATGGGGCAAACATATAATGGCACTCCAATACATCTGGCAGTAGGCTTTTAAGTGGAAACCTTACAGGCCAAGAGAGAGTGGGATGACATATTTAAAGTGCTAAAAGAAAAAAAACCTCTTATCCTATATTAGTGTATCTGGTAAAAATATTCTTCAAGCATGAAAAAGAAATAAAGACTTTCCCAGACAAATAAAAGCTGAGAGATTTCATCAATACCAGATCCTTCTTACAAGAAATGCTAAAGGGAGTACTTCAATCAGAAAGAAAAGAACATTAATGAGCAACAAATAATCACCAGAAGGTCCAAAATTTCCTGGTAATAGTAAGTACACAGAGAAACAGTGAATATTGTAACACTGTAACTGTGGTGTGTAAACTACTCTTATCGTAAGTGGAAAGACTAAACAATGAACCAATTAAAAATAATAACTACAATAACTTTTCAAGACATAATCAGCACGATAGGAAATAGAAACAAAAAATAAAAAGGGAATGAAGTCAAGGTGAGTTTTTAAATTAGTTTTCTTTTTCATTGTTTGACTATTTAAAGAGTGTTACATTGTTATCAGGCTAAAACAATGGGTTATAAGATAGTATTTGCAAACCTCATGGGAACCTCAAACCAAAAACATACAATAAAGACACAAAAACTAAAAACCAAGAGACTAAATTATATCACCAGAGGAAATCATCTTCATTAGCAGAAGATGAAAGAAGAAAGAAAGAAAGAAAGAAAGAA
>NW_012102047.1:60500-61120 GCF_000951045.1 Mandrillus leucophaeus | reverse complement strand
GAAAGAAAGAAAGAAAGAAAGAAAGAAAGAAAGAAAGAAAGAAAGAAAGAAAGAGAAAGAAAGAAAGAGGAAGAGGAGGAGGAAGAGGAAGAGGAAGAAGAAGAAGGAGGAGGAGGAAAGGAAGGAACGAAGGAAGGAGAGAGAGAGAAAGAGAAGAAAAAAAAGAAAGAAAGAAAGAAAGAAAGAAAGAAAGAGAAGACCACAAAACAACAAGAAAACAAATAACAAAATGGCAGGAGTAATTCCTTACTTATGAATAATAACATTGAATGTAAATAGACTAAGTTCTCCCATAAAAAATACATAGACTAGAAGAATGGATAGAAAAACAAGACCAATCTATCTTGCTTACAAGAAACACACTACACCTAGACCCCAATAAAACAAGAGCAGGAGACTTCAACACTGCACTTTCGGCATTGGACAGGTCTTCCAGACAGAAAATCAACAGAAAAACTTCAGATTAATCTGCACCGTAGATCAAATGGAGTTACTAGATGTTTACAGAACATTTTATCCAAGAGCTGCAGAATAGAAATTCTTTTCCTTAACATATGGATCATTCTCAAGGATAGACTATCTGTTGGGACACAAAACAAGTCTTTTTTTTTTTTTTTTTT
>NW_012102047.1:55333-60450 GCF_000951045.1 Mandrillus leucophaeus | reverse complement strand
TTTTTTGACAGAGTCTCGCTCTGTCGCCCAGGTTGGAGTGTAGTAGTGTGATCTCAGCTCACTGCAAGCTCCACCTCCCAGGTTCACAACATCCTACTGCCTCAGCCTCCTGAGTAGCTGGGACTGCAGGCACCTGCCACCACGCCCAGCTAATTTTTTGTATTTTTAGTAGAGACAGGGTTTCACTGTGTTTGCCAGGATGGTCTCAATCTCCTGACCTTGTGATCTGCCTACCTCGGGCTCCCAACGTGCTGGGATTACAGGCATGAGCCACTATGCCCAGTCCAAAACATTAAAAAAAAAAAATGGAAACAATATCAAGCATCTTCTCTGAACACAATAGACTTAAACTAGAGATTAATAACAGAGAAGAAAAGAAATAATAAAGATCAGAGCAGAAATAAATAATATTGAGATTAAAAAACAAAAAAATTAACGGAACAAAAAGTTGGGTTTTTTTAAAGCTACACAAAATTGACTGATCTTTAGCCAGACTAAATAAGAAAAAAACACAGAAGATCCACATAAATAAAATCAGAAACTAAAGAGGAGACATTACAGTGATACTGCAGAAATTCAAATCATCATTAGTGACTACTATGAACAAAAATATGCCAATAAATTGGAAAATGTTGAAGAAATAGACAAATTTTGGGATACATACAATGTACCAAGATTGAACCAGGAAGAAATCCATAATCTGAATGAACCAATAACAAATAACAAGATAAAGCCATAATAAAAGTTCTCCCAGTGAAGAGAAGCCTGAGACCTTGTGGCTTCACTGCTGAACTCCACCAAACGTTTAAAGAAGAACTAATATTATACCAGTCCTACTCAAACTATTCCAAAAATTGGAAGATGAGGGAATACCTCTCAACTCATGCTATGGGGCCAGTATTATTCTGATACTGAAACCAAAGACACATCAAAAACTACAGGCCAATATCGCTAAAATATATTTATGCAAAAAGTCTAACAAATATTAGCCATCCAAATTCAGCAATACATTAGATTATTTGCCATGCAACATCAATTCATGATTTTAAAAACCTTAAAAAAAACTGAAGATAGAAGAAACATACCTCAACATAACAAAATCCATATAGAGGTGCGGGGCCAAGATGACCAATTAGAAGCAAAGACACTCTGAGGCTCTGATTAAAAAAAAAAAAAAAAAAAAAAACAACCATAATAAGCATGTGAAGCCTGCACAGGCAGCCAAGGTATCCAGGTTGTCTCATCAAAATTGACTAGAAGGCTGGCGTGACTCATGGAGAGAGAGAAGAGCAGTGTGGTGCAGTGAACCACCTGAGAGCCACATGAGGAAGGGGAACCCCCTCCCGCCAGCCAAGGGAGGTGGTGAGTGAGCATGCTATGCAGCCGGGAAAACTGTGATTTTTCCACAGAACTGTGCAACCCATGGATAGGAAGATCCCACTCCTAAACTCATACCACGAGGCCCTAGAGTCCCAACTCAGAAATGCACAGATACTTACAGTCTCTCAGCTGGAATCTGCTTAAGCCTACTGAACTCCCAGGGGGAGGGGCAACCAGCACTTGCTGCAGCTGCCTGCTTTCTAAGCCCTTTGAGTTCCTTGGGGACAGCAGCCAGTACTGGGACTCACACCTGCCTAACACACTAAGCTCCCTGGATGGGGGAAAGGAGGCACCCAGTTGATAGCTCCAGGCTGCACTTTTCCCCTGCTGGAGCCAGGGAGGCTGGACGGCTTGGTCCAAAGATTTGTCCCCACAAGCCAACACACCAACTGTGGCAGTCTGTGGCCAGAGTGCCTCTTCAGGCCTAACCCTGATCCATCCTCCTCAGTGAGTGGGGCTTCCCTGGAGGATCTCCAGTAACTCCAACCAGAGGCTCAGGGACAGAATTCAGATCTCCCTGGGCCTGAGCCCGTAGAGGGAGGGGTGGCCACAGTCTCTGTGGACCAGCAGACTTAGCCTCTCTTTCTGGTAGTTCTGAGGAATCTGGGCAGCCCAGACAAGTGGGTTTCCCCCATTGAAACACACCCTCTCCAACAAGGGACAAAATGCTTTGTTAAACAGGTCCTGTTCCCTGTGCCACCAAACTGGGCGAGACCCTCCAACAGGGGTTCTCAGACACCCTATACAACAGCGATCCTACTGGCATTAGGTTGGTGCCTCTCAAGGTCACAGGTCCCCAGAAGAAGGAGCAGGCACCCATATTTGCTGTTCTCCAGCCTCATTGAGAGACATATCCAGGCACAGAGGCTAATCAGATGAATAAGGACTGAAGTGAATGCCAAGCAAACTGAAGCAGCCCTAAATAAGAAGGACCTGACTATTGAAAGAAAAACAAGAAGATGGCAGAATAAAAACAGCTCCAATCTGCAGCTTCCAGCGAGATCAAAGCAGAAGGTGGGTGATTTCTGCATTTCCAACTGAGGTATGGGTCTTATCTCATTGGGACTTGTTAGACAGTGGGTGCAGTGCACGGAGGGTGAGCTGAAGCAGGGTAGAGTGTCACCTCACCTGAGAAGTGCAAAGGGTAGGGAAACTACCTCCCTTAGCCAAGGGAAGCCATGAGGGACTGTGCCTTGAGGAATGGTGCATTCTGGCCCAGACAGTACACTTTTCCCATGGTCTTCACAACTCGCAGAACAGATTCCCTCAGGTGCCTACACCACTAGGGCCATGGGTTTAAAGCACAAAACTGGGCAGCCATTTGTACAGACACCGACCTAGCTGCAGGAGTTTATTTTTCATACCCCACTGGCACCTGGAATGCTAGTGAGGCAGAACCACTCACATCCCTGGAAAGGGGGCTGAAGCCAGGGAGCTAAGTGGTCTAGCACAGCAGATCTCACCCCTACAAAGCCCAGCAAGCTAAGATCCACTGGCTTGAAATTCTCACTGCCAGCACAGTAGTCTGAACTCGACCTGGGACACTAGAGCTTGGTGGGGGAGGGGGGGTCATCTGACATTACCAAGGCTTGAACAAGTGGTTTTCCCCTCACAGTGAACAAATCTGCCTGGAAGTTCAAACTGGGTGGAGCTCACAACAGCTCAGCAAAGCCACTGTGGCCAGACTGCCTATCTAGATTTCTCCTCTCTGGGGAGGGCATCTCTGAAAAAAAGCCTGCAGCCCCAGTCAGGGGCTTATAGATAAAACTCCCATCTCCCTAGTACAGAGCACCTGGAGGGAGGGGAAGTCGTGGGTGTAGCTTCAGCTGACTTAAATGTTCCTGCCTGCTGGCTCAGAAGAGAGCAGTGGATCTCCTAGCACAGTGCTCAAGCTGTTGAGAAACAGACTGCCTCCTCAAGTGAGTCCCTGAACCCCATGCCTCCTAACTGGGAGACACTTCCCAGCAAGGCTCGACAAACATCTCATACAGCAGAGCTCCGGCTGGCATGTGGCAAGTGTCTCCCTGAGATGAAGCTTCCAGAGGAAGGAACAGGCAGCAATATTTTCTGTTCTGCAGCCTCTGCTGGTGACACCCAGGCAAACAGGGTCTGGAGTGGACCTGTAACAAATTCCAACACACCTACAGCAGAGGGGCCTGACTGTTAGAAGAAAAACTAACAAACAGAAAGGAATAGCATCAACATCAACAAAAAGGACATCCACTCAAAAATCTCAGCCAAAGGTTACCAACAGCAAAGACCAAAGGTAGATAAATCCATGAAGCTAAGGAGAAACCAGTGCAAAAAGGCTGAAAATTCCAAAAACAAGAACACCTCTTCTCCTCCAAAGAATCGCAACTCCTTGCCAGCAAGGGAACAAAGCTGGATGGACAATGAGTTTAATGAATTGACAGAAATAGGCTTCAATAAGTGGGTAATAACAATCTCCTCTGAGCTAAAGAAGCATGCTCTAACCCAATGCAAGGAAGCTAAGAACTGTGAAAAAAGGATGGAGGAATTGCAAACTAGAATAACCAGTTTAGAGAAGAACATAAATGACTTGATGGAGCTGAAAAACAGCACGAGAATATCGTGTGTCACACACAAGTATCAATAGCCAAATAGATCTAGTGGAAGAAAGGATTGAAAATCAACTTAATAAAATGAAGCAACAAGACAAGAGTAGAGAAGAAAGAATGAAAAGAAACAAAGCCTCCAAGAAATATGGGACTATGTGAAAAGACTAAACCTATGATTGACTGGTTTACCCGAAAGTGACAAGGGGAATGGAAACAAGTTGGAAAACACTCTTCAGGCTATTGTACAGGAGAACTTCCCCAACCTAGTAAGATAGGCCAACATTCAAATTCAGGAAATACAGAGAACACCACAAAGATACTCCTTGAAAAGAGCAACCCCAAGACACATAATCGTCAGGTTAACCAAGGTTGAAACAAAGAAAAGAATGTTAAGGGCAGCCAGAGAGAAAGGTGGGGTTTCCCAAAAAGGGAAGCCTGTCAGATCTCTGCAGAAATCCTACAAGCCAGATGAGAGTGGGGGCCAATATTCAACACACTTAAAGACAATAATTTTCAACCCAGAACTTCATATCCAGCCAAATTAAGGTTCATAAGTGAAGGAGAAATAAAAACCTTTACAGACAAGCAAATGCTGAGAGATTTGGTCACCACCAGACCTGCCTTACAAGAGCTCCTGAAGGAAGCACTAAATATGGACAGAAGAAACTGGTACCAGCCACTGCAAAACCATACCAAATTGTAAAGATGATCAACACTATGAAGAAACTGCATCAACTAATGGACAAAATAACTAGCTAGCATCAAAATGACAGGATCAAATTCACACATAACAATATATATATATTTCTTAATGTTTTAAGAAAGTTTATGAATTTTTGCTGGGCTGCATTCAAAGCCATCCTGAGCCGCATGCAGCCTGCAGGCCACAGGTTGGACAAGGTTGCTTTACACCTTAAAATTTAGGGTAATCAACACTTTGTAGTTTGATATTATTTCTTTTTTATATATATACTTTAAGTTCTATGGTACATGTGCACAATGTGCAGGTTTGTTACATATGTATACATGTGCCATGTTGGTGTGCTGCACACATCAACTCATCAGCACCCATCAACTCGTCATTTACATCAGGTATAACACCCAATGTCATCCCTCACCCCTCCCCTCCCCCCATAATAGGCCCCAGTGTGTGATGTT
>NW_012102047.1:53912-54292 GCF_000951045.1 Mandrillus leucophaeus | reverse complement strand
GTGTAAAAGTGTTCCTATTTCTCCACATCTTCTCCAGCACCTGTTGTTTCCTGACTTTTGAATGATCGCCATTCTAACTGGTGTGAGATGGTATCCCATTGTGGTTTTGATTTGCATTTCTCTGATGGCCTGTGATGAAGAGCACTTTTCAATGTGTCTGTTGGCTGTATGCATGTCTTCTTTGAGAAATGTCTGTTCATATCCTTTGCCCACTTTTTGATGGCATTGTTTGTTTTTTTTTCTTGTAAATTTGTCTGAGTTCTTTGTAGGTTCTGCATATTAGCGCTTTGTTAGATGAGTAGATTGCAAAAATTTTCTCCCATTCTGTAGGTTGCCTGTTCACTCTGATGGTAGTTTCTTTTGCTGTGCAGAAGCTCTTT
>NW_012102047.1:50753-51238 GCF_000951045.1 Mandrillus leucophaeus | reverse complement strand
TTCCAGTTTTTGCCCATTCAGTATGATATTGGCTGTGGGTTTGTCATAAATAGCTCTTATTATTTTGAGGTACGTTCCATCAATTCCGAATATATTGAGCGTTTTTAGCGGGAAGGGCTGTTGAATTTTGCCAAAGGCCTTTTCTGCATTACTGAGATAATCATGTGGTTCTTGTCTTTGGTTCTGTTTATACGCTGGGTTACGTTTCTTGATTTGCATATGTTGAACCAGCCTTGCATCCCAGGGATGAAGCCCACTTGGTCATGGTGGATAAGCTTTTTGATATGCTGCTGAATTGGGTTTGCCAGTATTTTATTGAGGATTTTTGCATCGATGTTCATCAGAGATATTGGTCTAAAATTCTCTTTTTTTGTTCTGTCTCTGCCAGACTTTGGTATCAGGATGATTTTGGCCTTGTAAAATGAGTTAGGGAATATTCCTTCTTTTTCTATTGATTGGAATAGTTTCAGAAGGAATGGTACCAG
>NW_012102047.1:41925-50283 GCF_000951045.1 Mandrillus leucophaeus | reverse complement strand
GACATTTGGGTTGATTCCAAGTCTTTGCTATTGTGAATAGTGCCACAATAAACATACGTGTGCATGTGTCTTTATAGCAGCATGATTTATAATCCTTTAGGTATATATCCAGGAATGGGATGGCTGGGTCAATTGGTATTTCTAGTTCTATATCCTTGAGGAATCGTCATACTGTTTACCACAATGGTTGAACTAGTTTACTATCCCACCAACAGTGTAAAAGTGTTCCTATTTCTCCATATCCTCTCCAGCACCTGTTGTTTCCTGACTTTTGAATGATCGCCATTCTAACTGGTGTGAGATGGTACCTCATTGTGGTTTTGATTTGCATTTCTCTGATGGTGAGTGATGAAGAGCATTTTTTCATGTGTCTGTTGGCTGTATGCGTGTCTTCTTTTGAGAATTTGGAGGGATTTTTGTTTCTCTTATCTCCTTCAGTTCTGCTCTGATCTTAGTTATTTTTGCCTTCTGCTAGCTTTTGAATGTGTTTGCTCTTGCTTCTCTGGTTCTTTTAATTGTGATGTTAGGGTGTCAATTTTAGATCTTTCCAGCTTTCTCTTGTGGGCATTTAGTGCTATAAATTTCCTTGTACACCCTGCTTTAAATGTGTCCCAGAGATTCTGGTATGTTGTATCTTTGATCTCATTAGTTTCAAAGAACATCTTTATTTCTGCCTTCATTTCGTTACATACCCAGTAGTCACTCAGCAGCAGGTTGTTCAGTTTCCATGTGGTTGAGTTATTTTGATTGAGTTTCTTAGTCCTGAGTTCTAGTTCGATTGCACTGTGGCCTGAGAGACAGTTTGTTATAATATCTGTTCTTTTACTTTTTCTGAGGAATGCTTTACTTACAACTATGTGGTTAATTTTGGAATAAGTTTGATGTGGTGCTGGGAAGAATGTATATTCTGTTGATTTGGATTGGAGAGTTCTGTGGATGTCTATTAAGGCCCTTTGGTGCAGAGTTAGTTCAATTCCTGGACATCCTTGTTAACTTTCTGTGTTGTTGATCTGTCTGATGTTGACAGTGGGGTGTTGAAGTCTCCCATTATATTGTATGGGAGTCTGAGTCTCTTTTTACATCTCTAAGGACTTGCTTTTTGAATCTGGGTGCTCCTGTATTGTTTGCATATATATTTAGGATAGTTAGCTCTTCCTGATGAATTGATCCCTTTACCATTATACAATGGCCTTCTTTGTCTCTTTTGATCTTTGATGGTTTAAAGTCTGTTTTATCAGAGACTAGGTTTTTTTTGTTCTCCATTTGCTTGGTAGGTCTTCCTCCATCCCTTTATTTTGAGCCTATGTGTGTTTCTGCATGTGAGATGGGTCTCCTGAATACAGCAAACTGATGGGTCTTGACTCTTTATCCAATTTGCCAGTCTGTGTCTTTTAATTGTACCATTTAGTCCATTTACATTTAAGGTTAATATTGTTAACACATAACAATATTAACCTTAAATGTAAATGGGATAAATGCCCCAATTAAAAGACAAATGGGATAAAGAGTCAAGACTCATTGGTGTGCTGCATTCAAGAGACCAATCCCATGGGCAGAGACGCACAGAGTCTCAAAATAAAGGATAGAGGAATATTTACCAAGAAAATGGAAAGAAAAAACAGCAGTGGTTGCCATCTTTGTATCTGATAAAACAGATTTTAACCAACAAGGATCAAAAAAGAAAAAGAAGGGCATTACATGATAATAAATGGATCAATGCAACAAGAAGAGCTAACTATTCTAAGTATATATGCACCCAATACAGTAGCAAACAGATTCATAAAGCAAGTTCTTAGAGACCTTCAAAGAGACTTAGGCTCCCACACAATAATAGTGGGAGACTTTAACACACCCATTGTCAATATTAGACAGATCAACAGGACACAAAATTAACAAGGATATTCAGGACTTCAACTCAGCTCTGGACCTAAGAGTTCTAATAGACATCTACAGTAGTCTCCTCTCCAAATCAACAGAATATACATTCTTCTCAGCACCCCATCACACTTATTCTGAAATAGAACACATAATTCGAGGTAAAACACTCCTCAGCAAATGCAAAAAGTGGAAATCACAGCAAACAGACTCTCAGACCACAGTGCAATTGAATTGGAAGTCAGAATTAAGAAACTCACTCAAAACCACACAACTACATGGAAACAGAACAAATAGCTCTTGAATTACTACTGGGTAAATAACAAAATTAAGGCAGAAATAAATAAGTTCTTTGAAACCAATGAGAACAAAGACACAACATACCAGAATCTCTTGGACACAGCTAAAGCAATGTGTATAGGGAAATTTATAGCACTAAATGCCCACAGGAGAAAGCATGAAAAACCTGAAATTGACACCCTAAAGTCACAATTAAAAGAAATAGGAAAGCAAGAATAAACAAATTCTAAAGCTAGCAGAAGACAAGAAATAACTAACATCAGAGCAGAACTGAAGGAGATAGAGACACCAAAAATCCTCCAAAAAATCAATGAATCCAGAAACTGGATATGTGAAAAAATTAACAAAATAGATAGACTACTAGCCAGAAAAATAAAGAAGAAAAGAGAAGAATCAAATAGACACAATAAAAAATGATAAAGGGAATATCACCACTGATCCCACAGAAATACAAACTACCATCAGAGATTACTATAAACAACTCTACACAAATGAACTAGAGAATCTAGAAGAAATGGATACATTCCTGGACACACACACCTTCCCAAGACTAAACCAGGAAGAAGTCAAACTCCTGAATATACCAATAACAAGTTCTAAAATTGATGCAGTAATTAATGGCCTACCAACCAAAAAAAGTCCAGGACCCAAAGGATTCACAGCCAAATTCTACCACAGGTACAAAAAGGAGCTTGTACCATTCCTTCTGAAACTATTCCAAACCATGGAAAAAGAAGGAGTCCTCCTTAACTCATATTTTTAGGCCAGCATCATCCTGATACCAAAACCTGGCAGAGACACACAAACACAAAAAAGAAAATTTCAAGCCCATATTCCTGATGAACATCGATGTGAAAATCCTCAATAAAATACTGACAAACCAAATCCAGCAGCACATCAAAAAGCTTATCCACCACGATCAAGTTGACTTCATTCCTGGGATACAAAGCCAGTTCAACATATGCAAATCAATAAATGTAATCCATCACATAAACAGAACCAATGACAAAAACCATGTGATTATCTCAATAGATGCAGAAAAGGCCTTCAATAAAATTCAACACCCTTTCATGCTAAAAACTCTCAATAAACTGAGTATTGCTGGAACTTATCTCAAAATAATAAGAGCAGATGACATGATTGTATATTTAGAAAATCCCATCTTATCAGCCCCAAATCTACAAGCATTCCTGTACACCAATAATAGCCAAACATAGAGTCAAATCATGAACTCTGATTCACAATTCCTACATAGAGAATAAAATACTTAGGAATACAACTTACAAGGGATGTGAAGAACCACTTCAAGGAGAACTACAAACCACTATTCAAGGAAATAAGAGAGGACACAAACAAATGGAAAAAAGTTCCCTCCTCATAGACAGGACGTATCAATATCACAAAAATGGCCATACTGCCCAAAGTAATTTATAGATACAATGCTATCCCAATCAACCTACCATTGACTTTCTTCACAGAATTGGAGAAAAACTACTTTAAATTTTATATTGAACCAAAAACAAGCCCACATAGCCAAGAAAATGATAAGCAAAATGAACAAAGCTGGAGACATCACACTATCTGACTTCAACCCATATTACAAGTCTACAGTAACCAAAACATCATGGTACTGTTACCAAATCAGATATATAGACCAATGGAACAGAACAGAAGTCTCAGAAATAATTCTACACATCTACAACCATCTGATCTTTGAGAACCCTAAAACAAGTGATGGGGAAAGGATTCCTATTTAATAAATGATGTTGGGAAAATGGCCTAGCCATATACAGAAAACAGAAACTCAATCTCTTTCTTATACCTTTTACAAAAATTAACTCAAGATGGATTAAAGACTTAAATTTAATACCTAAAACCATAAAAATCCTAGAAGAAAACCTAGGCAATACCATTCAGGACATAGGCATGGGCAAAGACTTCATAACTAAAACAACAAAAGCAATGGCAACAAAAGCCAAAATTGACAAATGGGATCTAATTAAACTAAAGAGCTTCTGCACAGCAAAATAGACTATCAACAGAGTGAACATGCAACCTAGAGAACTGGAGAAAACTTTTGCAATCTATCCATCTGACAAAGGGCTAATAACCAGAATCTACAAGGAAATTATGCAAATTTACAAGAAAAGAAAGACAACCCCATCAAAAAGTGGGTGAAGGATATGAACAGACAGTTCTCAAAAGAAGATATTTGTGCAGCCAACAAACACATGAAAAAAGCTAATTATCACTGGTCATTAGAGAAATGCAACTTAAAACCACAATGAGATACCATCTCACACCAGTTAGAATGGCAATTATTAAAAAGTAGGAAACAATAGATGTTGGAGAGGATGTGGAGAAATAGGCACACTTTTACACTATTGGTGGAACTGTAAACTGGTTCAACCATTGTGGAAGGCAGTGTGGCAATTCCTCAAGGATCTAGAACCAAAACTACCATTTTACCCACCAATCCTATTACTGGGTATATGTGCAAAGGATTATAAATCATTGTACTATAAAGACACTTGCACACATATGTTTATTGCAGCACTACTCACAACAGCAAAGACTTGGAACCAACCCAAATGCCCATCAATGTTAGACTGGATAAAGAAAATGTGCCACATACACACCATGGAATACTATGCAGCCATAAAAAAGGATGAGTTCATGTCCTTTGCGGGGACATGGATGAAGCTGGAAACCACCTTTCTCAGTAAACCAACACAGGAACGGAAAACCAAATACCACATGTTCTCACTCATAAGTGGGAGCTGATCAATGAGAACACATGGACACAGGGAGGGGAACATTACACACAAGGGCCTGTTGGGGAGTGCAGGGCTAGGGGAGGGATAGCATTAGGAGAAATACCTAATGTAGATGATGGGTTGATGCGTGCAGCAAGCCACCATGGCACATGTATACTTATGTAACAAGCCTGCACGTTCAGCACATGTACTTAAAGTATAATTTAAAAAAAAAAATGTGAAAGAATTCTGTGACCAAATGTGTGGTTTTATTCCTCCACAAACCAAGCAAGCAATGAGTTTCCCAACACATACCTGTTGGGTGTCCTCTCATTCAATTCTGAGACAATCTACCTAGAGATAGCCTCAGATTGTACAGGTTGACACACAGACCCACAATATGGCCCCCAAGTTCTAATGCCAATTGCAAGCACTAGGATGTTTTACCTGTGCTTCTGACACACCAGCTATAAATTGGATTTCACATGACTTTTATTCGGGTTCAATTAATTTGCTACATCACCTCACAAGACTCAGGGAAACATGCACATTTATGGATTGATTAAAACAGGATATTAGAAAGAATGCAGATAAAGAGATACATGGGATAAGAAACGGGGGAAGAGGCAGGGAGCTTCCATGCCTTGTATGCGCATGTTGCCCACCATGTGTTCAGCTAATCAGAAGCTCTCTGAACCCTGTACTTTTGGGTTTTGATGGAGGTTTCTGTTATTGATTAAACTGTTGGCCTGCCATTGATGATCAAATTAACCTTCAACCCCTCTTCCTTCCCTGAAGGTTGGGGTTGGGGTTGAAAGTTAGAACCCTTAGGCGCACCCAAGATGGCCAAATAGGAATAGCTCCAGCCTCCAGCTCCCAGCATGAGCGACACAGAAGATGGGTGATTTCTGCATTTTCAAATGAGGTATCGGGTTCATCTCACTGGGGCATGTCAGACAGTTGGTACTGGTCCACGGGTGCAGCCCAAACAGCAAGAGCTGAAGGAGGGTGAGGCATCGCCTCACCTGGGAAGCACAAGGGGGAAGGGAATTCTTTTTCCTAACCAAAGGAAATTGAGACACACAACACCTGAAAATTGGGTAACTCCCACCCTAATACTGCACTTTACCAAGGGTCTCAGCAAATGGCACACCAGGAGATTATATCCCACACCTGACCTGGAGGGTCCCACACCCACAGAGCCTCCCTCATTGCTAGCACAGCAGTCTGAGATCTAACTGCAAGGCAGCAGGGAGGCTCGGGGAAGGGCGCCTGCCATTGCTGAGGTTTAAGTAGGTAAACAAAGCCAGCAGGAAGCTCGAATTGGGTGGAGCCCACCACAGCTCAAGGGGGCCTGCCTGTCTCTGTAGACTCCACCTCTGGGGACAGGACATAGCTAAGCAAAAAGCAGCAGAAACCTCTGCTGATGTAAAAGTCCCTGTCTGACAGCTTTGAAGAGAGCAGTGGTTCTCCCAGCATGGAGGTTGAGATCTGAGAACGGACAGACTGCCTGCTCAAGTGGGTCCCTGATTCCTGAGTAACCTAACTGGGAGACATCCTCCACTAGGTGCAGACTGACATCTCACACCTCACATGACTGGGTGCACCTCTGAGATGAAGCTTCCAGAGCAAGAATCAAACAGCAACACTTGCTGTTCAGCAATACTCTATCTTCTGCAGCCTCCACTGCTGATACCCAGGCAAACAGGGTCTGGAGTGGACCTCAAACAAACTCCAACAGATCTGCAGCTGAGGTTCCTGACTGGTAGAAGGAAAACTAACAAACAGAAAGGACACCCACACCAAAACCTCATCAGTACGTCAAAATCATCAAAGACCAAAGCCAGATAAACCACAAAGAAGGGTAAAAAGCAGTGCAGAAAAGCTGGAAATTCAAAAAATCTGAGCACATCTCCCCCTCGAAAAGAATGCAGCTCATCACCAGCAATGGAACAAAGGTGGATGGAGAATGACTTTGATGAGTTGAAAGAAGATGGCTTCAGTCAATCAAACTTCTCAGAGCTAAAGGAGGAACTACGTAACCAGCGCAAAGAAACTATGAACCTTGAAAAGAGATGTGACAAATGGCTAACTAGAATAACCAATGTAGAGAAGTCCCTAAAAGAACTGATAGAGATGAAAACCATAACATGAGAACTACATGACAAATGCACAAGCTTCAGTAACCAACTCGATCAACTGGAGGAAAGAGTATCAGTGATTGAAGATCATATGAATGAAATGAAGTGAGAAGAGAAGTGTAGAGAAAAAAGAGTAAAAAAAAATGAACAAAGCCTCCAAGAAATATGGGATTATGTGAAAAGACCAAATCTACGCCTGATTAGTGTGCCTGAAAGTGATGGGGAAAATGGAACCAAGTTGGAAAACACTCTGTAGGATATCATCCAGGAGAACTTCCCCAATCTACTAAGGCAGGACAACTTTCAAATTCAGGAAATACAGAGAACACCATAAAGATACTCCTCAAGAAGAGCAACTGCAAGACACATAAATGTAAGATTCACCAAAGTTGAAATGAAGGAAAAATGTAAAGAGCAGCCAGAGAGAAAGGTCTCACAATGTTAAGAGCAGCCAGAGAGAAAGGTCCCACAAAGAGAAGCCCATCAGACTAACAGTAGATCTCTCGGCAGAAACTCTCCAAGGCAGAAGAGAGTTTCTCAGGACTAAGAAACTCAATCAAAATTGCTCAACTACATGGAAACTGAACAACCTGCTCCTGAATGACTACTGAGTACCTAACGAAATGAAGGCAGAAATAAAGATATTCTTTGAAACAAATGAGAACAAAGATACAGCATACCAGAATCTCTGGGACACATTTAAAGCAGTGTGTAGAGGGAAATTTATAGCACTAAATGCCCACAGGAGAAAGCTGGAAAGATCTAAAATTGACACTCTAACATCACAATTAAAAGAACTAGAGAAGCAAGAGCAAACACATTCAAAAGCTAGCAGAAGGCAAAAATAACTAAGATCAGAGCAGAACTGAAGAAGACAGAGACATAAAAAAACCCTCCAAAAAATCGATGAATCCAGGAGCTGGTTTTTTGAAAAGATCAACAATATAAATAGACCGCTAGCGAGACTAATAAAGAAGAAAAGAGAGAAGAATCAAATAGACACAATCAAAAATGATAAAGGGGAATATCATCACCAACCCCACAGAAATACAAACTACCATCAGAGAATACTATCAACATCTCTACACAAATAAACTAGAAAATCTAGAAGAAATGGATAAATTCCTGGACACATACACTCCCCCAAGACTAAACCAGGAAGAAGTTGAATGCCTGAATAGACCAATAGCAGGCTCTGAAATTGAGGCAATAATTAATTGCCTACCAACCAAAAAAAGTCCAGGACCAGATGGATTCACAGCTGAATTCTACCAGAGGTACAAGGA
>NW_012102047.1:21886-39720 GCF_000951045.1 Mandrillus leucophaeus | reverse complement strand
GAGGGGGGAGGGATTGCACTGGGAGTTATACCTGATGTAAATGACGAGTTGATGGGTGCAGCACACCAAAATGGCATAAGTATACATATGTAACAAAGCTGCACATTATGCACATGTACCCTAGAACTCAAAGTATAATAATAATAAAAAAATAGAGAAAAAAAGATATTTCACACAAACTGGTATTAGAAATGCATTATGTATTTTTTAAAAGCAGAAATGAGAAAAGAATCTGAAAATTGTTAGTTGTTGGGTATAATCAGAAGTAAGAATATGCTTTCATATTTGATGATTCGATATGGCTTTGACACAATTGTATCTGACAGTGTTTAAGTCTCGTAGTCAGGCAACTGGAGTCTGAACGACCTTTCAAAGAAAGTCTGCATTTGAACTCTGATTTTAAAGGGGTAGTAATGTTCTCTCTTACTATCGAAAGTATAATATTGTGGAAAACAGAAAGCATATATGTTTGCATCTTAATAGATAGCATACTTCCTTCTGGCATTTTAAATTGTCTGATTTTGGCAGAATCTTCTCCTGGTCATCAGGACCATGTCTGCATTCATCCCCAGTCTTTGACTGAGACAGCTCCTGGAGATCAGCTTTCAGGTCAGGCACTTAAAAATACAAAGGCTATCAATTGAAGAAGGCAAACAAGAAAGATAATGATAATATTCTTTTCCTCAGTGTTATGAAATAAAAGCCTGCAGACCAGTGTGGTAATAAATGTGATGTAAAGATGGCACACTTTTGTTTTCCTGTATTATGAATTCTTATCTTAAATGACAATCTGAGGAAAAATCAGACCACACTTATATTTCCTATACTTTACCATTGTGTATTATAAACAGTGAGTATCAGCTATCCAGGAAATCTGAAGACTACCCAATGGATAGCATTTTAATCATAACGTAAATGTAATTTTCTGAAAGATTAGATAAATGTATTGATAAGCCTATGACAAATCTTACAGTCCTGACACTCATCACCTGTTGAGGTAACTTGAACATTTTTGGTTAAAATTAAACAAACTTAGGTCCAAAGGCCCTATATGTAACTTTCCATAAATGAATCGCATTCAGAAAAAAAGTACCAAATATAACAGCAAAATCACTGTCTTCCACAAGAGTACAGGAACTTGAGTGAAAAAAAAATTAATGGGTATTGTTGACAGTCATATTCTGGAACCCCCTTGACAGTGAATTGCTAAAATAATCCATGACCCAAGTTCTGTCAGTGTTTAACTTCAGAATGCTATCTGTTGAGGAAATAATTTCTGTTTCATGATAATCTTATCGTACTTTGAGTTTTCTAATTATAAAAGTTTAAACAACTATTAAAAAGTCTCTTAAAAATATACTAATACAGCTACCTGTATGCCAATGTCCTGAACTATCCAGCTTTTACCAAACATACTGTCAAAAATGCAGAGCAAAGGAAACAGTGGCTGTCATTCATTGAGGTCTTTTCTGGAGTTGCTATCCTGCTTCACGGAACTGTGTTTTGTCCTGAACCAATACTGAAGTACCTTGCAGTACAGACACATTCAAGCATGAACATTTTAAGCAAAATTATTCATGTTTTCTAACACAGATGGTAGGAAGAACACAAACCTTGGAATGAAACATGAATTCCTTCTCCATGAGTCAAGTGTTCTTGGTAAGCCCCCATTTCAGAGCCTCAGTTTTCTTATTTATAAAATGGGACTAATATCCTTATGCAAATGGACTTTATTCAGGGTGTTACAAGGTAGGGTGACTTGGCATTCTACATGCTATTAAAGGGTGCATACAATACTGTGGACACCACAGCTGAGAAGATCAGACAACATTCTAAGAAGATCAAACTAGTGAAATTTTGTACACCGCATTAAACAGTTTCATCTGATTTAGCAAGGACTGTATTTTCAAGCATGCAAAATAAACCTGGAAGAAAAAGAGAAGATTCATTGTATCCAGGGACTGCATGAAGCTGCAAACTATACTCTTCACTTTTCCAGACAACTTTCAGCAAGTGTTTGAGATCCTTTCCTAATGTTTTCTTTCCTCCTGTTACTGGTTTATGGCAAAATGCATGACGCACATATAGGCCTCTTCTGCCCACCGCCCCCCCGCCCACCATAGATAATAGTCCTTCCCTTCCCAGCACCTTGACTATCAGTTGCACCCCTGATCTTCTCTCTCCTGACCAGGTGTAGGATCCCGACTTTCAGTTGGTGGTTCCTCTTGCTGAGGTTTCTCATCACTGGGCTCCTGGAACCAGAGGTGTGTGTGTGCAGATAAAAAGTTTTGTTATCAATACATTTCAAGAATATAAATATACAGAATACATAGATATTTCTGATCATGAGTCTAAAGACATTTCTCCAACACTCTTCCACATACTTATACTTCATAAAGTTACTCTTCCCACAGAGAGGTTACTCTAAGACTGTTACCCTCAAGGGCCTTGGAAGCTGTTTTAATCTATGTTGGGATGAATGTGTGTAATCTTTTGCAAATAAGCATGAGAAGGAAATCATGGGAAAAAAATCTGGGGAACACACGATCATCCATCCAGACAACAAAAGAACTTAATTCTCTTGGATTAGTCTTTCCTTCATGAGATGCCATGATCATTTTATAGCATGGGAGACCTTTATCGGTGAATCTATACTGGTTCAACAACAATTACAAAACATATTTTTGTAACAACAAGTTACAAAAATAACTTTTTGCTAATAGAAAACATCAAAGATTAAGACACTCACCGGCAGAGGCCCAATCAGCTCAGGAGGTGGTACACTTCTCCTTGGTCTAGGCCTATATGTTCATCTTCCTCACCAAATCAAATTTGACACTGCAAACAGAATACTCTGAATTGGTAAATGCACTTGAAAGGGCAGCTGTATTTGACCACTTCCATGACCAAATGTTAACTTGTCATTTTTTAAAAGTTTATAAATACTTTCAATCTAAGTCTCAGGGTAAGTGTAAGTGTGTGCCTTCCGAATGCTTGCAAAGCCACTTAAGTTGGTCAAGCTAGATGAGCAATGCCTTATAGCTTCTGGCAAAAGACACAGGATATTTCCGATGAGGTTTGGTTTCACAACCGAACTCTCCTCCATGGAGGCATTTACGAAAATACAGCCAGAGAATTAAAACTACAGTGAACACGGCTTTTGTCATACACCCATTTGCTAGGCCCGTTGCCCCCCTAAAATCAAGTTTTGTTGGAATGCGGAGCCCCGCCCATTCAAATCTCCACAGTGGAGTTGAGAAGTTGCCACACAGCACTGGGCCCTCTTCACTGTACACCTCTGCCAGGCACTCTGCAGACTTCAAGGCCACAGTCACCAACCTGCAGCGCTCCCAGTTCCCTTCCTTAATGCCCACCCCTCTCCTTCTTGGGTCGCCATGGAGGAGTCTGGAATCTGTCCTCTGTCGAGGGTTTCAGAGACTCAGATACCTGCCTCAGCATCCCCAGCACTCACCCCATCTTCATCTGACCCCTATCAACTACTCAGCCCACCTTTTTCCTTCGTTCTGACCCCACCACAACAAGGCCCACATTGGTGCCACCTCTCGAGGAGAAAGACGAGCACCTTGAGACCCTTTGGCCTCTGAGGCCACGTACCACCCTGCCCCACACTCCAGACGGCCGCTGGCTCCTCCTCACTCTCATTCACACTTCAAGCCCTGGGAGGACTGGCCTGCGGACCTACCGGCTGCGTCTCAGGAGAACAGAAAAAGTCCTGACAGCAGGAATGCGACCCTCACACCTTCACAGCTCCCTGGCATTCACCACATGGGCAAAGGGGCCTACGGGAAGATGCCCAGTGAACATGCGCAGTGAGGTCAGTGCCTGCCCAGTGGGCTGTGGCGCCCCTCCTCGCCCCACCCCGTCTCGCACTGCGCAGTCCTCTGCCCTCTCCCAGGTTCCCACTGAAGACTTCGGAATGTGTCTTCTGTGGGCGGTTTCATATGCCTCTGGGACTCAAATACCACAAATAGTTTCCCCCTTCAAAACTCACTCCATGTTCTCTAGGTCCTCCTCCCCTCTATGGCCCTCCTTCCTCCCCTGTCTGGGATCCCCACGACAGAAACGCCATGGCTGCATCTCGCCGCCTGTTAGGAGGACGGGAACCTCAAGGCCCTTCCCGGTCAGAGGCCATAGACCGCACCCGCGGGCTCCTCCTCACACTCTCACACGTCAAATCTGGGAAGACTGATCTGCGGACCTACTGCCTGACTCCTAGCCAACAGCATAGAAGGAAGTCACGATGTCTCCTTGCGCAGCTCTGCAGGGACAGAAGGCAGACAGCAAGGCACATGGACAAGAGACTTGGGCAGCAAGGTGCGTACACACTGAGTCAGGCACATGCAAGGCCAGCTGGGGTTTTCCCTCTCTCCCTCGGCCCGCATCCCTAAAGTGTTTGTAGTAGAAGGAAAGGGACTAAGAGGCTTTGTTCTCTCTCTTGCCCTACCGTTCTCATGCATCCAGAAACACTGGGAACACATAGGTGACAGTCCCATGTCACCATTAGTGGAGGATGTGGTTCAGAAAGACCTTTTGTGACAGAAATAAATTACTTTAATATCTATGTTTATACATGCTTTTTTTTCATTTATATATGCATGGGTGCCTGCCATGTTGCAGGAAATATCTGGGATGCTGGAAATGTGAAGACCAACGAACCACACGTGGTGTGTACCATGGAGGCTACCACACTGTGGTGGGGAAGACAGACAGTTAAACAGAAGAGCAGTTGAGCTGCAATGGAGAAACACGGGGAATAGACCCAGGGGAGTAAAGAACAATGAATGTAGTAGCCAAGAAGCAGGATGAAACAACACAGTTTCTCAAGAAGATAATATTTCTCCATTGCCTTTGCACCTCTTTTGAAAATGAGTTTATCATGTCTGTGTACCTATTTCTGGACTCCATTCTGGTTTGTTGATTTTTCCCCAGTACCACGTTCTCTGGGTTACTATAGAATTAACATGACTCTTGATATTAGGTAGTATGAGTTCCCCAAAGTTATAGTTCAGAATCGCTTTGGTTGTTCTGGTTCATTTTCCTTTCTATATAATTTTGAAAAATGACTCCAATGAAGTGGATTGTATAAATTCATGCAGTTTCCCTTTGAAGGGCAGCAGATCAATGTGTTAGTGGCTACAGGAGGACATGGGGGAAGAAGGTGAGTTCTCCCTTAGCTTGGGGAATTATCTCATTTAGAGGGAGCAGGTGGTAGTTCAGGAGAGAGGAATGATCACTGCAGGAGCAAAACCCCTGAGAAGGTGAGAGGCATGGGATCCTGAGCTGAGGTGAGGGACTGGCATCAGTTAGGAGCATTGTATGCAGAAGGGCGATGGAGAACGCCACGGCAAGCATGGGCAGACTGGGTTTGGGAAGCTCTAAGAGTTCCCAGCAGATCGCTTCTCTCCTCTGAATGCATCATTATGGGAGGTCATTCAAATGGAAGAGAGTTTGTAGCATTGTGTGGGTGTTTATATAACTATAGAGAAAGTTTCTGTCATCTCAGAGAATACATCCATCATCATTAACAGAATATTCCTAGAAATATGAATGTTGAAGGTGCTTCTGGTGAGCTCTCAGTCAGGAATGGGGAACACGTTATTGGAAACGTGGACACACAATCCTTGTAAGAAAGTGGCAGAGAATTTGGCTAGATTGCATTCTCTTAGATGCAGAGTAGAACTTGTAAGTGACGAAATTGCATAAGTAGCTAAGAACATTTCTAAGCAAAGTATTGAAGTTGTGGCCTGGTTTCTCCTCGCTGCTGGTTGCAAAATGCAAGGGAGGAGAAATAAATCAACGACAGAACTGCTGAGCAAAAAGGAATCAGTCCTTGATTATTTAGAAGACTCTCAGCCTATCCAGATAGCAAGCTCTGGAAATAGGGCCAAGGGTGTAGTGGGACAATTGATTGCTAAAGAAATGAGGTATGTGAGTCATGGATCCAGTCAACCATCTCAGCAGAATGCAGGGAAGGAGATGCATTTATCCAGGAAAGATCTATGGAGGACCCAGGGACTGTTGGCATGGACGCCATGAATTGCATCAGAGGCCAGCATGTTTTGGGGATTTTATACCAAAAGAAGCACAGCCAGCCTGGAATGAAAGGAACAGAAATGGGACAAAATAAAGGAAGAGTGACTTTGAGGCTAGAGCTACAGATGCAGAGGCTGGCAAGCTGCCACTGCCTCTGTAGGCCCAGAGAGCAGCGACCTGGGGGACAGGAATCCAGACACTTCCTCCTGAGCTCCAGATGGCAGAGCCACCTCCTTGATTTCAGGGAACAGGGCTTCTACCCAGGGTCGAGGGAGTAGGGCTAACACTCAGGTCCAAGAGGGCAAAACTGCCACCACAGTAGGCCCAGAGGACACAGCATCAAGCCAAAGAGGACCATTCTGAAGCCTTAAAATCTCATGGAATTTGCCCTGCTGGGTTTCAGACTTGCTTGTTCCCCATGACTGCTTTTCTTCTTCCATCTTCTCCATTTTGGAATGGGAATGTTTCTCCTATGCCTGCACCTTCAGGCTGCTTGAAAGCAGATAACGTCTTGTCTGGTTTCACAAGTTCACAGGTGGAAAAAATTTTGTCCCAGGATACAACATACTCTGAATCTCACCCTTTCCTGATTTTGATTATATTTGAATGATATTTGGGATTTAAAGTTGATGCTAGAAAGAATTTTGAGGATGTTGAGATGAAGTGAATGCATTTTAGATGTGAGAGGACATGAATTTTGAGGTGCCAGATGGTGGATTTTTACGTGTTAAATCATGCCCCCTTCAGAAATTTATTCAGGCATAAATCATAGATACTGTACTGTTCCAGACCACCACAATAAACAAGTCACACACATATTTTTTGGTTTCCTAGTGCATATAAACGTGATGTTTATTGTATGTTCTCACTCATAAGTGGGAACTAAGCTATGTGGATGCAAAGGCATAAGAATGATACAATTGACTTTGAGGACTCAGGGGAAAGGGTGGGATGGGGGTGAGGGATAAAGGACTACAAATTGGGTTCAGTGTATACTGCTCGGGTGATGGGTGCACCAAAATCTCACAAATCAGCACTAGAGACCTTACTCGTATAACAAAATACCACCTGTTTCCCAAAAACCTATTGAAATAAAATATTTTAAAAATAATAAAATAAAATAAAAGTGATGTTTACACTACACTACAATCTGTTAACTGTGCAATAGTATTATGTCAAAAAAAGTACAATGTATCAAGCTTTTTGTGTATGTTTTCTACCTTAATTGGAAAATACTGTATTGCTAAAACATACTAAAGATCACCTGAGCCTTCAGTGAGTTTTAACTTTTGGACGGTAGGGGGTGTTGTCTGGATGTACATGGCTGCTGACCGACTAGGGTGCTGGTTTTTGAAAGTCGGGTGGCAGTGGCAATTTATTTTCTTTTTTATTTACTTTTTAACAAGCCAATACTACATGGAGGGCTATGGCAATTTCTTAAAATAAGACAACAATGAAATTTCCTCCACTGATGGACCCTTCCTTTCAAGAAAGATTTCTTCACAACAGGCAATGCTGCTTGATAGCATTTTACCTACAGTAGAACTCCTTTATAAATTACAGTCAGATCTCTCAAATCCTGCCATTACCTAATCAACTCATCCTTTGCTGTCATTTCCACAGTGTTCAAAGCATCTTCACCGTGAGTAGATTTCACCACAAGAAACTGCTCTCTTCATTCATCCATAAGAAGCAACTCCTCACAGGTTAAAGTTTTATCATGAGATGGCAGCAGTTGAGTCACCTCTTCATGCTCCACCCTTGTTCTCTTTCTGTTTCCACCATGTTGGCAGGTACTTCATCCACTGGAGCCGTGAACCCCTCACAACCATCCATGAGGGAATACACGCTCTGCTGTCGTTATGTGGGGTGTTCTCTATGTATCACTTAGATCCAATTAGGCCATGGTGCCATTCAGTTCATCTATATATGTTGCTGACTTTTTTCCATTGGTTCTGTCTGATTTGATTATGTATTTTAGAGCTTTGTAGTTGAGTTCTGTGCAAAAAAAGAGGTAATATAGCAGGTCTGAAACTACTATCCTTAGAAAGGCCAGCTTGCAAGACTGGCCCTTGCCTGGCATCTGTGAACTTGATTTCAGGAGGTTTCCCACCATTCTCCATCTGATAAGAGTGGTTTACTCTTCCAAAACTGTTTGTTCAAGCAATGTGTTTTATGCTGAACATCAGCCTCCCTTCTAGGAATCTGAAATGTTATTGCCTGCTAGGCAGAGAGTGCCTATGTGACCAGTCCCCAGTAAAAACCTGGGGCACTCAGTTTCTAATGAGCTTCCCTGTAAAATGTAGATAACATTTTACACATGTTATCATGGTTCATTGCTGGAGAGACAAATTGTGTGACTCCATTGGGAAGGGACTCTTGGCAGCTTTTGCTGGTTTCCACCAGACTTTGCCCAGTGGTCTTTCCCCATTACTGATTTAGCTCAGTATTCTTTTGCTGTAATAAGTCTTAATCATGAGCACACCTATACATTGGGTTCTCATAGGCAATCACTGGAAGTGAGGGTGGTCTTGGGGATCCCTGACACACTGGCAGCAACAGTGTGATTCACCAGCAAGACCCTGACTCACTAAAATATGATGAAAGCCTTCTTTGAATAAAGAATGAAGAAGCAGACATGATGAAGCTGTACTGGGAGACTATGGATTTGCCCCTAATAGGAAGCAGCAGCCAAGCTGTTGTCTGTTGTGAAAAATACATGTACTCACAGCATTTCACAGTAATCCCTCCAACGGCAAGAGAGTTGGCCCACTGGATCCCTGAGCCGCTGTTCTATGCTGAATAATGCGGTGGCGGGGGTGGGGGTGGGCAGCGGGGGGAAGGTGCAGCCAGGTGCTGCCTTTGGCTTTTGTTTTCTCCTTCAGGCAGGAGGAGAAAGTACTCAAATGTTGCCAAGCTGAGTTTTGAGTAGGCAAAAATCCTGAAAGTTTGATTGCTCTTTCCTCCAAGTGGGAGAGAAAACATCGGTTTTCTGGGCTGGAGTAAAGACTTAGATAAACGAAAAAATTGGAGGGGGCAAACAGGCCAGGTGCAGTGGCTCACACCTACAATTCCAGCAAATTGGGAGTCTGAGGCAGGACAATCACTTGAAGCCAGGAGTTTGATACCAGCCTGGACAACATAGTGAGACCTCACATCTGCAAAATTTTAAAAATTAGCTGAGCATGGTAGCACTCATATGTAGTCCCAGCTACTCAGGAGGCTGAGGTGGAAGGATCACTGAACCGCAGAAGGTTGAGGCTGCAATGAGCTGTTATCATGCCACTACCCTCCAATCTGAGCGAGGCAGCAAAGCTCTGTCTCAAAAAAATAAATTCATTGGTGATGTAATAAAAGATCAATGATACTAATATTTTCTGAGCTAAATGATGAGAAGATGGTATCAATTTACTCAGATCCAGAGTCAGAGGAAATGGACAATGGGGAAATAGAGTGGAGTGTGGAGGGGAGGTGAAGGTGTGCAGGGCAGGGAGAGAGGTCTGGGGCAGACAGGGGCAAGGAATAATGGGGAAGAGCAGAAAGCAGAAGTTCAGAGATGTGAGAATAGAAGCTCACACTTCTGGATACTTACTCTAAGCCATATGTTTTAGTGTTTCTCACTCTCTCTCTCCCCCCCCATTTATTTATTTATATATATATATATATATACACACACACACACACACACACACTCTCACACACTATATTTTAAATTATATATATATGTGTGTGTGTGTGTATATATATATATATCAGTCACTTAGTGCTCACGGCAACACTGTCAGATGTGTGTTACTAATGTTATCATCTCTTATTATAGAACAGGAAACTGAGACACATTAAGAGACTAAGGAACTTGCCCAAAGTCACCTTGCCAGCGAGGGCAGAGTCAGATTGGTACCCAGGCTGGTGAGGGGTATACAGACACATGCAATCCTACCCTGACACTCTAAAATGTGCCGCAGTGTGGAATGGTCCTCCAGATCACAAGACAGGTGAAAGTGTCCAGCAGTATTTGTGAGATGACATTATCTGTGTGTGGATTGAACATGAGATCTCTTGAGTGTATTCAATAATACAGGGTGATGAGTCAATACCAGGAAAGCACAAATGCAATCTCTGGTCCATATTAAGCTTTCTGTGTTTGCTACCATGGATTTTAGCAGCAACATCCCTGTCACTGTCATTATGGGAAATAGCTTTGGTATATTAAACAAAACAACAGATGCAGTTTATTATTATTATTATATTTTAAGTTCTGGGATACATGTGCAGAATGTGCAGTTTTGTCACATACACGTGCCATGGTGGTTTGCTGCACCTATCAGCCCATCACCTACATTAGGTATTTCTCCTAATGCTATCCCTCCCCTAGCCCCCCACCCCCCGACAGGCCCCAGTGTCTGATGTTCCTCTTCCTGTGTCCAGGTGTTCTCTTTGTTCAACTCCCACATATAAGTGAGAACATGCAGTGTTTTATTTTCTGTTCCTGAGTTAGTTTGCTGAGAATGATGGTCTCCAGCTTCATCCATGTCCCTGCAAAGGACATGAACTCATCTTTTTTTATGGATGCATAGTATTCCATGGTGTATATGTGCCCCCTTGTCTTTATCCAGTCTATCATTGATGGACATTTGGGTTGGTTCCAAGTCTTTGCCATTGTGAACAGTGCTGCAATAAACATACATGTGCATGTGTCTTTATAGTAGAATGATTTATAACCCTTTGAGTATATACCCAATAATGGGATTGTTGGCTCAAATGGCATTCCTGATTCTAGATCCTTGAGGAATCACCATACTGTCTTCCACAATGGTTGAAATAATTTACACTCCCTCAAACAGTGTAAAAGTGTTCCTGTTTCTCCACATCCTCTCCAGAACCTGTTGTTTCCTGAGTTTTTAACGATCACCATTCTAAATGGCATGAGATGGTATCTCATTGTGGTTTTGATTTGCATTTCTCTAATGACCAATGATCATGAGCGTTTTTATGTATCTGTTGACTGCATAAATGTCTTCTTTTGAGAAGTGTCTGTTTATGTCTTTTGCCCACATTTTGATGGGGTTGTTTGTCTTTTTCTTATAAATTTGTTTAAGTTCTTTGTAGATTCTGGATGTTAGTCCTTTGTCAGATGGATGGATTGTAAAAATTTTCTCCCATTCTGTAGGTTGCCTGTTCACTCTGATGATGGTTTCTTTTGCTGTGCAGAAGCTCTTTAGTTTAATTAGATCCCATTTGTCAATTTTGGCTTTTGTTGCCATTGCTTTTGGTGTTTTATTCATGAAGTCTTTGCCCATACCTATGTCCGGAATGGTATTACCTAGGTCTTATTCTAGGGTTTTTATGATTTTAGGTCTTATATTTAAGTCTTTAATCCATCCTGAATTAATTTTTGTGTAAGGTTCAAGGAAGGGATCCAGTTTCAGTTTTCTGCATATGGCTAGCCAGTTTTATCAACACCATTTGTTAAATAGGGAATCCTATCTCCACTGCTTGTTTTTGTCAGGTGTGTCAAAGATCAGATGGTTGTAGACGTGTGACGTTATTTCTGAGGCCTCTGTTCTGTTCCATTGGTCTATACAGCTCTTTTGGTACCAGTACCATGCTATTTTGGTTACTGTATCCTTGTGGTATAGTTTGAAGTCAGATAGTGTGATGCCTCCAGCTTTGTTCTTTTTGCTTGGGATTGTCTTGGCTATATGGGCTCATTTTTGGTCCCATATGAAATTTAAAGTAGTTTTTTCTAATTCTGTGAAGAAAGTCAATGGTAACTTGATGGGGATAACATTGAATCTATACATTACTTTGGGCAGTATGGCCATTTTCACCATATTGATTCTTCCTATCCATGAGCATGGAATGTTTTTCCATTTGTTTGTATCCTCTCTTATTTTCTTGAGCAGCGGTTTGTAGTTCTCCTTGAAGAGGTCCTTCACATCCCATGTAACTTGTATTCCTGGGTATTTTATTCTCTTTGTAGCCATGAGAATGGGAGTTCACTTATTATTTGGCTCTCTGTTTGCCTATTATTAGTGCATAGGAATGTTTGTGATTTTTGCACATTGATTTTGTATCCTGAGATTTTACCGAAGTTGCTTATCAGCTTAAGGAGATTTTGGGCTGAGACCATAGGGTATTCTAAATATATAATCATGTCATCTGCAAACAGAGAAAATTTGACTTCCTCTCTTTTTATTTGAATACCCTTTATTTCTTTCTATTGCCTGATCGCCCTGGCCAGAACTTCCAATATTATGTTGAATAGGAATGGTGAGAGAGAGCATTTTTGTCTTGTGCCAGAATAAAACCGATTTCTTTGAGAAATTGCCAAGCTACTTTACACAATGGCTGAACTAATTTATATTCCCACTGGCAGTGTATAAGCAAGCATTCCCTTTTCTCTGCAACCTTGTTAGCATCTGTTATTTTTTGACTTTTATTATAGCTATTCTGACTGGTGTGAGATGGTATCTTAATGTGATTTTTCATTTGCACTTCTCTAAATGATTAGTGATGTGCATTTTTTCATGTTTGTTGGCTGTATGAATGTCTTCCTTTGAAAAGTGTCTATTCAGATCCTTTGCCCACTTTTAATGGGGTTGTTTGTTTTTCACTTGTAAATTTGTTTAAGTTCCTTATAGATTCTGGATAGTACACCTTTGTCAGGTGCGTCGTTTGCAAATATTTTCTCCCATTCTTTAAGTTGTCTGCTTCTTGATTATTTCTTTTATTGTGCAGAAGCTCTTTAGTGCAATTAGGTTCCACTTGTCAACTTGTGTTTTTGTTGAAATTGCTTTTGGAATCTTCGTCATTCAATAAAGTTTCATGATACAAAATCAGTGTACAAAAATTAGTAGCATTTCTATACACCAATAACGTCCAAGCTGAAAGCCAAATCGAAATGCAATTCCATTCACAATAACCACAAAAAATCATAGGAATACAGCTAATCAGGGAGGTGAAATATCTCTAAAACAAAAATTACAAAACACAGCTGAAGGAAATCAGAAATGACATAAACGAATGGAAAAACATTCCGTGTTCACCGGTAGGAGTATCGGTATTGTTAAAATGACCATAATACCCAAAGCAATTTACAGATTCAATGCAATCCTATCAAACTACCAATTACATGTTTTACAGAATTAGAACAAAGTATTCTAAAATTCATATGGAACCAAAACAGAGGTGGAATAGCCAAAGCAATTCTAAGCAAAAAGAACAAAGCTGGAGGTATCACACTATCTGAATTCAAACTATACTACAAGGATACAGTAACCAGAACAGCATGGTACTGGTACAAAAACAGACACATGGACCAATAAAACAAGTTATAGAGCCCAGAAATAAAGTCACACACCTACAACCATCTAATCTTCAACAAAGCTGACAATGACAAGCAATGAGGAAAGGACTCCTTATTCAATAAATGATGTTGGGATAACGGGCTAGCCATATGCCAAAGATTGAAACTGGACCCCTCCTTGGCACCATATGCAAAAGTCAACACAAGGTGGACTAAAGACTTAAATATGAAACCTAAAACTATGAAAATCCTAGAAGAAAACCTAGGAAATGTCATTCTTGATATAGGCCCTGGCAAAGATTTCATGACAAAGTTTGGATTTCTTTTTCAGACAGTTTGCTATTTCATTGTAGACACAATACTAATTTTTGTACATTGATGTTGTATCTTGCAGCTTTTCTAAATATACTGATTAAGTCTAATAGTTTTTTGGTGGAGTCTTTATGGTGTTCTATGTATATGATAGTATTATCTACAAACAGGAATTATTGGACTTCCTCCATTGTAATTTAAATGCCTTGTATTTCCTTTTCTTACCTAAATGCTCTGACTAGAACATACAGTACTATGTTGAATCAAGTGATGAAAATGGGTATCCTTGTCTTGTTCCATATCTCAGAGAAAAAGGTTTCAATTTTTTTCCCATTCAGTATGGTGTTATCTGTAAATTGGTCATTTATGGCCTTTATGGTATTGATGTATGTTTCTACTGTACCTAGTTTTTTTAGGGTTTTTATTATAAAGATATGTTGAACTTTAATGCTTTTTCAGCATCTTGAAATGATGTCATCATTTTTGTCCTTCTGTTAATGTGATATATCAGATTTATTGATTTTCTTTTTTTAATATACTTTAAGTTCTGAGTTACATGTGCAGAACGTGCAGTTTTGTTGCAATGTTATACATGTGCCATGGTGGTCTGCTGCACCCATCATCCCGTCACCTACATTAGGTATATCTCCTAATGTCATCCCTCCCCTAGCCTCCCACCCCCATAGGCCCCAGTGTGTGATGTTCCCCTCCCTGTGTCCATGTGTTCTTACTGTTCAGCTCCCACTTATGAGTGAGAACATGTGGTGTTTTGTTTTCTGATCTTGTGATAGTTTGCTGAGAATGATGGTTTCCAGCTTCATCCATGTCCCTGCAAAGGACATGAACTCATCCTTTCTTATGGCTGCATAGTATTCCATGGTGTATATATGCCACAATTTCTTTATCCAGTCTATCATCAATGGGCATTTGGGTTGGTTCCAACTCTTTGCTATTGTAAATAGTGCCAAAATAAACATACATATACAAGTGTTTTTATCATAGAATGATTTCTAATCCTTTGGGTATATGCCCAGTAATGGGATTGCTGGGTCAAATGGTATTTCTAGTTCTAGATCCCTGAGGAATCGCCACATGGTCTTCCACAATGGTTGAACTAATTTACACTCTCACCAACACTGTAAAAGCAATCCTACTTTTCCACAACTTCTCCAGCATCTGTTGTTTCCTGACTTTTTAATGATTGCCATTCTAACGGGTTTGAGATGATATCTCATCATGGTTTTAATTTGAATTTCTCTAATGACCAGTGATGATGAGCATTTTTTTATATGTCTATTGCTTGAATAAATGTCTTCTTTTGAGAAGTGTCTGTTCATATTCTTTGCTCATTTTTTGATGGGGTTGTTTGTTTATTTTCTTGTAAATTTGTTTAAGTTCCTTGTAGATTCTGGCTATTAGCCCTTTGTCAGAAGGATAGATTGCAAACATTTTCTCCCATTCTGTAGGTTGCCTGTTCACTCTGATGATAGTTTATTTTGCTGTGCAGAAGCTCTTTAGTTAGATCCCATTAGTCTATTTTAGCTTTTGTTGCCATTGCTTTTGGTGTTTTAGACATGAAGTCGTTGCCCATCCCAGTGTCCTGAATGATATTGCCCAGGTTTTCTTCTGGAATTTTTATGGTTGTAGTTCTTATGTATAAGTCTTTGAACCATCTTGAGTTGATTTTACTAAGGTGTAAGGAAGGGGTCCAGTTTCAGCTTTCTGCATATGGCCAGCTGATTTTCACAACACCATTTATTAAATAGGGAATTCCGTCCCCATTGCTTGTGTGTGTCAGGTTTGTCAAAGATCAGGTGGTGGTAGATGTGTGGTGTTATTTTTGAGGCCTCTGTTTTGTTCTATTGGTCTACATATCTGTTTTGGTACCAGTACCATGCTGTTTTGGTTACTGTAGCCTTGTAGTAAAGTTTGAAGTCAGGTAGCATGATGCCTCCAGCTTTGTTCTTCTTGCCCTCAATTGTCTTGGCTATGCTGGCTCCTTTTTGCTTCCATATGAACTTTAAAGTGGTTTTTTCCAGTTCTGTGAAGAAAGTCATTGGTAGCTTGATGCGGATGACATTGAATACATAAATTACTTTGGGCCGGAAGGCCATTTTCACGATATTGATTCTTCCTATCTATGAGCATGGAATCTTTTTCCATTTGTTTGTGTGCTCTCTTATCTCCTTAAGCAGTGGTTTGTAGTTCTTAAAGAGGTCCTGCACATCCCTTGTAAGCTGGATTCCTGGGTATTTTATTCTCTTGATAGCAATTGTGAATGTGAGTTCACTCATGATTTGGCTCTCTGTTTGTCTGTTATTGGTGTATAGGAATGCCTGTGATTTTTGCACATTGATTTTGTATCCTGAGATTTTGCCAAAGTTGCTTATCAACTTAAGAAGGTTTTGGGCTAGGACAATGGGTTTTTCTAAATATACAATCATGTCATCTGCAAACAGGGACAATTTGACTTCCTCTCTTCCTATTTCAATATGCTTTATTGCTTTCTCTTGCCTGATTGCCCTGGCCAGAACTTCCAATACTATGTTGAATAGGAGTGGTGAGAGAGCGTATCCTTGTCTTGTGCTGGTTTTCAAAAGGAATGCTTCCAGTTTTTGCCTATTCAGTATGATATTGGCTGTGGGTTTGTCATAAATAACTTATTATTTTGAGATGCATTCCATCGATACGTAGTTTATTGAGAGTTTTTGGCATGAAAGGCTGTTGAATTTTGTCAAAAGTCTTTTCTGCATCTATTGAGATAATCATGCGGTTTTTTTCTTTGGTTATGTTTATGTGATGGATTACGTTTATTGATTTGCATATGTTGAACCAGCCTTGCAACCCAGAGATGAAGCCGACTTGATTGTGGTGGATAAGCTTTTTGATGTGCTGCTGGATTCGGTTTGCCAGTATTTTATTGGGGATTTTCTCATCAATGTTTATCACGGATATCAGACTAAAATTCTCCTCTTTCTTGTGCCTCTGCCGGGCTTTGGTATCAGGATGATGCTGGCCTCATAAAATGTGTTACAGAGGATTCCTTCTTTTTATATGTATTGGAACAGTTTCAGAAGGAATGGTACCAGCTCCTCTTTGTACCTCCGGTAGAATTTAGAGGTAATTCCGTCTGGTCCTGGACTTTTTTTGGTTGGCAGGCTATTAATTATTGCCTTAATTTTAGAACATATTATTAGTCTATTGAAGCATTCAACTGCTTCCTGATTTTGACTTGTGAGGGTCTATGTGTCCAGGAATTTATACTTTTCTTCAAGATTTTCTAGCTTATTTGTGTAGAGGTGTTTATAGCATTCTCTAATGGTAGTTTGCATTTCTGTGGAACGGTAATGATATCCCCTTTATCATTTGTATTGCATCTATTTGATTCTTCTCTCTTTTCTTCTTTATTAGTCTTGCTAGTGGTCTATCTATTTTGTTTATCATTTCAAAAAATCAGCTCCTGGATTCATTGATTTTTGAAGGGATTTTTGTGTCTCTGTTGCCTTCAGTTCTGCTATGATCTTAGTTATATCTTGTCTTCTGTTCGCTTTTGAATTTGTTTGCACTTGTTTCTCTAGTTCTTTCAACTGTGATGTAAGGGTGTCCATTTTAGATATCTCCTGCTTTCTCTTGTGGGCATTTAGTGCTAAAAATTTCCCTCTACACAATGCTTTAAATGTGTCCCAGAGATTCTGCTTCATTGTGTCTTTCTTCTCATTGGTTGCAAAGAACATCTTTATTTCTGCCTTCATTTCATAATATACCCAGTAGTCATTCAAGAACAGGTTGTTCAATTTCCATGAAGTTGTGTGGTTTTGAGTGAGTTTCTTAATCCTGAGTTCTAACTTGATTGCCCTGTAGTCTGACAGACAGTTTGTTGTGGTTTCTGTCAGTTTACATTTGCAGAGGAATGTATTTTTTTTTTATATATATACTTAAGTTCTAGGGTACATGTAAACAACGTGCAGGTTTGTTACATATGTATACATGTGCCATGTTGGTGTGCTGCACCCATTAACTCGTCATTCACATTAGGTATACCTCCTAATGGTATCCCTCCCCCCTCCCCCCTCACCACAAAACGCCCCAGTGTGTGATGTTCCCCTTCCTGTGTCCAAGTGATCTCATTGTTCAATTCCCACCTATGAGTGAGAACATG